>NC_042997.1:19158631-19198631 GCF_006345805.1 Octopus sinensis | reverse complement strand
TTAGAAATAGCTTTAAAAAAGTTTTTTAGCTGCTATTTCTAATGAGTTCAGTATGCGGCAAAGTAATTTATTTTACTAAGCCCTTTTATATAATGTAATAATTTGAATTCGCCTTGAATGGTCCCTTTGCATACTGAACACTTGGTGAAATTGATTAATAATTAATTAATTTTGCCCTCAATTGTTGAAATTATATATATATATATATATATATATATATATATAATATATATATATATATATACATACACATATATATATATATACATATATATACACAGTCATTTATGTGATTTATGTGCAACAATGCCGTCAGAAAATATGCACATTGGCAAGACAATTCCCAATAAACTGGTGCATTGAACAAAAATATCTCGTAGTAATTATAGTACCTGAGTTGCACGCATAATTCCTTGTCACTCTTGCAACCAGAAATGCAGTGAACCAGTGATAGGTCCATTGGAAACTTAATACCAATGGTGCTATCATCCACAATTGTATAATATAAAATGAAAGAAGCAATAAATAATAGATACTCTATTGTGATGTTAAGTTCTTGGCAAGTCTATTTTGTAATGTGGTTTTTATTCCAAGATGGAATGGAACTGTTTCAATTAATCTATGTTGCTAATATACTTGGAAAAAGAATGAAACATTTTCATTACCCCTCTGTGAAATGCCAATTATTACCTATGTAAGAAACAAAACAGAGCCTAAAATTGAAATTGCTACTGTGTCAGTCAATGATAATAACAACGTCAGCAACACAGAACATTATCAATTTTACATATACTTTTTTTCTAGAGCCGTATGAGACGAATTGACCAGCAGTGATGTCTTTCTCCATCCTTAATTGGTTTTTCTGCTAGCCTGAATCATCTATGGTTTACCTCATTCTTGACTGCTTTCAAACATCAATTCCTTGTTGCCAACACTTCTTTATTGTGAAGCAATCAGTATGCGAAAGGAAGAAAATAATAATTATTATTATTTAAACCAAAATAAAAAAAGAGAAGGGAAGCAAAAATACTAAGAATTAGGAGGCAGAAATAACTTTAAGGAGGGGGTTAGATGATTACTGAGGAAATGGTTGGTTCTTAACCTCCGAAGCTGGGTTAATAATCTAAGAAATGCAAGTATGTGTTCTGTTATATAACAGTTTTGTTAGTAGTGTTTAATTCAGTGCAGACTATTGCTGTGGCTAACCAATATTTATTCATTATCTGAAAGTAATCTTCTGGCTTAAACAAAATCTGCCACTTTACAAGGATTTGAAGTGGTTTAGTCATTGAATATCGAGCAGTGAATTTTCAAAACTCAGTTCTGCAAAGTTGACAGAAACTGTTAAACATTAAGTTTTAGGTAATTGTCTCTTAAGAAACAAATTTATCTTATTTGAGAATGTGTATTTGAAAGTAATTACTATTTAAATCAGTTCTGGCAGTTAATGTGAAAAGTTTACAAAATTTTGAATTTTTGCTTTTCACACTCAAGATGAAAGTCATCATCATAAAAGCTAATAAGGGAGTCTCTAAGTGGTTACTCAAACTTCTAGAAATAGCAAGCAAATCTCCCTCAAATGACACACCACCATCTTAAAGAATAATATGAAGGAGAATTAGACCCTAATATACATACAAAAAAGGGAATGCCCTAAAGTGAAAGGACTTTTCTGAGTTCTGCTGCCATAATAGTTAACTTGGAACTAAGCAACAACAACAACCATAAGGTTGTTGTCCATATCAGTTTCTTCTTTGTCCTAGAGATTATCTTATACTATTCAGTACATTGAGTACCTTTAGAAGCTGCTATTTGCAAGCTTGTCCTTCAAGAACGACTAGCTTTCATCAGTTGCATCAACTGAGTTAGTCCACCAGCTTAGATGATGCTATGGATGTGTGAAATATAAAAAGAATGGATTTGAAGCTTTACATAAGAAAATAATCAAGAAATAAAGTATTCATTTGAGGGTTAATATTCTAAAATCATTTAAACAAAATCACTTCACTCTCGTGGAAATGATTTAGTTTAAAAGAATGAACTATTCTCATGGTCTTTGTAGGTATTTTCAGGCTGATGAGAATGATGCTGCAATTTGACTTCGTTTCTAAAGATGTATTCCCTTTCTATTGCCAACAACTTTACACAGTGCACTGGGTGAATTTTCTCAAGGCACCAACTAAAGAGATGTTGAATGATTCTTGAATAGAGAGAACTAAGGTAACTTTACAACCCTACACTTTCTCTGCTCATTTCCCCTCTACTCTTTGTAGTGTGTGCTTACACTAATGTCAGAAATTAATTAGCACCCTTGATTTGCTCTTCACTCAAGGTATGTGCTGTCACCTAGTGGCCATATCTCGAACTATTGCTTTGTTGCGAGTTCACTGTTGCGCAGAACGATGACGTAACTTTGTTTGCAGAGCAGTTTGAGAGTCTACAGCCTTATGATGTTGACATAGCAGTGCAACAACAACTTGGAGTGCGGATGCAGACAAATCTTCCTTTGTTTAATAGATATAGGTAGCGCCTCGCAAGGACCGAAATCACACCATACTAAGTTTTCTCATTGCGTAAGACGTTTTGAACAGCTCATAGGTTAATTGATTTAACCTATTTAATGTAGAAATTTAGAAGTGCTAATTAATTTCTGACGCAAGTGTATTACAGATATTCCTGTTATGAACATCTAAACGATAAAAAACAGTTTCTGTTCTAATTTGAACTGAGGTTATAAATACATTTGAATATCCAGTATGGTTTACTCTTCCCTCAACCTTCTGGAAATAGCAGCTAAATCTCCCTCAAATCAACTTTAAAAACGAAAGGCCATTATAGGTAATGAGATCCTTGATTTATTATGCTTAAAAATAAGTTGGAATGGTGGTCATGGTTGGAATTACCCATGATCATGTTTATGCAGACAAAAGAAAGACAAACTTTGAATTTCATAAATGAAATTAAATGATTTAAATGCAGGATTCTATAATTTATGCCACTCTATTGCATTAAGCCTATGAATTTGGAAACTAAAGTAGAGGCAGTTAAACCGATTCTAGTACTTAAACAGGGATCAATGTTTCATGAACTTTGTACTGGTGGTGATCCAGTCAATCTACAGAGCTTTGTTGAATATCTTATGAAGGAACAACACAGTCTCAGACTGAAGATGAATGATGCAGTATGTGAACTACTTGTTATTAACCATTATTCAGTAGAAATTTTCAAGTGTCATCTTTCATCAAACTTTGTCCATTGAACTAAAAACTGTTTGCTCCTGGGTACATCGTTAATCAAACATTGCTTTCTAATAGCAATCTCATCAAAGATGCATAGTTTATAAACACTTCTTAATAATGTTGATGATGTAGAACAACATCAAACTTTTTATTCTTGAAAATATTCTTTTCTTTCCTTGATTTGTCTTTTGAGAAGCAGTACTACTTTTAGGTTTGTTGTCTTTTAAATGATTTAAAACTATTTGCAAAATAAAAGCTACAGCAAGTATGTAATGTTGATTTGTCAAATGAACTTATTTGGCACAAAAAGCTTTACTATGGTGTTCTGGTATTCTGTGAGTTAGGAACCATTTATTGCCGAGGAGTAGGAATGGCTGTGTGGTAAGTAGCTTGCCTACGAACCACATGGTTCTGGATTCTGTCCCACTGTGTGGCACCTTGGACAAGTGTTTTCTACTATAGCCTCAGGCTGACCAAAGCCTTGTGAGTGGATTTGGTAGACGGAAACTGAAAGAAGCCCGTCGTATATATGTGTGTGTATATATATATGTGTGTGTGTGTGTGTTTGTGTTTGTCACCCCAACATTACTTGACAATTGATGCTGGTGTGTTTATGTCCCTGTAACTTAGTGGTTCGGCAAAAGAGACTGATAGAATAAGTACCAGGCTTACAAAGAATAAGTCCTGGGGTCGAGTTGCTCTACTAAAGGTGGTGCTCCAGCATGGCCACAGTCAAATGACTGAAACAATTAAAAGAGTAAAAGAGTAAAGAGGGTGCTTCTTGGCATTCTCTCATGCTTGTTTGCCAGTAGAAAGTTGCATCTTCTGCATTAAAAGGAATTCTCATTCCTTCTGAGAGATACAGAAGGCTTTATAGGATGAAAAGGTCTGAAAAGGGTTATGAATTCAAATTCAGACAGAATATAGTAAAAGATTGGAACGAAGAATCAGCAGCTTACAGTTCTTTTTAAATGTAACAAAACTTGGTAAACTGTTGTATTTGTTAATGAAACAAAATTTTTTTCCATAAAATTGTTCCATCAGTTGTTTTATATAAATATACACAGGCTGGAAGCTACATCCAAGTGGACAGCAAACTTTAAAATGGAAATTGTACAGTTATTGATAGTCTGCTGTACATTTTGAGTAAAGCTTGCAGCATTGTAGTATTCACATTAAATAACTATAAAGAAATATAATGGAAAATTGTGAGTTCATGTATTGTAAAAATGTAATTTTTTCTCTTCCAACCTAAGTAACTTCCAGCTTTTAGGAAATTTACTGATTCTGAAATTCATGCTGAAATATCTGAAGTCATAAACTTTATTGTCTTGAATCAATCAAATTTTAGTATGTTCGCTTAAGCTGCTTTTATTTTCCTTTTGTTCCTTTAATTTGGATTTTTCTTATACTGATTCTTTTAAATCTATCCCATAAAGTTTTCCTTGGTTTTGTAATAGTATGTTATAGCAGTCATTAAAGTAAGGAAACAGATTATAATTTGTGTCAAAATTATACAAAATATCTGCTGATTTAATATTTGTTATCTTCTCCCTATCAATTGTGGTTATAGAAAATACTAAATGTCTTTCTCTCATCTTATAATTTTCATTTTAATAAAATAATGTATTTGGGGTTTGAAATAGTTGATCATTAATTCCTTCGATTCATTGTGACATTTTCATAATAAATGTAATCTCTTGTAATTATTGCCAATGCTCTGAGTCAATAAATTTGTCACTAAAATATATTTTGAATTTGTTGGTGTTTTCTCCATAAGTAAAATTGTTTGTTATTATTACCATTATTAAGATATGTATGTATGTATGTATGTATGTATGTATGTTTATGTCAGGTCACTTTCGAGTGCTACTGATAACATGTAACTCAGTACAACCTGTTGCATGGTCGAGCCGTCAGCGACCAAACTGGCAACCCCACCAAGCTTGCTTGGTGAGATGGGTGCTTACTGGACACCCTGCGGGATAAAAAACAAAACCCGTCAAAGGGCGGAGGAACTCTTCGGAGTCAACGGCCATCCAATAAATGTGTAACTTTTTTTTTTTCTTAAGGCTTAAGGGTGTATCATGCGTGGGGACATAGAAATAATTGGACTGAATACCCGATTACGCTTTTAAACCATTGGAAGTGAAGGACTCCTAGCCCTTGTTAAGGCATCCTTCTAGGAGAAGGTAACTCAGGTAACTGGGATAACTCCAACATAAAACCTGCGGCTCAGTGGTTACTGGTGATGTTGACTTGTTCTTCTTTTCGGATTATGGCTGTTGTTGCTTAGTGAGTGGGATTGACTCAGTGCACAGCCTTTCTTCACTTTAAAAAAAATCTTCCTGCACAGGCATTGCATGATAACAACATTGTTCATGATTGTTGATGGTGCTATGAGTCTCAACTGAATGGCTGGCTGTAGCCTTAAAAAGCAAATAAAATTCACATTCGATCACAGCACCAATAACAGTTAAGCCTCATGCAATGGCCATACTTGATAACGAGGGGGTAGCCGTCATCATCATGTATGTATGTATGTATGTATGTATATGTGTGTGCGTGTGTGTATGTATGTATTATAATAGAGTTAACCACTGCTGTACAGATTGAATACATACACAAACACACACATATATATATATATATATATATATATATATATATATATTTCTAAAGATAAACCCCTCTACACTAAAGATAAACCCCTCTACATAGCTTTTGTGGACTTGGAGAAAGCCTTTGACAGGGTCCCCCAATCCCTTATCTGGTGGTCGATGCGGAAACTGGAGATTGACAAATGGCTAATAAGGGCTGTACAGGCCCTATACAGAGAGGCTGTCAGCAAGGTTAGGATTGGTAACGAATATAGTGAAGAATTCTGGGTAGAAGTAGGTGTACACCAAGGCTCAGCCCTCAGTCCACTTTTATTTATCATAGTCCTCCAGGCAATAACAGAGGAATTCAAAACAGGTTGCCCCTGGGAGCTCCTCTATGCTGATGACCTGGCTCTCATAGCAGAATCACTACTGGAACTAGAAAAAGAAATTTCGGGTGTGGAAACAAGGGTTAGAATCAAAGGGCCTTAGAGTAAATGTAGCGAAGACCAAAGTTATAGTAAGCAGAAAGGCAAACTCAGCACACACTCCATCGGGCAGGTGGCCCTGCTCGATCCGTAGGAAAGGTGTAGGTAGAAACTCCATAAGATGCACCCAGTGTAAGCTATGGATGCATAAGAGGTGCAGCAACATCAAAGGGAAATTAACTGATAAGATAGCTTTCATGTGCGGCAGATGCACAGGGACAATAGACACCACAAATACTCAGAAAACAGATTCCATCACACTCCAGGGGGAGAAACTAGAAGTAGTTGATATTTTCCACTACCTGTGTGACCAAGTTAGTAGTGGAGGTGGATGCTCAGAGAGTGTCACCACTAGAATACGAATAGCCTGGGCAAAGTTTAGAAAGCTCCTACCCCTACTGGCGACAAAGGGTCTCTCACTCAGAGTGAAAGGTAGATTGTATGATGCATGTGTGTGAACTGCCATGCTTCACGGTAGTGAAACATTGGCCATGACTGCAGAGGACATGCGTAGAATTGAAAGAAATGAAGCTAGCATGATCCGCTGGATGTGTAATGTCAGTGTGAATGCACGACAGAGTGGAAGCACCCTGAGAGAAATGCTAGACATAAGAAGCATCAGATGCAGTGTGCAAGAGTGACGCTTGCAATGGTATGGTCATGTACTGCGGAATCAGGGGGAGAGGTAGACCCAGGAAGATATAGGATGAGGTAGTCAAGCATGACCTCAGAGCGTTGGGCCTCACTGAGGCAATGGCGAAGGACCGAGATCTCTGGAGATGTGCTGTGACTGCAAAGACCCGGGATGCTTCTGGCACCAGTACCGCATAGCCCCTGCCCATTCAAAGTACCTTGGATCCCAGAACATCTCGCTGTGCTTGAGGAGACTTGTTGAGTCAAGTGCATGTACATGAACATCGAAACAAATATCAATGGAAATAGTAGTTGTGATACCTGTGCCGGTGGCACATAAAAAGCACCATCCGAACGTGTCCGTTGCCAGCACCGCCTCGACTGGCTTCTGTGCTGGTGGCACATAAAAAGCACCATCTGAACGTGGCCAATGCCAGTGCCGCCTTGACTGGCTTCTGTGCCGATGGCACATAAAATGCAGCATCCGAACATGGCCGATGCCAGCGCCGCCTTGGCTGGCTTCCATGCCGGTGGCACATTAAAAGCACCAACCAATCGTGGCCAATGCCAGACCCCCCTGGCACCTGTGCAGGTGGCACGTAAAAAGCACCCACTACACTCGCGGAGTGGTTGGCATTAGGAAGGGCATCCAGCTGTAGAAACACTGCCAGATCAGACTGGAGCCTGGTGCAGCCCCTGGCTTCCCAGACCCCGGTCGAACCATCCAACCCGTGCTAGCGCGGAAAACGGACGTTAAACGATGATGATGATGATGATATATATATATATGTATACGTGTGTGTGTGTGTACACAGAGCAACAGGGTTTCCTCCACCCCAAACCATTTATAGACAAATTAACAGCTGATAAATCATTTAATTTTCATTTCTTTTTAGAGTTAACCAATGAAAAATAATGAAGGGAGCCTGACCAAGCTTTGAACAAAGGAAATGTGTTCTAAAGTGCCACCAACAGATTGAAAACACAATTCAAGAGCTGACAATTTAGAAAGAGTTTCAAACAGTTTCACTTATGTGATTTATCATCATTTAAATGCAACTTGCTATCACTCTATCACTTGTGAGTGGTACTTGGTAAGATATGTGGGATATATGCTTTCCAACAAAGATTTTTTTGAGTGATAAGGCTTCGTTTAAATTAAATGTCACAATTAATTGCTACATTTGCACCTAATGGTGATATGAGAATCTGCATATTATGGAGGAACATCAAATTAATTTACCAAGAATTACAGTATATATATACTCAGCAGTATCAGAGCCAAGTAATGTTTAGGCATAAGTGAATTTAAGGTAAGTTAAAGTATGCTTGTGGCATATTTCAACGTTTCAAGGAAAATTTGTTGCAGTCACTGTGAAGAAAAAATCCTCTTGTATGGCAAAGCATATTTTGACTAACCTAAAGCTTGCTTATGCATAAACACTGCATGGCACTGATACCGCTGAATTTCTTTTGACCTGGCAGTCCAATAGCACAATTCAGTGTTGTTGGCTGTGTTTTGGTTAAGGCTATGGCTTTAAATCTGCCCAGAGTTACTTCTTTTTAATATCTCCCATTGATGACAGCTAAAGAGCTAGAAATACTGACCCTGAAAATTTGACAGAGTGCAACCTTAGACAGATGTGGTGTTTTTATACCTTTTACCAGGAGAGAGAATTTTTTCACCACAGTAATTTCAATGCATTGCCATTTGCATGCATGCGCGCACGTGTGTGTGTGTTATGTAAACAGTGACTCAAATTATAAACATACACTTTAGTATGCTAACAAAAGATATTCTCAAAATTGTTTTGCATTTTATTTTTATTCCCAGTGGCTTCAGAAGGGAAAGACATCTATTTTCAAGCTGAAACAAGTAAAATGTTACAACATGCATAATTCAGATCGTCTTTCAGACTAAATTCTAGAACCATTAAAGAGTTTATAGTGATAAAGAAGTACTTGCTAACCATTATTTCTATTTTTCTAATAATTTTCACATATCTATCCTCTTGAATGCTCTTGATGCCACATCAAAGAAGATTGCTAATGAATACACACTTGAAATTTAGCCTCCTCAATATATTACTAATCTTAAAGAGTTTTCACACAATATCTATTGTTTTAACATTATTCTAGTCCAGTAAACCAGTGTAATTTATCTCCTGGTTGAGTAGAATTTGATTCCATCAGACGTCTCTTGTGGCAACGAGATTACCTTGGAGCTGATCAGGGCTATATAAGATAAACAATAATGATAAATATAAACTTGCTTCATATCTGTGACAGCTTAATTCTGTTTTATACATACATACATACATACATACATACATACATCATACAGAATACAAGTTCAACTTTATACATGTAATTATTGAGGTCATGGGATATGTAACACACTGCCTAAATACCAATCTTGAGAAATTAGGCTTCTCAAAACCAGAATGGAAAAAGCTGATTTGAAGACTATATATTCAATCCATCACTGGAACTGTAAAAGTTTGTGAAACTTTCCAGAAGTTTATCATTTAAGTATATATGAGCATGTTTAAATATGCAACTATATGCATGAGATGTACATAAATCAAAACATAGAAATCTGCACACATATATATATACATACATACAGTATATATATATATATATATATATATGTATATATATATATTATATATATATATATGTATATATATATATATATATATATATATATATCATCATCATCATCGTTTAACATCCGCTTTTCATGTTGGCATGAGTTGGATGGTTTGACTGAGGGCTGGTGAACCAGAAGGCTGCATCAGCCACACTCAAATGGTGCTTTTTTTAAGTGCCATTCTATCTTACAAGACCTAGAGTAAAGTATCCAATAAGATATTCTGGTGTTGGTCTCATCTGTGGGTTTCATTCACATCTGCATCAGAGTCTGTGAGATTTTCCAGTTGCAATGCTCACTGATGGGGTTCTTTCTAAAGTACACACTCCAAAATCTTTAGTATTCAGCAGGACTTGGTCATGACCCTTACACTCTTTCTTCTGTACAATAACCTGTTTGCTGTCACCTTTAAGGACAATTGTTCCAATGCAGATTGTACCACAAGAGACTGATCAAAATATTATAGATCCCTGCACTACAATCACTAGGCACATGCAAGTGTTATTTTGATAAGGAAAAGTTTAAAGAAATATAATACTTATTTTGCAAAAAATAACCACAATTAACACTCAAGCATTTGCGACATGTAATTTCTTTTCAACAAATTTCTCCAAAATATTAATAAATTGTAAGTTGTTAAGAATATCATTTTCAATTACCTTAAGAGAAAAATCTATTTAGCTTTTGGTGTGCCATTGTTAATTTGTGTACCTTCAGCTGATGCTTTATCACAGAGAAATTCTCTCAACTGTTGCATTAGTTATTAAACTCAATTAGCTTCATAAGCAGTTTCACCATTAGGGAATGAGCTTTCCACAAGGCTGTGGTTATCAAAAGGTTATGGAACATTTGAGTGTCCACATTACCACTTAAGTAAAGCTCTTCAAAACATATTCTCTAGAAAGGGTACATTTTCCCATATTTCTTTATTTATCAGGGTGTTAAAGAAGGATATGTTCTTGTTACTATCTGGTTCAAGCTTTACAGTAAATCTATGACGCATTCAATACCTCAAATTTCAGATGGAATTTCTATCTGGTATCATCTGGATGGGCGTGTTTCAACTTTTAGACTTTCAAAATAACTAGAAGAATCAATGATCATAATTCTCCTGGCCTTCAATGTTCTTGTGTTAATGTTGTCAGAGAGCTTAGTTCTGAAGTTGTGTAGAATTGGTATTACATTGTGGGCTATACTTTAGCTTTGCAAAGACAGACAGTTAGCAGTTTTGTTTGGGTAGAAGTACTTTTGGGTATGAAGGGTAAAGTTACGTAGTCCTTGAGATGGAGTTTTTGTTGCCTTATATGTGAAATCACCAGTAAGGATCAATAAGTGTGAAGTGTAGCATTTGTAGTAATTTTGAGGGTTTTGACTGTGTGCTGTCAAAAATAAAAACAATCAGTTACAAGATTGTTACGTTGATATATGCTCATTTGAAGGTAGTATCATGTCCTCATGGAGGAATATTTTTTTGCATTGACTCAAAGAGCCATTGCAGGTTAGACATGGTATGACAAAATGCAAGTGAATAATTTTGGGGTAGTGAAAGCTAGAAAGAAATGAAGAGTGAAATACAAACTGAATTAAAGCATGAGCACTCAGGCATGCAGGCCTGAAATCTCCAGAGATTAGGGAAAAGGTTAATTTGTGAATGCAGAATCAAAATATAAATATTCTAAGTTGTTTCTTTTAACAAATTTCACTTTGTTAAGCGACTTGATGAGTACAAGTATAAAATATTACAAAATACCAGGAGCTTAAGGGTTTTTAACCTTTTGTCTCAACTTTCATTTCGCCTGTTTAATGCAATTCTTTTCAAAATGCATGGATGCATTCAGTGTATATTTTTCTCTATGATGCACTGTTATTGATAATAATTTTCCCAACTTAACACATGAATATTGCATTTTTTAAATAGGATTAAAGGCAGCTCTTGTATGTTAACTTTGTCAAAGGAGATAGTTTCACAGAACATACATCTCAATAAAGTTGACATTTTGAAATATTTCATCTTGCATACAAACTACGTGGTTGGTCAACCTAAGTCTGCTAAGTCATAAAAAAAACTTTTAATATTCGCTAGCTCCAAGACCTCAACCTCATTCACATAATCCTTCTAAGTTGTACAGAAAATTTGTTGAAGACACTAATTTGTTGAAGATGTATGCACACACACCTGCACATGTATGTATAAGCATGTATGTGTGATAATCACTTTGCATCAGCTAGATCAACACTCTAATGTTTTGACAAAGGAAATTTTAAATTTCCATCATATTCAAAAGTGATAGATGTCACACAAATTTGAAAATGACTATAAATTTGAAACTTGCAATAAACTCCAAATGCTAACATGATCATCAAGCAATGGCAGTGAATAAAACATACATTAAAAAGAGCAAGATCTAACTTGTACAAAATATGTAAATCATGAAAAGCAAAATTTATTAAAACCTTACACTAATAGTTTCTATATTAAAAAAAAGAAACATTATGATCAATTTTTAAGTGCAGGAAGGAAATGGAATAAAAATGCCTTCTGATATTTATTCTGGCTCTATTGTTTTGAAGTTCAAATCCTGCCAAGGGTGACTAATTTTTTTTTTCTATTCTTAATCCATCTGGGATCAATAAAATAAAATACTACTCATTACTGAGACTGACAGTATTGATTAACCCACACTTCTCTCAAAATTGCTGTACTTGTACCTAAATTAGAAAGAATTATAGTATAGAATTATAGAATTACAAGATAGATATAAAGTTATTTACAATATATGCTTCAACATTACTAATTACTTTAATTACTATATTTCTAGTAAAATACACTGTCTACCATTCTCTTTTATATTTTACACTTGGAATTCATTTTCCAGGAAAAAGTAACTCCGAAAGAATGATAGGCAAAGCTGACCTTGGTGGAATTCGAACACAGAATGTAAAAACCAGATGGAAAGCCACTAAGCATTTTGCCCACCATGCTAATGATTCTGCCAGCTTACTACCTTACAACACATTACTTTACTAGAGGAACTTTGAGAATAATATACATTTCATAAATTAGTGTGGATTTGGTTAAATGCAATATAAAATTTAATAATGTTTCTAACCTTGATATTTATAGAGATCAATGGCCAGTGCTATTTGCAGAGTATCTCTTTTGGTGCAGACTATTTCTGATGGTAATAGAAAAGGATACTCTTTTACTCTTTTACTTGTTTCAGTCATTTGATTGTGGCCATGCTGGAGCACCACCTTTAGTCAAGGAAATCGACCCCAGGACTTATTCTTTGTAAGCCTAGTACTGTCAAGCGATGTTGGTGAGGACAAACACCGACACACAAACACACACATACATATACATATATATATACGATGAGCTTCTTTGAGTTTCCATCTACCAAATCCACTCACAAGGCTTTGGTCATCCTGAGGCTATAGTAGAAGACACTTGCCCAAGCTGCCATGCAGTGGGACTGAACCTGGAACCATGTGGTTGGTAAGCAAGCTACTTACTACACAGCCACTCCTGCGCCTATAAGGATATTAAGGAAAAAACAATATAAAAATCAAAAGTTATTTTTTAAAAAATAATCCAAAATTTTGAGGAGTGAAAATGATAAAGGAAGGTTTTAATCAGATAATTTCATTTAAAAATAAGCTCATTTTGATGTATCATGGAACCATTGGCAATCTCATGCACTTATTAGTGGCAATTGTTAAACTGGCTTTTGTTTGGTCTACTGCAAAAGATTAATATTTACATTCATATAAGAACAGTCATAAATGGAAACTTCAGTTCTACATAAAATTTGCAAATAAATGCCACTTTTGACATTAGTATTACTCTCTCTCTCTCCCTCTCCATCCTCCTCTCTCTCTCTTCATGGTACAACTTCAACTACAAGCGACTAATCATAAATATATATATAAACATTATTACTAGACTTCATAGCTCTTCAATGATACAAGCTGTTATTATTAGAAATTATAAATACTGCAATTTCGTTTGAAGTATATTTATAACTTGAAGCAACATATTTGACTTAAAAATTAATATTCTGTTTTCTGTTTGCTTTGTTAGAAATATCTAACTCTAGTTTTCAATAGTCCTGCTATTAGAAGCAACATTTGCATCTAAGCTTTAAAATAAACCTGACACTAATGACTGAATTACCTGTTTCGATAATTACCATTTATGAAGTTCCATACACCTAAATACTTGTCACATAGATGTTATGAGCATGCATCCTCCCTTTTTAATATGCATTAAACTGTTAAAGGTGACTAGTTACACTCTTTATTCAGTAAAATCTCTATCACGTGTTTACCTTTAGATATATCTTTTCTTACACAGTAAAGCAAACCAATCCATGATGATCAATTAAAAGACTATCTACCTTGATGGACCATTGAAAGAATCTCTATGCTGGTGCTTAACTTTCCAGGCGTAGGAGTGGCAGTGTGGTAAGTAGCTTGCTTATGAACCACATGGTTCCAGGTTTAGTCCCACTGCATGGCACCTTGGGCAAGTGTCTTCTACTATTGTCTCAGGCTGAAAGCCTTGTGAGTGGATTTGGTAGACGGAAACTGAAAGATGCCCGTCGTATATATGCATATATATATGTGTATGTGCATATATATATGTCTGTGTTTGTCCCCCCAGCATCGCTTGACAACCAATGCTGTTGCGTTCACGTCCAAGTAACTTAGCAGTTCAGCAAGAGAGACCGATAGAATAAGTACTAGGCTTACAAAGAATAAGTCTTGGGGTCGATTTGCTTGATCGACTAAAGGCTGTGCTCCAGCATGGCCACGGTCAAATAACTGAAATAAGTAAAAGAGTAAATAAAACTAAATGTCACTCAGATCAGACCCTACCACCTTAATAAGAAAGAACACACTGGTTGATGTTATTTGAGATATCACTATGTTGGATACCCCACCAAAAAAAAAGCACCCAGAAAATAACTATTACATTCAGTGCTCAATGAAGCCGAGGAGAGTCTCATACATTATGCTAATTCATTTAATACCTTATTTTTTTATTGCTTAAAATTGTTTTATGCCTTACTCAGAGGAAGAAGAGCATCACTAATGATTTTTTTCAGAATCTTCAAGGCTTGTTGGAATGTGTTCCCAGCTGACAAACTTGGCCTGAGTTCTTGGACTCAGACAAAGACACCCAGATCGTGGTGTTAAACAGGGTAACTGGTTACATCTGGCACCCATTATTAATCTATTAACACACAAACTATAAACAAGTTCCTAACAAACACAGCCAGTTGGTGATTCTGTTAATCTTCTTGTAGATATTTTAAAGCAAACCAATCAAACAGTTTTAGAATTACAATTAAGGTTTCAGTTAAAAGGTGTGTATTAAAAACCAACCACTACAACAAACATAGTAGTAATGAGCAGCTGAGCAGCTATGAAATTATCAATTTATATTCAGCTTTTACAAGTAACCCTAATAGTACTATACAGAAGAAAAACCATTTTAACAATAATTAATTATTCTATCTAGCAGGACTGTGACTAAACTCACTCTGGAACTATTGTGTGCTCAGCGGCTTATCTTTTATGAACTGCTCAGAAACTTGGCTTTTCTATAACCAGCAGTTTCCATCAGTAGAACAGAACCTTTTAACAGCATGTATGCTTTATTCTCCACATTACTCAGATATGCTATATACATATCTACTCTAACACAAGATATATATATCAGAGAGGCAAGCTTCCCAACCATATGGTTCTGAGTTCATTCCTACTATAGCGTTAGACTGATCAAAGTATTGGGAGTGGATTTGATAGACAGAAACTGAAAGAAGCCCATCGTGTGTATGTGTGTTCCTGTGTTTGTCGCCCCATCACTGCTTGACAACCAGTGTTGGTGTGTTTACATCCCCATAACTTAGCAGTTTGGCAAAAGAGACCAATAGAATAAATACTAAGCTTAAAAAACAAGTCCTGGGATCAAATTGTTCGACTAAAACCCAAAATGACTAAAACATGTAAATGAATTCATTATCATCATCATCATCATCATCATTTACATCTGCCTTCCTGGGATATATATATATATATTTTAAAGGTAGGATAAAAAGAACATGACAAGTGGAATCAAACAAAGCACAACATGCAGAAAAATAGATGATAACATAATGTAAGTGATAACATAGAGGATAACACAACAAACGGCAAACAGGACAGAAAGAAGATACATGGACCATTTGCAGCAGATTTCCTCATCAGTCGGTTTCTGGAAAGTCATGGTAGTTTCACACCCCTTTAGTACCAAGACTATTTGAATCCAGCAAAGTACTAGGGACTTAAGCTAAAAGCATTAAGCCTCTGGGAAAAGCAAACGAATGTATACAAGAACAGAACAAGAACAGAAACAGAGAGAAAGCAAGATGATGATGAGAATGATTATCAGCATCATCCTCATCATCATCCTCAACATCCTCCTCCTCCTCCTCCTCATCATCATCATCATCATCATCATCATCATCATCATCATTTATAAATGTATCTACATAGCTATATATATTTGTACATGTATGTCTGTATATATACAAATGCCTACATATAACTTACCAACAACCAAATGGAACCCAGTCCATCTTGAATACATTCACTGCTTTGAGTTTGTAACTCATACTTATTTGAGTCTATTTGTGGTATTCACTCCTTTGACTTTATTTGTAATTTCCATTCGTCCAGTGTGTGTGAGTTTTGTGCTTTATTCTTCCACTGTAGAAATCAAAGCCTTATATCAAATGTATCATTTATAATGGTTGATAAAATTTGTGATATTACATTGATTTATCAATCAGTAAAGAATATAAATCAAATATTTGTTAAATGTTATCCTGCAGTTTTGTTTATCACAGATGGAATTTAAAATTCTCAGCACATCTCCACACCTATCAGGCATTAAATACCAACCCATACTGTTAATTTTGATCTATATTATTCACAATAAACTTCCTTAAACTTAGAACAGAACAATTCACCAGTAAATGCTTCCATAAGCATTTCCTATTAACTTATGTGGTTAATGATTAATATTTATTCTTGTGCAACCTTTAAGTCAAAATATCAAATCATTAGACATTTATAGTGAGTGTATATTATTGATAAAGTGTAGAGAAATTATAAGCTCAAATTTCCCATATTTCTTCATAAAAGACAAAATTCTTTCAAATATCATTTCTTCCCATTATGAAAGCAGTTATTCATTCCTCAGGTCTGTTTACACTTTCAGAGAGAGTTTATAATTTCAATGTAACTTATAGCATCAAAACACATATACTGTGGTTATGTTATAGCTGCAACTTTCAGATGCTTTTGTGTGTAACATTGTGTAAATATGCTCTGATATTTATAATTAAGTTAAGTTTTGTCACTTCTTGCTCACTGAACCACATCAATACACATATTTATGGCTCATGGAATTAGATTAATTTGCTTTCTCAAGGCAAAGTTTAGTTGTATATATTTGCCCTGGCTTCATTCCAACCACATCATGGAAGATGTTAAAAGAAAGGGAAAAAGAAAAGATTTACTTCTAATATTTGCTATAAGAGAATGAATATAAAAGTTTTCATTTTATGTATGGATTGTTGAACTTCTCTGTTAAGAATGGTATGTTTTTGCAGATATAAAAAAGGAGAAAAGTTATGATGGTGGAAGATTTTAATGCTGGGTTCATAGATCACGAGTATAAAATTTTTCAGTGCATATAGTAGTAAATTTCGTTTATCTGGTTCTCAAAATTGTGAAAAGTACACAACTGAAAAAAAATAGCTTCAGCAATAGAATATCAACAACAATGGGAAATTAAAGATTGTTATAGTGGTAGACTATCTGGATTTCAAATCATGTTCAGTTGGCTTTCATGATATACAGTTGTATGATTATGAAATTCACTTTGTAACTATGTGGTTCTGGGTTAGAGCTATTTGTGTGGAAATTAGGAAAGTGTTTCTCTGCTATAACTTCAGTTTCACTAATGACTTGCTAATGAAATTAGGTGGACAGAAATTGTACAGAGGTCTGTTGTGTGTGTGTGTATGTGTGTGTGTATGTGCATTTCTGTGTCCATGTGTATATGTTATTATATGTATGTATGCATAAAAGATATGTATAAGAATTTTTTTGCGTAATAAGATAAAAAACCAAGGCTGTATAGATATTAGAGCATTTATAGATAGAAGGGCTTACAGCTGTTTCTAGGATATTAATTAATAATATCCCTTCATTGGAGACGGTGTGAGAGGAAAATTAAGTCATAGTTAATTTAGATGTGATACAAAATAGAGAGTGAGGTGGAGGAAAGAAAATAGATGTAAGATATGTATGGGTATTGAAGTTGTAAATCCGTTTTATAGGCAAAATGGTATATATGCAATATTCCAATATCCTTTGAGTAAAATCCAAAAGTCCAGCAGAGTTTAATGTCTCTTCCAAATATATATATATATACACATATATACATATATATATATATGTATATATATGTATGTGTGTGTGTGTGTGTATTAGAGTGGCCCTTAGCAATAGGTAATTTTTCAAAAGTTACAATTTTGATGCTCCCACCTTCTAATCCTGTTCCAATAAGCAAAATAACGGGGTATGCAAAATTTTGGCTTAATCAGACAACTGCCAGACGACCCTCAAAGGCCCTGAAGTTGGAACATGGTATATGCAAGAATTAAATGTTTTCAAAAGCAGTACACTGTTCCCTTTCTCCACCGTTTTCTTTATTCTGCTCAGAGAAATCTATGTGGACACATTCAGGTAACCCCAACAGATGTTTAAAAACGTTCTGAATCAAATTTATAAATAGCTAATTTGAAAAATTACTGAAATAAGATGAAAAACTTAAGAAATATTAGGTTTTCTTAATACTGCACACAATTTCTATAAGGGAAACATTTTAATTTACAACAATAAATTGTATAAAACCAAAAGCATAATGTGAACACAGAACACTGAATATTGAACATTATCTTTGCATAAGAGAGGATTTAGTGGCAGTTGTGTATGTTTTACAATTTTTCAGTAACGATCTGTAAAACAAATTATTTCTCAGTTTAATCTTTTGTGAGAATGTAATTGTAATCCTTAATGAGTTTTACACCTCTTTCTGCAACATCATTCACAGCAACTGCCTTCTCAAAATTTTCAAGTCCACTTTTGTAACTAAGATCATCCTTCCATATTGAAGGGTCTTTGTTGAGGAAATCGGTGCCTATAGAAAATCTCGTGAGGTAAGTTTTTCTTCCAAGAGTTACAAAAGACAAAAACTTGATGTTTGTAAATGAAGAAAAGTCATTTTGGTGTAGAATGTACCTCTTCAGTTGATGTTTTTTTCTTCCTCTTCTTCACTATTGTCTGCTTCCAGCATAACTTGAGCAATATTTGCTTTCACCTCTGTTGGAACATTGTCATCAAATATAGATAGAGCCACAGTTTTGGGAGCTAAGTACCAGAGATGAATGGAAAATTTTTTCACAGCAGCTTTACTGATTTCTGGATCAATATTCTGATAATTTATCAGTTGACACATGAATAGGAAATCATGATAAGATGCTTTAATTACTTCTGGTGACAGAAACCAGACTCGAACATACACTTGAGCAAGAAAAATACAGGCGCAGGAGTGGCTGTGTGGTAAGTAGCTTGCTAACCAACCACATGGTGCCGGGTTCAGTCCCACTGCATGGCATCTTGGGCAAGTGTCTTCTGCTATAGCCCCGGGCCGACCAATGCCTTGTGAGTGGATTTGGTAGATGGAAACTGAGAGAAGCCTGTCGTATATATGTATATATATATATATATGTGTATGTGTGTGTTTGTGTGTCTGTGTTTGTCCCCCTAGCATTGCTTGACAACCGATGCTGGTGTGTTTATGTCCCCGTCACTTAGCAGTTTGGCAAAAGAGATTGATAGAATAAGTACTGGGCTTACAAAGAATAAGTTCCGGGGTCGATTTGCTTGACAAAAGGCGGTGCTCCAGCATGGCCGCAGTTATCTCCCCTGGAGATAACTGAAATTGATCTTGAAACAGGTATGTCCTGAATGCATAAACTGCTTCTGACAATCACCTAGCATGACTTACAGTGCCTGGAGTATGAAACGATATCCTGTTCTTCAGAATGCTGCCAAGAAAGATCATCGTTAACTCTAACAATTCTTGGTAATCATTTCTCTGTTGTTTTTGCATAGAAAGGTGGTATTCAAAAAATTCCTTGAATGGTAGAGTGGACATCATCAAGCACTTCATTGCTACTAGTTATATGAACCTTCTTGTTGGCTTTCTTCTAGCTTTCTCTAAATCTCTTGAAAAGCGCCATGCCTGGACCAGATGTTTCACCCATCAGTGAGTTAAAGCAGCTCCTAAAAACTAATTAAAAAAATGTGATGTTGGTAAGGGAAGTACAACAGGTCACGATTGAACAACTTTCCTAGATTTGTACAGGCACTATTCATTTGACCTGTGTTGCTTGTTGTTGTGTCACAGCAAAGTGCTTGAATTTTGTCAGTTATACTCCACTTCTCCACTGCTTAGTAAACGGCCATGGCTTGCTGTTCTCTTGAAGATGTTGGAATTTCAGGGACTTCGAACAATTACTCCTTACCTTGAAAAGTTACTAGTATTGCCAGTCTATCAACCTTTTTAATGCCTGTGAGTGCTGGGAGCAGCTTTCCATCCCAGTACAACACTAATTCTTGACAGTCATTCAGGTTAAATTTGTGCTGTATTTCTGTGTCCCACTTCTCTAAATTTTGTTCTACAAAGCACATAACATTACAAAAACGAAGAGGTTATAAACATGGTATTACAACTTTGTCAGGGCTACCTACACAACAAGGGAAGGTCTATATCATAATGCAGCACAACAAAATGAATGAGTGCTTACAAGTTATTACAAATAAATTAATTTGTATTTACAAATGCAGACAAGTCATATTATTTTACTGTTTATCACTAGCGTATATCCCTTAATATTCTATTTCTCTACACTACCATTAGGTGCAATACAATTCTTTCAACAGATGACTGCAACTCACACCCTCACTCGTTCATAGCTGGCTGCTGACTGGATGACAGCAAAAAATAAGTGTTTACCCTATACTTGCACTCTGTCCCCAGCTTTGCAAATTGCCTTCTCCTTTATATTTATTATCACTTATCCTTCTATTACCAAGAATAAGCCTGAACAAGTTTTTAATTTAAGAGAAAATTATATAAGAGATGAAAAAATTTTATCTAAAGAAACGACTTTCCAGGTGAAAACTTCTAAATTTCATGGTTGAGGAAGGTCACCTTGCCTTTGTTCGATTGAGCTAAAATTTTGCATAGATTGTTTTTTTCTTAATTTGAACAAGATAGTGGGGTGGGAGCTAAACTTTTAGACAGTTCAAAAATAAGGGCCACTCTAATGTATATACATATCTATATACATCTATATATATTTATATATATGTGTGTATTCGTCTGTGTGTGTGTGTGTATACACGTATATACGTGCATTCCTGCATACAAGTGTATATGTATGTGAATGTTCATACATGTAAGTGTATGCACAAGCATATGCTGTATTTTTGAGCCCCATTATGGCATATCACTTTGCAGCTTGATAAATAAGGATCAATAAAATAAGTAGCTGACAGAAGTAAGTACAGAGTCAATATGAATGCCTAAGCCCTTTAGGTGGTGCCTAGCAGAATCACAGCCCCTTGACTGAAACCAGTAACAGAGTAAAAGAACTCATCTGAAATCAATAAAAGAAGCATCTGAGGAATTTTCATGGTAAAATGTGATTTAGTTCTAAATTATTATCTTCCTATAAAGATGGCTGTAAATCTGCTTGACCAAAGCTAATGCAAGCTGTAACCTTGCAAAACATCTCTTGATAAAACAATATTCTTGATAAGACAGAACCAATGATTCACAACAAAACCTAATCTATCTAAGATTTTTCGCCATACACATGGAATTAACTCACCATTGTACTTGAAATACCATTATAGTTGTAAGAGTCTGAGATTATATTGAGAGGTCAAATGTTTTGAACTTCTTAGTGATTTGATCACTTAATCTGAGATTTAAAAAAAATAGTAATACTTTCAATTTGTGGTCAGAGTTTTTATTCCTGATAAGTATTCTAAGTGGAACTTTGAATTTGTTCTTAATCTTTGCATCAAGATTCTTCTTTACTCTGACCTATCAAAGATTGTGTATGTATGAATACATACACATATATACACATACATACATACGTACATATGTATGTATGTATGTATGTATGTATTGCTTGGTCAATACATACATACATACATACTTGAAAACTTGGTCATATGCATGCTTGGCAAGCAAATACTTACACTTTGGAACAATAAATTAATTGACCAATCCATCAGGCTTTCTGCCCCATTGATTGTAACACTTTGACAGTGGAATAAATCCTTCTTAGCAATATTTCAATTGACATTCTCTGTGTGCAAATAAATGATCAATGCCTACTTTAACAGATCAACATTAGAGTTATATAATCTATAAGCCAATAACATGAATGATTCAATAATATCTGAAATAAAAGTGTGTTCTCCTTCCAAGTAATGGCAGTATGGTTAAACAGCTTTATTGAAAATTGTTTTTCTGCAAACTTTGCTGCTAATTCAGAGCAATGGGAATCATACAAATTTCTGTTGAGGTTTTATGCATATATAAAATGAAGAATTTATCACATGTTGTGCTTAGAGTAGAAATAGGCTATCAAAATGGCTGCTAAATTAGGATGCTCATGATGTTAACTCAAGCAAGCTGCAACATGGTGTAAACTATACTCAGAAGAAAACTTTATGATTACATTATGCTATCAGTCATATCAGCCAAGGGAGCTTCCTTCAACCTGAATATATTAACACTAAAAAATGGTTTCTTTTAAAATGACCAATAAATAACAACATTAATATATTTGCATTTGTGTGTATGTGTGTAAGCGTATGTGTATGAATGTGCATGTGAGTGAGAAGGAGAGGGAGAGAAATAAAAAGAAAGTGAGATCGGGAGAGAACAAGAAGAGATAGAAATAGTTGAAGAGAGAGAGAGAGAGAGATGGTATTTATATGTTTTTCTTAATATATCCACTCATCTGCATTTCATATTTTATAGAATTAGCTACGTTTATGTTTTTCTTTGTGTACATAAACAAAAAGAGACAATATAAGAAAGAAAAGACAGATAAGAGGTAGACTGAAGGAAACAGAGAGAAAGAAAATATTAATATCTAACACCATGTAATAAATATATAAAAGTTTTATTTGTAATTTCTTACACTTATTACAGTTATATTTTTATTAATACATTGAAAAATTAATAAATATATTGAGAAAACATTAACCATTTCATTACCAACATGTTTGAGACTGCCTTTGGTTCTGTAATACAAAACCATTCGTTTTAAAGTATTCATTTTAAATTGAAACATTCCATCATAATGTTATATATATTAAAATATTAATATAATCTACCATAAAGATTTGTATGTATGCGAGAAGGGAGAGAAAGAAACAGAGAGAGAGAGACAGAGAGAGTGCAAGGGAAAGGGGGGAGACAAAGCTAGAGAGCTGATGTTAATATGTAAAAATTGTTATTAGTTTTTATGTTTAAGTTACTTATCTTGCTAAACCCCATGAAATATTTTCAAAATTAATTAAAGTACAGGCTGATCAAATTTAGGAAAAATATTACAAAAGGGTTAAGCATTGTTGGAACATTATTCACAAGAGCAGATAGTGATCTAATAGCTTTACTATATGAGTGTATAGACATTCACTAGTATTTAAAGATATAGATACACACACGCGCACACACACACACAAACACACACACACACACACACACACACACACACACACACACACTCAGATATGTATGTATGTATATATCTATGTATGTATGAATATGTATAAATATATTTGTGATTTATGTGCAAAAATAATGTCCATTCAGTTTTGGGTATGATTCTTGCAGGCGGTCCTGTTGGTTCATTGACCAAAGTAACACCCAGAGCATATTTTTCATCTAGAGTTCAACAAGATGTTTTGAATTGCTAATACTTGATAAATGATCTTCCTGTACACTATAACTTACTCATTGGTTATAATAATAATGACTGTATTGTATAATGTAGTATTCAGATCTACTACATCTGATTGTATGAACGTAATACTGATTTTCTATTTATCTATTGAAAGTAGATATGTTTAGAGATATCTACTTTCAGTTAATAGGAAGAGACAAATATATATATATATAACTACATAAAAATGGGTGAGTGGAATAGTGTAACATGGAATGAAGTGCATTGCTCAAAGATAGGATGTACTACCAAGTTCCAAAATCAAACCAATAATTTTATGATTGAGAAACAGCTGCCATAACTACTAGCTCATGTAGCTTCATACGTATATATATATATATATATATATATATATATATATATATATATACCGGAGCAAGCACATAAATGTGAAACAAGGTGGAAAAAAGATTACTCAAATACCAGAGGTAGAGTAATATGCTTTATTTAAAAACATTAGGGCCAGGTCTTTTGTTATATTTCTGCTGCTTTTAAATTAAGCATATATATATATGTATATATATATATAGTTTTCAACTAGCAATAACTGCACCTCAGATAACCTTCATTGACTATGATATATATATTAGAGTATCCTAAATCAGAAAAAAGACATATTGCTATAAATCATTCATGGACGTAGGTATGGTTGCATGCTTAACAACTTCACTTTGTAACAACGTGGTTTTGGGTTCAATCCTACAGTGTAGTATCTTGAGCAATTGTATTTTTTTTTATAATATTGGCTTGATCAAAACCTTGAAAGTGAAATCAGGAATACTAAATTTGTGGAAGCTCACATGAAGGACAGGCTTTGCTTTTGAATAGTAGACTTAGTCTATCATCTATCGGAACACCTCCACTTGACACCAAGATAACTTTAGTAAAATCTATTCCATTGTAAACATTAGGGCCAGGTCTTTGTCTCAGAATAACTTCATCTATTCCTCCTAATAGTATCAGAACCTCTCCAAATGGAAAAAAAAAGAAAGAAAGCCATGGATAATGCTTCTCATTCACGTGCTAAACATAATTGTTTTGTTTTTTAAATAACCAAATGGCATCAGATCATCTATGGTAGATAAAAGAAGAAAAACAACAGGCCACTATTTTAAATGCATTAAGCTATTTTCCCCACGTTATTATAGATTTGTATAACCTAAATTATTTAGTTACCTGCATTTTTATATTAAACTAGCAGTATCACTCGGCGTTCCTCAGGTTTGTAAGGGAAATAACTATATTAGCATTTTTAGCGAGTTATAGCCAAAAAATAGCAAAAAATGCATTAAAAATGGAAAAAAATTATGGTAAATTTTTTTTTAAATCGTTGACTCATCGTAGACATTTTTAGAGAGTTACTTCCCTTATATAATAGCGAAAAAAATGCATTAAAATGGAAAAAAATGATGGTAATTTTTTTTTTTAATCGTAGACTCATCGTAGACGTGCGCTAATACCCAGAAGGGCTCGATATGAATCACGACTATAAGATACCCGGTTTTGGTTAAACTGCACCGCAAAATGTGGGAGTAGTTAGGAATCTAAATCGTAGGAGACAGACACACAACTTGACTTTTATATATAAAGATGTTCAGGAAGAATTTAAAGTTGCATTCAATGCTAATAGCTTGGTTTGACAGCTGCAATGAATATATATGTACAATCATATACATGTTCTATAGTAGTAGGAGCACTCCATCATTTATGACGATGAGGGTCCCAGCTGATACGATCAACAGAACAGCTTGCTCGTGGAATTAATGTGCAAGTGGCTGAGCATTCCACAGACACGTGTACCCTTAACGTAGTTCTCGAGGAGATTCAGCATGACACAGAGTGTGACAAGGCTGGCCCTTTGAAATACAGGTACATTAGAAACAGGAATAAAGAGTGAGAGAAAGTTGTGGTGAAAGAGTACAGCAGGGTTCACCACCACCCCCTGCAGGAGCCTTGTGGAGCTTTAGGCATTTTTGCTCAATAAAAACTCACAATGCCCGGTCTGGGAATCGAAACCGCGATCCTACGACCGCGAGTCCGCTGCCCTAACCACTGGGCCATTGCGCCTCCACACATGTTCTATACACTAGTTCTGAAAAGTAGAACATTATATACGTTATCACCATCTTAAATTTGCATTGGAAATATTGGTCTGTTTGTAGGAAGAGAATGAGTTAACTGAATTGAACCTCAGTATATTACAAGTACTTATTTTACTACTCATGATGAATTGATACTCACTTAGAATTCTCGCCAGTTTCATGACCATTACTGAGCTGTTTGTACCTTCTGTTTATTAAAGTTTTTGCTTCTTTGACCTTGTATGATTCTACCAAATCACTACCATCATCATTGCTGTCATCATCATCTTTGGCATCATAGTAATTTTACATTCTCTTTTCATGCTTAGGTTGAAGTAATAGTTTTATTATTGCAAACACTTGGTAATGTCTAATTTCCAACAAAACACATAAAAATATTTTACTTTATCTTTATCACAATATAACTTCCTCTCTACTCTATTCCAACAAAGCATTAACAATACTAACCATGTGTGATCTATGATAAAATCATAGACTCCAAAAAAAGACTTCATGCAGTAAGAACAGTTCAAAGCAGTCTCAGGCAGATCAGTAACAAATTGATTAATGTTTTCTCAATATATTTATTAATATTTCAACGTATAAATAAATATATAACTGCAACTGGAACTAAAAAGAACCTTGTTGAACCCTGCCTAGGTCAAAACTACTCTTTCTGAACAATGAAGCAACACTTTTAGTATAATATATCTAATACAGCATTAAATCATCTTAGTGAAATGTAAAAACTTCCTAGTTTTGGGAGGAATATCAAGTACTAAAATGTCATTAGCATTAATTTAGGAAAATATTTACTGTCATTTAAAATGATTTTCTTCTTCTTAATCTTTTTTGCCCCTTGTTGAGCATAGCGTTGGTTTCCCGGTTTCCTAGGCATATAGGTTCCCCACCTGGATGGGATGCCAGTCCATCGCAGTTGAGCTGCAAGATACAGGAGGAAAGAGTGAGAGAAAGTTGTGGTGAAAGAGTCAGCAGATGTTTGCCATCACCTTCTGCTGGAGGTGTTTTGCTCATAAACACACACATTGCCCAGTCTGAGATTTGAAACCGCAATCCCTCGACGACGAATCCACTGCTCTAACCACTAGGCCATGTGCCCCCACAATTTAAAAGGATACTACTTCCTTTATTATTCAAATTATACTTGCTAACTTTATATTATAACATGCTGGAGCACAACCTTGAAGGATTTTAGTTGAATGAATTTATCCCAGTACTTATTTTTTCATAAGCCAAGTGCTTGGCAAATGTGTGCATGTGTGTGTGTGTGTGTGTGTGTGTGCATGCATGTGTGTGTGTGTGTACATCTGGTATACACACATGCACACATTTGCTGGCCTTGCTTTCTGGCAGCATCCAAATCTCCACAAAGGCCCACCAGACACCAAAACACTATCTGCTTCTTGTGTAGCCACACAGTCCAAAAACGTCTCCTTTCTAATGCATCTGGTATTGTTGAAATGCTAATCTCACTTTTAACTTGGCCATGTGACCTGCTTTGACCAATGGCATTGCATTTTCCAGTAGCTGTCTTGAACTTCTTGTGTTTCTTCATATATATATATATATATATAAGTGAGGGCGCGTGGCTTAGTGGTTAGGGCATTCGGCTCATGATCGTAAGGTTGTGAGTTCGATTCCCGGTGACGCGTTGTGTCCTTGAGCAAGACACTTTATTTCACGTTGCTCCAGTCCACTCAGCTGGCAAAAATGAGTTGTACTTGTATTTCAAAGGGTCAGCCTTGTCACTCTCTGTGTCACGCTGATTATCCCCGAGAACTACGTTAAGGGTACACGTGTCTGTGGAATGCTCAGCCATTTGCACGTTAATTTCACGAGCAAGCTGTTCCGTTGATCGTATCAGCTGGGACCCTCGTCGTCGTAACCGGCGGAGTAGAGAAGAATATATATATATATATATATATATATATATACACACACACACAACATATCTATGCATGGTATGTATGCAAGTATGTATGTATTTACATGTGTCTGTCAGGTCATTTGTGTAGTCTTTTGTATTCAACTGGTGACATAGAATGTAGTAAAACTTGCTGCATGATCAGGTCATCAGTTTCTAAACCCGCACAACCAATAGGCAAGCCTGGTAGGAAGAGTTCCTAGAAACCCGCAGAACTTAAAACAAGACCTGTCAAAAGGACAGATGAACCTGGTATAAGCTCAACTACAGTCTAGCACAAACATTCAGAAATTTTGGCTTGGTGTCTAGCACACAAGAAGACCTTTGAGAGTGAGGCATCCCTCACCTTTTGTTAAAGCATGTCTCTTGGAGATGGTCACTCTGATATAAAAGCTGATATGCAGGGAATAACACTGGACATTTTTGAGATCTTTTGCTTGTGCTTGAGGTGATGTCACTCTCAGTTTCCCAAGCTTGTGAACCATATTGACACTAGATATCTTGTCTCAGCTTGTTTCTAGTGGGTTGAAAGCGACTATGAGGTGCTGTGTAAGACCTAAAATTTTGCACAAGCATTGCAGTGTCAGTGATGGTCAAACTCATTTATGAGTTGATAGCCACCATGTATGTGTGTGCATATATACATATATATATATATATATATATATATATATATATATACATATATAGCAAATAAGTAAGAAAGATGTCCAGGTATTCACCTAACTTCGAGCTGCATGAGCTTTACTGAACTAGCTTGGTGCCTCAGTCTAAGTACAGAATTCAACTGAATCTTAATCATTTATATATACATACATACGTACATATATATATATATTTATATATATATATATATATTATATATATATATATATATATATATATATATGCATATATATATATGTATATATATGTGTGTGTGTGTGTGTGTACCATGTACTGCTCCTGTATTGGTGGGATCAACAAATAAAGTACTTGATCCAATGAGAGATAGATATATGATATACGCAGGATTTAAATTCGAACTGCTATTAGTTTCATGCTATCCAAACATAATTGTCAGACAAATTGGTATAGCATGCCATGTGTTTCCAAGCACTCATTTAGTTTCAAACATATAACAGGGTTGATCACTTTTGAAAAAAGTAACTGTTTTATTCTTGCTTACATATTTTTAAAGTAGTATCTCGATCAACCTAGTTCAAAATAATTTGTAAAATAGTATTACTTTTATGATATTGTCTATCTTTCATTGGCTTACAGTTGCATAATATATGATTATTATATTAAATTATATTTTGTAATATTTTGTATACCAGTTTTAAAAGTTAGAAAGCAAACATACTAATCAATAAATTATGATGCATTTTTATATGCATTTAGAAAATATAAAGTTAAAAGAAGAGCTTAAAAACCAATTGTTGTTCTTTAAAACAAAATGCTGGTGTATTGATTTTGTGGATATGTAGTTTTATGGTTTTTACTTCAGTTAATACGTTGCAATATTTTAATCTATGAAACCCATCTTTAGAGATGAAAGATTTTTCAATATTTACATATACATTACCTACAAATCACTTTGATCTCTGACCAAAGTGATTGATAAGCACTGTTTTCCTAAGCATTTACACTGTATTCCTAAACTGGATTTGAATGAGAATATTTTTTTATTTCTAACCTAAAACTTTTTTCTATGTTTTATTTTGTGGTTGAGAAAACAAAGATATTCAAATTATCTAAGTTTAGTGGGATAATATTTTGTACAAATAACTTTACAGTATGTTTTGCTTAGATGTATGAAGCAACAGAATATCTTCTCGTTAAGTAGATCATATATCACTTGGCATATATGAGGAGGTGCTAAAAAGTTCCTAGCTTTAAAGGTATCATGAAAGGTCTGGTTGGAGGCCCAACCTTCCAAGTTCTTTTACAGGGCTTAGAAAAACTGGAGAACTGCTGCAATAAGTGTGTGAATCTAAGAGGGAAATATATTGAGTAAAATCAAAAATAACTGGTCCTTCTATATTTTGTTTTACCCAAAGCCAGGAACTTTTCAGCATCCCTCATAACTGCGCACACTTAGTTCTGTTGAAGATTGTTTCATGCTTACAGATCTCATACTGTAGGAATCAAAGCCTTGCCTAGCCTATATTCTCCATTCACTGTCTTTTCAACTAATTACTATAATAATCTCTGCATCTTGACACTGATTGGTTTCATGCCACCTCTCCTTAGAAACCCTTGATTTAGATCTCTCTCCTCTTTTCACTACTCATCCTGTCTCTATCACCACAGGCTCTACATGAACCACTGTGTTCAACTTTCCCTTCCCAGAATGTTAGCTATTCAGACTTCCTACTCTGCATATGTATGTTTTTTCTGCAGTTGTTGACTTACAAGTTTAAGTTGTACATAAGTGGCATTTGTCTCTTGGTTTCAGAGAGCTAGCAAAAGCCATGGAGCACTGCTTTTCCCTCCAGACCCAGTTAAAAAAGAGAAAAATTGCAGAGTTGACATATTACTGGGATCTTTAGAAAAAATAATAAAATAAAAATAAAGAATGAGAAAAGATGAATTTAACCTTGTAAAACTAACAACACACTCAATAATTATATAGTACGTTAACTTCCTATCTCAGTAAGTTGCATTTACATATGGTATCGACCCTTTGGCTAATAGTTTCACACCTTGTTGACTTGACCAGTTGTGAATCTTGTATAAAATGGATAAAGAAAAAGTGATTTTTGAGTCTCAGAGTTTAGGAATGCAGGATTAAATTCTTATAATCTTTCATATTGCTAAAGGTTTTTGACTTATTGGTAACAGTAATTTATAGAAAGTTTATAAAAGTAGTTCGCCAATAAATCTAATCCTGAAGATGATATAAAGGTAAAGATAAGGTTTCCATTGACTAAAATGACAAGATTATAATGCAGAATGAATTGAATTATCAACATCCAGGATGAATGCCATTGGGCAAGATTATAGCAAGAAACCAAAACTTAAATTTATATCTAATTCTTTACTTAATTTCAATAGAAACCCGGAGGCATCATTTTCATGAATGCCTAACTTGTATTTATTTAGCAACAGACATAATCTATGCACTGAATAGTTTAGTGGCAAATCTTCTCTAAATTCCATTACATTTGCTTGACACTCTAATTCCTCTGTCGTTGGAATATCAAATTTCTACACTGAGAAATGATATTTAAAAGACCAAAGAAACTGCTGCGAGTAGCTTTTGAAAGTTCTCTGCCAACTATTCTATCTAAAATAACAACAATGCATTATATAGTCAAATATTTAATCCTGTCTCTTTTTCTATGTATTAGTGTTAGAAGTCTCTGGAAAAAAGATGGTTAATTGGCAGAGTCATCAGAGCATTGGATAGAATGGCTTGCAGTATTTATGCTAGATATCTGTGCTTTGAGTTAAAATCCTATTGAGGTCAACTTTGCTTTTGTTGTTATGGGGTTTGATAAATAAAGTATCAGTATAGTGTGATGATTTATGTAGATTTTCTCTTTCACTCTTCTATCTCTCTCTCTCTCTCATACAAACTCTTTCACTATCTGCTTGTTTCTCATTTGGAATTGGCTGAGTATCAGTAAGAAAATGTCACTGGGGATCACTCATAAGGTTCTTTTTCCTAAAAAGAGAGTTCATGTGAATAAAGTGCTTGCATTTTTTCCCAAAGTAAACCTGATGTACGACTGAAATTGTTCAAGGAAAGCTCTACAAAAGGGAAATTAAGAATTAAGATGAAGAATTAGTGCTCATCGCAAGTAAAGAACTTTAGACGTAGAATATCTACATATCCTCAGACACACGCACACTAATGAAAAAACAAAAAAGAAAACGTTTGAGAATCTTATCATTGATAAGCCTAAGTAAATTATTACATTTTTATCAAAATATGCTACCAGCTTCAATTACTTTATAAAGACAATTTAGTCATACTGAAACAAAAGTAAAAACACACTGAAATGAAGTAAATTAAATTAATCTTTCATGATATCACTTTTGCAAGTTTACATGTTTTTCTTACAAAAATCACATGGTGCTGATGAGTTGTTCCCTTCTGATTATTACTGAGTCAGGGTTTCTCAACAACAGTAGCTGGAGTGTCTCTCAGTCGAAGCAGCAGCAGCAGCAACAGGAATGTATCAGTTGTACTTTTTTGTCAATCAAACTAGCAGTGTTTGTTGTTGTAGTAATTTTAGCAAAGATTGCAGCAGGGTTTGTGAGAGTTGTCTATCATTCTCTTCCACAGGTATTTAAATGTGTTTTACATTTGGTTATGGAGGTTGTTCGTTTGATGCACTTTTGCTGAATTGTGCAATCATTAAATTGACATAAAGGGATAATTGGGAAGTTTCGTTGTTATCTGCATACATGTCTATATATTCATCTATATATTCATCAAGTCCTGTTTATACTTCTATATTTTAATTTGTTATTTCTTTATTGCTTACAAGGAGCTAAAGATAGAGGGGACAAACAAGGACAAAGGGATTAAGTCGATTACATCGACCCTAGTGCGTAACTGGTACTTAATTTATCGACCCCAAAGAATGAAAGGCAAAGTTGACCTCGACAAAATTTTGAACTCAGAACATAACGGCAGACGAAATACTGCTAAGCATTTCGCCCAGCTTACTAACGTTTCTACCAGCTCAACACCTTATATTTTAATTTGTGATCTGTGTAATGTCATGCATCATCTTATAGAACCAGAGTTTGATCAACGCAAGAGTGAAGGATGCCCAATGGCACATGAATTGGACAAGATAGCAGAATGCAAGATTAGAGCAGAAAAGATAAGTATATATATATATAACGGGAAGCTTTATGAAAATAAACGAAAGACGAAGGCAGGTGGAAAACAAACGAACAATTGTATTAGTATGGCGCTCAGGAAATATAAATAAAACAAGTCTTTAACGTTTCGAGCCTACGCTCTTCAACAGAAAGATACACAGAGAGAGAAAAACACAGAAAGAAGGAGAGAAAAAAAATGCGTGCAGTAGCTAACGAATCAACATGGCGATCTGATTTCGGCCAGAGGTCAAAGATCAAACATGAGACGCGAGAGCGAAATAAGGGGAGATAATAGGGTTGATAAATGGGTTGAGGGACCAGCTAAAAGTGCGTGGGAGGGGTCTGGATGTGTGTATGTATAGGGTTGGTGTATGTATTAGTGTATAAGGGTGTGTGTGTGTGTGGTGTGTGGTGTGTGTATGAGAGAGTATTAGTGCGTAATAGATTGGTCTGGACATGCGTATGTATGGGGTTGGTGTATGTATTAGTATGTATTAGTATGTATTAGTACGTATTGGTATGTATAGGTATGTGTGTGTGTGTGTGAGAGAGTATAAGTGCGTATGCGGGGTCTGGACGTGTGTATGTATAGGGTTGGTGTAAGTATTAGTATGTACTAGTATGTATTAGTACATATTAGTATGTATTAGTTGGTGTGTGTATTAGTATGGCACATCATATGTGATGTGATGTGTAAAGTCATGTGGTGTAGTGAGGAGAAGAGGGGGGAGGGGTAGAGAGGGGAGGGAAGAAGAGGGGGAGGAGAAGGGGAAGAGGAGAGGATGGGGGAGAAGGAAGGGGAGGAGGGGGATGAAGGAGGAAAGAGGGAGAGGGGGGAGAGAGGGAGTGAGGGAGCAGAGGGAAGGGGAAGAGGGAGGGAGAAAGAGGGAAGAAGGGAAGGGGAGTAGGGTGAAAGGATGAAGGACTGAAGAGTAGGGGTCGGGGGGAGAAGGTAGGTGAGGGAGGGGGTGGAGAGGGGGGTTATATATGAGAGGGGGAGAGTTGAGACCAAATGGCGTATAAGAACGAAGAGAGAAGATTAATTCCTGTTCACGGCGCAAACGGGAATCCGGATGGCCTCGTGTAAGGACAAACCGAACACAGATAGGTGTTGCATGGAGTGACCGGTGGAGCGGAAATGGCGTGAGACCGGTGTGTCGTTCGCAAGGTGGATGTCACGAAGGTGTTCCGCGAACCGGTCAGCCAAGCGGCGTCCCGTTTGTCCGATGTACAAGGAATTGCAGAGAGAGCAAGAGATGCAATAGATAATATTGCTGGAGGTGCAGGTGAAGGAGTGGATGATGGGATAGGGTCGATGGTGGGTGCTAGTGAGCGGGTGGTGTTGGAGAGGTAAGGGCAAGTGTGGCAACGTGGGCGGGAGCAGGGGAACGAGCCGGGTTGGGAGGTAGGGTCAGGGAAGGAGCTATGGACCAAAAGGTCTCGAAGGTTGTGGGCTCGTTTGAAAGAGGGGAGGGTCGGTTAGGGAAGAGGTGTGAAGTGGAGGACGGGTCGGACTGGAGATGACGGAAAGCGAAGAATGGTGCGTTGGAGACGTAGGGTCGTGGGGTGGTAGTAGGTGAGGGAAAAGGGAGGCGGGAGACTACAGGGCGGGTTCGGGGAGAGAGAGCAGATACACGGTCCACAGACCGTGCTCTGGCAAGGGCGGTGTGGATAGTGGTGAGGGGGTATCCACGTAGGGTGAAGTGGTGAGCCATACGTTGAGACTGAGTCTCAAAGTCATGGTCGTCACTACAGAGCCTACGTAGACGGAGGAATTGGGAATAGGGGATGGAAGCTTGGTGTGTTCTGGGTGGGAGGAAGAGAAGTTGAGGTATGAGTGTGAGTCTGTGTGTTTGTAGTGAATGGAGGTGGTAAGAGTGGAGTGAAGAATGCTAACGAAATGTCGAGGAAGGAGACAGAGGTGTTGGAGATAGTGGAAGTGAAGTGGAGGGCTGGATGGAAAGATTGGACGAAAGAGAGGAAGGAATCTAGATGTTCGCGGGAGAGTGAGGTGGCACCGATAATGTCGTCAATATAACGACCATATAGTTCAGGAGTGGGACCAGTGAAATTAGAGAATATTTGGCCTCAACATAGCCAACGAACAGGTTCGCATAGTTGGGGCCCATTCGCGTTCCATGGCCACTCCCGAGACCTGATATATATATATATATATACATATATATCTATATATATATATATATATATATATATATATGTATGTATATATTTACTCTATTACTTGTTTCAGCCCAGTCATTAAACTTCTTATCACACAACAACACCTGTATGTATATAAATATATATAATCAAAATCAAAATCAAATTCAATGACTGGCATCCGTGTTAGTGGAGCGTTAAGAGTACCATCCAAGCATGATTGTTGCCAGAACAACAAACTGGCTTCCCTGCTAGTGGCACATAAAAAGCACCATTCAAGCCTGATTGTTACCTGCGTCACCTTACTGGCACTTGTGCTGGAGGTATGGGAAAAAACATTCGACCAAAGTTGTTGCCAGTGCCACTGGACTGGCGCCTATGCAGGTGGCACATGAAAAGCACCATTTGAGCATGGCCATTGCCAGTACCGCCTGACTGGCTCTCATGCCAATGGCACATAAAAGCACCCACTACACTCTCGGAGTGGTTGGCATTAGGAAGGGCATCCAGCTGTAGAAACTCTGCCATATCAGATTGTAGCCTGGTGCAGCCACCTGATTCGCCAGACCTCAGTCAAATTGTCCAACCCATGGTAGCATGGAAAGCAGACATTAAACAATGATGATGATAATAATGATATATATATATATATACTCATTCATAAATATGTATATGTGTGTGTATCCACACAGTCACACACATACACATATATGTACATATATCTATTATTATACCTAAGCCAGCTTGAGTATTTTGGGCAGCTTTCTGGTATTATTTTTACCATTTTCTCCTTGTTGGCGCTTGTTTGTTGTATGGCCTAATTACTTCTAATTCTTTAGTGTTGGCAGTTTAGCATTTTCCAAGCAACTTTCACCACAAGCATGAAGACTGGTTTTTAATAGGATTATATTCTTTCTTATCACATGCCTAAACCAATCCCCATGTTCCAATCTCTCTCTCTCTCCCTCTTTCATTCATTCAGCTTTCTTTCTTAAAATCTCTATATATTTCTATCTTATTCATTTATTCATTCATTATTTTCTCCTTTCGTTCTTCTATTCTTATTTCTTTCTCTATAAGTCAGTCTGTCTCTCTGTTTATCTGTCACTCACCTTTTCTTCCTTTAAATCTTTCTATCCCTCACTCTATCTCTCCTCTCTCTCTCTCTCTCTCTCTCTCACCCTCTTTCTCTCTCACTCCACCTTTCTCTGAGGCATTGTATAGCAATCGTATTTGAATCAAATTGCATTCAAATTATGTTTTTTCTGGAACTGAAACGTTTGCATGTTGCCAGCTTCTCTGTAAAGGTTAAAGCTGCACAATCTACGGAAACATAGTTCATGCTGCATATCCTGTCTGGACTATCTTTAGTTTTACTTGTTGCGTCTTAATAAAACATCATGGAACTATCTGCCAAAGTTTGGTTGCTAATCATCTCTGGATCTTTATAAAATCTCCTACAATATCTAAATGCACGGTATAAATATTTCATTGACATAAAATATTCAAAGATATAGATATCTGATATTTGTTTCTCCAAGTCTCTCTCACAACTGCCTTAATACATATATATATATATATATATACGAGGGGCGTTCAATAAGTAATGCCCCTGACCCACTTGCAGTTGTTTGATGTAGCTGAAATTTTGCATGTGCACTTATTTATACCTCTATAGATTAAGTGGCGAATTACAGCTCTGAACTAATTGTGGTTTCTGATTTACAGGTGTTTGAACTGAGTCAAGTGTGAAATGGAGCCTGTTGAGTGTCGAGCAGTGATTTGGTTTTTGTATTTGAAAGGACGCACACCACGGGAGACTTTTGATGAAATGAAAGTAACTTATGGTAATGATGCCCCATCATATGACCTTGTAAAACGCTGGCATTGTGAATTTAAATATAGTCGGAACTCTGTGGAAACAGCTCCCAGATCTGGTCGCCCCCTTCTGCCGTTGATGAGATGTCTGTCCGTCAAGTTGAGGCTGCCATTTTGGAAGGTCAACGCATAACTATTCGCCAAATAGCCCATAAGTCAAGATTAGTACCGGGTCTGTGGAAACTATCATTCATGACCATTTGCATATGCAAAAGGTGTCTGTCAGATGGATTTCCAGGTTGCTCACACCTTTCCAGAAGCAAGAACGCGTTGAGTGCTCGAGGATGAATTTGGAGATGTGCCAAGAAGATGAGTCAAAATTTTTCAAAAGACTGATCACACAGGATAAAACCTGGGTCCATCACGATGATCCAGAGACCAAAGCCCAGTCAATGCAGTGAAAGCACCGTGACTCACCTCCTCCAAAGAAGGCAAGGGTGCAGCCCTCTGCTGACAAGGTTATACTCAGTCTTCTGGGACCAGGACGGAGTAGTGATGACAGATTTCCTGGCAAAGGGTGCCACAATTATAGGAGCCTATTATGCTTCACTTTTGAGGAAATTAAGAGAAGCTATCAAAATCAAGAGGCCGGGCAAGATCAGCAAAGGCATCCTCCTCCTGCAGGACAACGCTCCGGTCCACAACTCGCGTGTAGCCAGATCAGAAGCACAGGCGTGCAGCTATGAACTCCTTCCCTTGCACCCTCTGATTTTCACCTCTTCCCAGCCATGAAGTTGATTTTGAAAGGAAAGCGTTTCCCAGATGATGCAGCCTTGATTTCTGAAGTCACGTCGTGGTTGGAGGACCAAGCTGGGGTCTTCTACAAAAACGGTCTCCAGAGCTGTATCAAACGATGGGAGAAATGCATAACTCTGGGTAGTTCCTATGTAGGAAAAGACTAATAACTGTGCCAAGTGTCGTTGCTCTACTGCTATGGGAAGTGGGTCAGGGGCATTACTTATTGAACGCCCCTCGTATATATATATAAATACATATGATCATCATCATCATCATCACCATCATCATCGTTTAAATCCGTTTTCTATGCTGGCATGGGTTGGACGGTTTGACCGAAGTTTGGAAAGCCAGCAACTGCACCAGGCTCCAATCTGATCCGGCAATATTTCTACAGCTGGATGCCTTTCCTAACACCAACCACTCTGAGAGTGTAGTTGGTGCTTTATATATATATATATATATATATTATATATATCATCATCATCATCATCATCATTCAACATCCGTTGTCAAAACTGGCATGGGTTGGACGATGTGACCAGAGCTGCACCAGACTCTCGTCTGATTTGGCATGGTTTCTATGGCTGGATGCCCTTCCTAATGCCAACCATTTTACAGAGTGTGCTGGATGCTTTTATGTAGCACTGCATGGACGCTTTTGTGTGGCTCTGCACAAGCACTTTTATGCAACACTGCATGGCCACTTTAACATGGTGCCGAACAGAGGCATTTATTTGGTACTGCATGGATACTTTTACATGGCACCACATGGACACTTTTACACAATGCAGCATGGGTGCTTTTGTGTGTGTGTGTGTGTGCGTATGTGTGTGTGTGTGTGTGTGTGCGTGCATATGTTTATATTATATATAGATGTATGTGAGAGTGTAAGTTTATATCACACATATATATATATCATCATCACCATCATCATATCATCATCATCATTTAACGTCTTTTCTTTCCATGTTTACATGAGTTGGACTCCTTGATTAGAACTGACAATCCAGAAGTTTCCACCAGATTCTATCTCTGCTTTGACATAGTTTCTGCAATTGGATGCCCTTCCTAACACCAACCACAGTGCACTGGGTAATTTTATGTGGCACCAGCACTGGTGAGGTCATCAAGTACCTACAAGGTACAACAGAGTAGAGTATTGACTGGAGGAATAAGCAACTATGGGAGAGGCAGAGGAGCAGATGTCTTACTGAAGAAGTGACTACATGGTTTGCCCAGCTGGAAAGTGAGAGAAAGAGAGAGTGAATGAGAGGGAGAGAGAATGAGGGAGGGAGAGAGAATGAGAGAGAGATGTAAGATTAGGTACAACATGAATAAGTGATACAATAGGAAAGAGGAACAGAAAAGGTAGATGTGTAGTTAAGTGCTGTGACAGATAATTAGAGAGAGGAAATGAGTTGCAGACAGAGAATATTAGCTCAGTATAGCATGTATGTACATATGTATGTATGTATATATCGTTGCTATTATGTTAAACTATCGTATGTCCAAATTAGACCAAATGCATTTTTTTCAATATTTATTTTTGCGTACAATAACCGGTTCCTTTGGTCAAACTATCGCATCACCATCTATTTCAGATGCCAAGATATCAAAAGTTGTTAAAGTGTAGTAAAATGGTTTTGCTATGGAATAGTGAACGTTTTTTTTGGGGTTTTTTTCCGAAAAAGCAATGTTTCGGACTTTTGACTCTTTTACATAATAGCAATGATATAATCTTCAGGGGCAAAGAAGGAACAAAAAAGTGACAATGTAAGGTTGTTCTGTTAATCATTTCTTGTTATTAAAACATGAAAATATATTTGTAACGTGATGCGGATCCTCATGAATGGATAATAAAAACGATAGTGCTGATGACAATCCTGCACTCCTTCAACAAAACATAGTAAGTCATCCTGCTGTGTTTTGTAGGAGAATATGTGAAGTCCTTGGATCATGCCTCATACATATGAAAGACATGATCTAGGAAAATTCTCAGCTTTTCATTATATGGAAACCTATGACACATAGTAAGCTGAGAAAACAAGGATACTGATTTCCACTTCTTTGCAATTATCTCAGTTTCTTGTTTTTCAGACTTATTATATTTTATCAGAGGACAAAATATTAACATTGTAGTTGCTGCTGTGGTTGTTCCACAGCAATATTCAAAAGCATTCTAGCTTTTTTCTTTGCCAGTGGGAGTACTACATAGCTAGAAACACATGATGCAATGTTTCTAGTTTTCCAGACAGTGGTGTGTAATTTAAGGCAGTGAGGTGACAGAAATGTTAGCTCGCCAGGTAAAATACATAGCCATATTTCGTCTGCAGTTATGTTCTGAGTTCAAATTCCGTCGAGGTCAACCTTGCCTTTCATCCTTCCGATGTCGATAAATTAAGTACCAGTTACGCACTGGGGTCGATATAATCGACTTAATTCATCTGTCTGTCTTTGTTTGTCTCCTCTGTGTTTAGCGCCTTGTGAGTAGTAAAGAAGTAGAAATAGCTATTTCGTCTGCCGTTATGTTCTGAGTTCAAATTCCACCAAGGTCAACTTTGCCTTTCATCCTTTCAGGGTCGATAAATTAAGTACCAGT
>NC_042997.1:19136131-19151131 GCF_006345805.1 Octopus sinensis | reverse complement strand
ATCAGATAGTGAAATCTGACATATGTTGGCAATCTAGTCGAAAGGGAAGGTGACATATATTGTAGCTCTCTCTATTTTCAATTTACTAATGTTCCACTGCTTGCTGATTGCATACATATTTCTCATTTAGTGAGCAGTTTCATTTCAGATATTTTGATATTTACTACAACAGTTGGCTATTTAGGATCACATTTAAACCAAACCAATTAACAGGTAACACATTCAGGTTGTTTACCTTGATATGCATTGAACTGATTGATAGAAGACTTATTGAGAAAGGTAGTCAAGGAAATGGTACAGTTTTATTTGTTTAACTAAAACCCTTCAAAGTAATGCCTTGGCAATGATTGAAATGAGCAAAAGATAAAAGATCAAAAATAGATACCCTGGTATATAATAGCTTTTAATTCTCCAGTACTAAACAGAAAACTTTTATTTTCTTTACTACCCACAAGGGTCTTAACACAGAGGGGACAAACAAGGACAGACAAAGGGATTAAGTCGATTACATTGACCCCAGTGCATAACTGGTACTTAATTTATTGACCTCGAAAAGATGAAAGGCAAAGTAGACCTCGGTGGAATTTGAACTCGGAACGTAACGACAGACGAAATACAGCTAAGCATTTCGCCCGGTGTGCTAACGTTTCTGCCAGCTCGCCGCCTAAACAGAAAACTTATTTTTGCCTACCAAGACACGCTGTCATATAACTTTATTCTTGCACATGATACTTTGAATAAGTGCTTTAAAAAAATCACAAGCCTTTTATTGTTTCTTTTATACTCTTTCAACATGGAATTTTTAATCCCAAAATGTTTTACTGCATTACTCAACATGCTTATAGCCGTACATTATAAACAGACACATTTGCTTTCATCTTCCTACAGAAATAGTTCAGAGCCATTAAATACTGTTGCTCAAAGTGCCCACATTATACTGTAAATAACAATTTTGTATGATAAATGACAATTTAAAATTTGAAACATTCTACATCCAATTCAGAACTTAAAATATCATTTCCAGATTTCTAGCACCAATAATAAGTTATCAATCACCACTCTAATTAAGGGCGAAATAGTTGAATACATCAACTATTGAAATGTCTAGATCAGCTGAGAATACCTCGATCATCTGAGATAATAAGTTCATTATCCAAAAGTATTCTTTTGCTTGTTTCAGTCATTTGACTGTGGCCACGCTGGAGCACTGCCTTTAGTCAAACAAATCAACCTCAGGACTTATTTTTGTAAGCCTAGTACTTATTCTATCGCTCTCTTTGGCCTAACTGCTAAGCTTTGAGGACATAATCCCATCAAGATCGGTTGTCAAGCGATGGTGGGGGGACAAACACAAACACACAAATACATACATATCGTCATTATCATCGTTTAACGTCTGCTTTCCATGCAGACGATTTGACTGAGGACTGGCGAACCAGATGGCTGCACCAAGCTCCAATCTGATCTGGCAGAGTTTCTAAAGCATTTATTAAAATGACTTTTAAATATTTATTTATTTATTTATTTGTGTTTACTTACTGCAGGTACCCTTGTTTTAGAATAGGTATAGGTATGCCATATCCCTCCACATTCTAATGAAAATTACTAAAAGTGTTAGCAACAGATAGAGCATCAAGTCATAAAAGTTCTACCTTAGAAAACCCATCCAACCCATACAAACTTCTTGTAAAAGTGAATATATGATAATGATGATGACAAGGACGGTGATGATGAAAACGATGACGGCGCCGACAATGATGACTATGATTATGATTATGAAACCTAAGTTGTTTAGCAGAGCAGATATAAGAAATTATGGCTTTCATGCTTTTTCCAAAGACATTAGAAATGTAAGTAAAGAGTAGAAATATATCATTTTGGAGGGAAAAAAAATGAAATCCTGATAAATGATTTCTGAATGTGCATCATTGAATTTAAATGGATACTAAACAGAAAAGATTAAATAAAGCAACAGCAAAAAATTATAGGTAACTATGGGAATGTAATAAAATTTTATTTCTTCTCTGTGCATACATTGGTTGATTGCAAAGTTTATGCTATTCAGAAAATAACTGATAAGTATTATATTTATGTTACATATTTAATGGGAATTTACAAGTATTTTCTACAATTTATTTCTTTTACCTAGAGTTTGTATACAAAAGAATAGGTGCATATGCATGTGAATGTGTGTGTGTGTGTGCATGTGTCCATATCATTCTTTCTCAAATTATGTATGTATCTCACATGCTCTCTCCACACACACTCATACACACATACATATATATACATACACATACATACATATATTATACCTGCATACATATTTATATACATATATCCATATAAATGCATATATGCATATGTACATATATACATGCATGCATATATATATATACATATATATATATATGTATATATGTATATATATACATATGCATATATATATATGTATATATGTATATATGTATATATCTCTATATATATATCCATATATTTATATATATACATATACATATGTGTGTGTGTGTGTGTGTACATATATTCATATATACATATATTTATACCTATGCAAATGTGTATACATATGTTTGAGAAAGATAGCAAGAGAAAGAAAAAGAGATAGCAATGATATAAATCATCGTGTACAAATTTATTTTATTTAACCTCATTGAAAAACAGCAACAATTTATATAACACGTTTTTTTTCTTTCCAAGTTATTACGTAACAATCTTCCAGTAAGTAATTTCAGTGCAAGAACTTTCAGCAAACGGATTTACTGGGTATTAAACTGTCAAATTCCATTTGGAGTTTTATTGGAATAGATAGTTTCCTCATCATATATTTGTTTTGGCAGTAAATTATTTTCTAATTCCTCCCCTTGTATTACATTTCTTGGAAGTAAAGACATAAAGATGAACAAAAAAAAAAAAAATAAGCAGAGGAATACAACTTGCAAAGCTGTTTTTGTGTATGTAATAGTGTGTGTGTGTGTGTGTGTGTGTGTGTGTGTGTGTGTGTGTGTGTGTGTGTGTGTGTGTGTGTGTGTGTGTGTGTGTGTGTGGTTATGAATTAGCATAACCTAATGGTGTAATCTTCAGAAGCTTGGTTACAAGGATATCTCAACAGAAAACATTATGGACCCCCAAAAGAGATATTAAATATCCTGTAGGATAGGAGTTAAGCTCCCATTGTAATAAAACTATGCCAGTGTTAGCTATTTTTGGTTTTGGTCATTATCATTATCATAGTTATTTAATGTCCATTTTCCATGCAAGCATGTGTAAGACTGTTTGACAGGATCTAATGAGAGAGAATAGTGTGTCAACTCCAATGCTTATTTGGTCATAATTTCTACTGTGGGATACACTTCCTAGCACCAACTACTTTTCAAAGTGAACTGGATGTTTTTTTCCATGCACCAGCACAAGTGAGGTTACCCTGTTACTTACAAGTCTAAGATCCCTTTCAACTGAGTGGGTGAATATGAGAGAGAGTTTGCTTTATGCTAGGTGTTTAGAGGTTAGAATATGAAAGAAGCGGGGACAGACTTGTAAGGATGAATGAGTAGAGGTTGCAAGAGTGTATAGGGAAACTGAAGGATGGTCAGAATAGAAGCAGAGTGGAGTGTGAATGAAGTGAATGGTGAATAAGAGTAGAGTAATGGTTGATGATAAATATGAATTGGGAGAAGGTAGGGGAGTGATGGATGGCAGTACAGAAAGCATGAAGAGCATCAAAATGATAATAAAGCAATAGATAGGGGAAGGAAAGAGAAAGGGGAATAATAGGTTGTCAGTGGAGAGGAAGGTTTAAAGTGTGAAGGTAGAGAGAAAGACATGGTGATATGGACAGAGGTAATCAGAGGTACATAGAGGTGAATCAGGAGGAAATGTTTCAAAGGAGAGGGTGAAATAATTGATTGCATAGAAGGGTGATCAATAGAAAATGTCAGTAGAGAGGAACAATGTTATTAATGTAGCACAGAAAAGAATGATGATATGTATAGCTCTCGCATTTAATTATAATAGTAGAATACTGAAGTAGTTAGGAGAGAGATGAAAGGATTAGGGATGAGGCAATGAGAGAGTAATAGGGAGGGCATGAGAAAATCAAATGATGTGAGGGACCTAGTCGTATGTATACACCTTATGCTTCCTGTATCTCAGTTTCATTCATTTGGATGAGTATTCTATCATGTTACATATTACCAAACACTTTAGTCATCTAACATTTCTTCTGTGACCATCTTTCATTATTTCATCCCATGTCATCTTGTGTCTCCCTTTTCCAGAATCTTCATTCATATTAAGCAAACAGTACTTCTTTATACAGCTGTTCTCATCTATACACATCATTTAGGTTAGTTAGTTAGTTAGTTAGTTAATTTGGCTCAAAAGCAAATAGCAAGGCCATGTAGGGGGACATGGAGTTAAGTACAGGGTGGTGTTCATGTAAAGAGTTCAGGCCACTTGAGGTCCAGGGAGGCTTTGAACAAAGCGGTCGTCGGCATCTTCACCATCTCGTCTGGCAGCTTGTTCCACGGATCCGCAACCCGGACGGAGAAAGCTCCTCTCCTTCGATTGAGATGAAATCGTCGCAGGTAGAGCTTTTCGGAATGACCCCGCAGCCGACGCTCTGGAGCAGGAGTGAAGAACAGCTATTTCGAGAGGTTACACTTTCCGCTTATGTTACTGTTTGGATTAAAAGTTTGCTTTCCAACCATATACATAATTCTAGGTTCAACCCAGTTGCATGTCACACATCACCTGTCCATATCAGTGCAACTTGGTTTCTTATTGGAAACAATTTTTGTCTGCTTAGATAAGTTTAGATATTAATCTATGCTAATATGGATTAGATATTTACTAGATATATTACTATTAAGGCACAACATTTTTACAACCAGATTCTTTCTAACCACCAATTGTCAAGTAAGGAATGTTTTAATCAACATATTTTTGAAGGCACAAATATTGTCCATGATTTGTCAACAAGGAAAATGGCAACATCACTGCTTGTTACTCAGTGATTTTTAGAGAAGCATAAATATAAACAAATACATAGACACAGATGCACACATGCACACACATAAACAGGTACACAAACACACTGATAGATAGATGGATGGATAGATAGATAGATAGATAGATAGATAGATAGATAGATAGAGAGAGAGAGAGAGAGAGAGAGACAGATAAATAGATAGACAGATAGACAGACAGACAGACAGACAGACAGATAGATAGATAGATAGATAGATAGATAGATAGATAGATAGATAGATAGATAGATAGATAGATAGATAGATAGATAGATAGATTGATAGAACAGGCTTAACCACTCACAAGACTTTGTTCTGTCCAAAGTCTCATAAAAGATATTTGCTCAAGGTGCCATGCAACTGTACTGAACTCAAAACCATATGGTAGAGAAATAAACTTCTGAACCACAGAGGTTAATGAGGAGAGGAAGGCTAGTACCCATGACCACTTTTTCAGGACTGTTCATATGGACTTGAAGAAGGGAAAATATTATCCTGAGAGTGGCAACTTAACAACAGAATGTACTCCCTAAAATCTCCCAGGAGCCAACAGATGATTTTAAAACAAAATGACAGGTTAAATTTATCATTCCAAAACAAGAACAGTTACTTAGTCATAATTCCACACAGTTTTGTCCATCATATTGCATTCTCAACGTTGTGGTGAAAATGAAGTTGTACTTTCCTAAGGTGTCATAGAAGCGAATTGAAACTGAAATCAAGCAAGTGCAAGGAGGACTTCTTAACCGCACAACCATGGCAGTGTCCCTAGTAGCAGTAAACATATAGTAAAATTTTAAATTATGCAATAGTAGTAGTGGTGGTGGTGGTGGTGTTAGGTTGGCTCAGAACTATAGTCATTAAAATTAAATAAGAATTAAGAGCAGTGAATTGACAGAATCACTAGAGCATCAGACAAACTACCTCACACAATTTAGTCATCAGTTTTATACCATCGCAGTTCAAAATCTACTAGTTTCAGTTTTGCCTTTTATCCTCTGGGGTTGAGAAAAGGACCAGTCTAGTACTGGGTGTCAATTTAATGACTGTATTGATTCCCAACAATATTTTGTAATCTTGTGTCTATGTTAAAAGTCATTAAGAATTTATGCTAGTTTTGGAGTAACCAGTGTAATTGTTGATAATGATACATGAAATTAAGCTAGTTGAGTATATCGAGTTCACATTAAGTTTGGTTTATTTTAGAAGCATTTGCTTTCCATTCTGAAGTTCATGCGGTCAAGAAGATTAATAGTATTAGTGACTATTAGTGATAATTAATTATAGTATTAGCATTAATGATAGTGATGATGATGATATTGAAAGCAGCAAGGATAGTCATAATTTTATGAGTGTAAGTTGCAGCTCGGGTTATTTATATTTGTGATAATATTTAAGCCAAATTTATTGTGAAGCTGGTATGTGGGAAGTTGGCATTAGAAAGACAAAATTGTAAATATTTTCTGTTTTTAAGATAAAAGCAAAAAAGTTTAGTTATGGTAAATATTTGAACAGTATATTTATTAATGAGTACATTCAGGTTTTATTGATTTTGTTTTATAAAGTTTGTGCCATAAAAGCAACCTGATATTTCATAGTAACCTGCTGCATATGATGGAAATCATTTGAAGCATGAGATTAAGTTCTGTCAATGAAATCTGACTTGCAAAACATAACGTTGTTTCTATTCAATAACATCTTTTTAACCTTAAAATCTGTAAAAACATATACAAAAGTAATATGTTAAATGCGGGAAACTCAACTTTAAGCATATCACACTATATATGGCTGATATTGTTACTGGTGCTTAATTTGTATGATCATGATTGCTAAAAGTATTTGAATTTGAACTCCAATATGGAACCCTTTAAATCTCCCATAAATGTGTAACCTTCTGTTGTTATTGTCATTGTAAGAAAGGAGAGGCTAAACTGATTGCTGAAACTAATGTTCTTTGAATAACTGGAATAGGGAAAAACAAATAGAGCCAAAGTTATGCATGGGTATTACCTCTCCTGGATGAAGAAAATACTTATTTTTTTTATTCTAAGATTAATTGCTAAAGATACAATTAATTAGTCAGAAAAGTTGCTTTCTTTCCTTTACTTTTCTTTCTTTGTTTTGAAACAATGCAGATTTGTGTTTTCAGATTATGATGCAAAAATTTTGAAGGGTAAAATATCGCTAAATCTCATATAAATTCAAGCTTATGGAATTCATTCAAATATTCCATATTTAAAACATTACTCCATATTTAAAATATTCATATAGAGACACCTTAAGAAGGCTGATGTTTTAATAAATAACTAAGTAGATGAAGATGTCATTTTGTAAAATTGGATTTTGCATTTTATTTGGAAAAACATTTATGGTAATTATTGTTGATAATTCATAAAAAGCCTAAGAATCTTTTCAATTATTCATTCTAAATAGGAACCATAAATTAATGCAGCTATTTAAAAATATATTCTCTACCATAGTCTGTTTCATAAATCATAGGCAAACCTTGAGACCATTTGTTAACTATAAGCCTAGTGACATTTCAGTTTTGTACACAAATGCATTTCCGGATCAAATGCATTATTTATGATCTTTACTAGATAGTCATATCTGATTTTCATAATTTTGCTTTTTTATATATTAGTAATGTGTTTTTAATCACTCTTATAATATATTTAAAAAAAAACTTAAATGATGAATGGTAATTTCTTCTCTCTCTTCTTTGACCCTTAATTTTAAAAATATTGGTGATTTTTGCATATGAATAGTTAGAATCCACAGGGAATTAAACTCAACTGTAGAGGACAGATGTCTGAATGATTTCAAAGCATATGACTTTATTTAAATTGCTATTCAATTCTGAGCTTAGTGGTATGTATGTATGCATTTTAGATATACACTTGAATAGCAAGTAAAGTTTTCCAAGTTATTTAGCATTGAAATATCAATGAAGACTTAATCTTCAGTATAGTAATTCAATAAACTAATTGGAATTGTATTCGATTGATTCATGATTTCAGCCTCACACCATAAGCTAAGGAAATGAGCAATAATTATGTGAATGTTTATAGCAATAAGTTGTGCTTCTTCATGATACCTAGATACAGCTTTGTTGACAGGGCTCTAGAGGTTTAACTCATTAGATGCAAGCCAGTGAACCAGTTGTTAATTGTCCAGTATTCTATCAACTGTAAATTTATAACTAGGTATATCTAAATAAAAAGTAGAAATAATTATGACCTATTAAACAATGAAGATTATCTCTTTTTGCTCTTTAGGGATTTATAGAAATGAGTAATAAAAACAAGCCCTGCCAGAAAGTAGAAATTTAATCAGATAATTGATCGCAATGTTGGTATAAAATATAAAGGTAATGATGGTAAGTTAAATTTTCAAGTAGTTGAACATCAATTAGCAGTCAAGTGTTGTTTTTCAAGGTAAGCTTGATAGCAAGAAAATAAAATATATAAGATAGATATCAATCTCTCAGACAAAATCAATCTATATTATAGTTAGAAAATATTAAATATAGTTACGATATTTCAAAAGAATTCTAATAGATAAAATAGATACAAAAATGTACTTTTGATGTTACAACCAGTTTAGGGTTAAAAGGGCAAAGCAAGAATTATTAACTTTGAAGTGGATTCATTGGTTATGGCTTATGTGTGCTTGTTTGAATAGTTGTTGGTCAATATAGTTATCCATTTCAATTTATGTACACGTATACACATCTATGTAAAAATGTAAGACTGAGCTGAATGAGTTTTTATATTTGTCCCCTAGATGTTTTCTTTTGCTCAGAGGGCTGTTATAGATTCTAGGTTTGTTAACATATATCAGTACATCTGAGAAAATCTCTAAAATTGTTATTTAATTTTCCAGTAAGATTGCTGTTTGTGTAATTGAGTATATTGTTACTCTCCCAACTACTTCTGCAGGTTGACATGAAAGCCTATTTACAGACTGTAAAACACATCACATATTTATTTATTCATCTTTTTTACCTTTTCCAATAATGATCAATAATAATTCATGAACATTTTCCAGCTGAAAGACTGGTATTTATCTTTTCCATTTGATATATATTCTCAAAACCCCTTGGGATCTTTTCATCCCCTGTCACCCAGTTATATTGCAAATATCTGAATATTTACTTTAAAATATATCAAACATAGTTCCTTTCATAGATAATGTAGGATAATTAATTGTGATTTATATAAAGTAAATAATTTTAAAAACAAGTATAAATTAATAACTGCTTATGGCATTTCAAGAGCTGAGGCTCAAAGTCTTTGATTATTTTAAGATGGCATTTACAAACCCACAGTGAACATGTATACATATACACAAAAATGTATAGTCATGCTATTCATAAAATGCCGTATGATATTATTTGGATGGTAGAAGTTTGAGCCATAAGTAAGTTAACTATATTAGTCATTAAAATCATATCTGCCCATATGTATATATTTTTAAATTATGAGATGTAATGGTCAAATAATAATAACTCAAAGTTTTTTTACTATGGAAAAAATTATTTGTTACATTTTTACAAGATGTAAAAATATTTGTCAAGTGATCAGGGAGCCTTGAGTAGAGTATACAATATGGATGAGGTCAAATAGATTGGAGCATGTCTATCATTGTCCCCTTCTTACAAGCAAAAGTCAAAATTTTCTTCCCTTACAAATTGCTGCTAGGTTTTGCTGCCTTTCTCCAGCTGAAAGACATTTCATATTAAATAAAAAATATTTGCATTTGGCATTTAATGACATCCCCTTAACTTATACAGATTTAAAACACACGCGCACACACACACACACACACACAGAAACACATACACATGCATACATGTACACACACAATACATATGAAGCAGGTCCAAGATATGACAATCACAAAACGATTGGAAAACCCTAATTGGGTATATAGGACAACTGCTTACCAGTAATGGGGGTGATTAAATGTATCTATTCTTTGATTCATATCAAATGATTACACTGTCAATTCACATCCTTTCAGGGGCGCCATCAATGTCATTACAAAGAAGTCTCTCCTTAAAGAAAGTGCAAAACTTCAGGTAGGCTATCATCAATATTACCACAAGAAAGGGTAGCTTTGGAGAGATTGCTTAGATGCTAGAGTATAAAAGATGGGTGACATCTCTGGGATTAGTGGGAAAATCATACTGTTGGCAAGCAAATGGATAGACAAAGTAATTGAGGTTAGTTAGATTAAGCATCAGAATAATTAAGCTTTGACAAGTTATAGACAGCATGACTGCAACAGAGATCTCTACATAGGTATCAGAATGAGGATGAGCAAAATGACAGTTTCTTTGAGAACATCTCGTAGAATATCGAGATAACTGCCAATGACAGTGACCATATCACCATTATTGGTAACCTTAACGATACCATTATGGCTACTTTCGTGCAACACAGAGGTCATGAATATGAAGCAAGAAATGAAGAAGAATCAAAGGCCTGTGATGCAACTGATATAACCAGTTGTAACACTAAATTCAGGAAACTGATCGCTACTTGATCAACTGCAACACAGAAGCTAGTTAGGCTTCATGATCCCCAGCAAGCAGGATACTTAGATGTGAATGCTAAGTCTTGCTCTTTTGAAGAATGTGCTGTCCAATATTGATCACTAGTTAACAGTATCGGGGGTGAGAACTAGACGGGCTTAGAGACACAAAGCAATCTAAAGAAAATAGATTTGGAAATTGAAGTTCAAAATACAATGGGACATGAAGAAGAATGGGAAGACACTCATAACAGAATATGACTGAGAATTGCTTTGAGATATTCTGCTGTGAACTATAGATCAAATCAGTAGGTAACATGGTGGTGGAATGAGACAGAAGACAAAGCGATAAAAACTAAGTGACAGATCTGAAGAGAATGGAAGAATGATTCTGAGAAGAAGGAAGAAAATTAGGCTAAAGAGAACAAATCAACAAGAAGAACAGCTAGACTTAAGTTTTGACAAGGAGTAAAACAGAGTAAGAGATTTACTAAATGTTCTGTGACAAGAAGCTCATGAAAATGAGATATTCCAGATAGCAAAGCAGTATCTTGGTGGGATTCAGGATGTATTTAGAGAGAATTATATATATAAAAAAAATGATAATAGTATGCTTGAATTAAACTGATGCTAAGAAGAAAGAGGCATAGACTTGCTGCTATGAGAGATTCCTGAATAAAGAGAATGTACAGAAGATAGAATGACTACAGTGAGTAGATTCAACAATGGGGGAAGTTATTAGAGTTGACAGCTACAAGATTGAAAGAAACTATTCTGGATATGGAGGCAGAGAAAGCAAGTGGACAATCAGGGATAGACACTGGAATGTTGAAAATATCTGGTGAAGTAGGACTCATACTGGTGACTCATGCCAGTCAGGTTTTATTGTATAAGGGTAATCAGGTTCTGTATTATGGGGCATTGCTTTCATCTCCAATGATTGGTAAATCAGTGTCAGTATCAACTGCTACTAGGAGAAAGAAGATATTCCCAAAAGGAATAACTATAGAGACATCAAACCAACAGTCCAAGTTATGAATGTAATAGGAAGAGTTGGGTCACTTTTCATCCTGTGTCCAGATGCTGTCATAATCAATAATTTTTGCTTTTCATCATTTACAAGGTCAGTAAAATAATACCTGTTGTTGTTTAGCCATGCAGACCTATGAGCAAAGAGACTCCAGCCATGAACAACCAATCCTCTTTTTTTCAGGTACAATATGTAGAAGAAAAGAATGGAAGATGAAATTAAAGAAATACTAAGTGATATCTATGACAAGGAGGAAGAGATACAGACCCATAACATCAATCAATATTTGCTTTCGTATTTTAAGATGGTAGGGTGTTTAAAAAGAAGTTCTGGCTACTATATCTTGCAGGCTTTACTATATCAGACGCTCTTCCATTGGCTTCAGTAAGTACTTACAATGTATAGAGGTGAATTCACTTATTTGTTGCTTAAGTTTTATTTGAAATATAATTAAGTCTCATACACAAATGTTCCTCAAATAAATATAGAAAGCTTAATTTTAGGGTCACCAATCAGGAATACATGAATACAAAAAAGTCAATGAGAGTGTTTCTATTTGATCAGCTGACAAGCTTGAAATAGCTATCAAATCTCTTTTAAAACATGTCCTATCACCAAAACAAAAGAAGAACATTGTTTAATGTGGTCCAGAGCACATTAACAACATGAATATGAATACAGATAAAAAAACCTGTTACATCTGGTAACTAAATCTTCCTTAAGTCACATCACATTATCTTAAAAGAGGAAGGATGCATTGGATAATACTAATATAGCTGGAACCCCTTTGATCATAAGTCTGATTGGGTTGATCTAGGGTTAAATAATAATAACACCAACTAAAATGTTAAGAATTTTACAAATGTTTGACTGATACAAACAACATACAAAGAAACTTGTTGGCGTAGATACTGAACTGCCAATTTTCGATCTCTATACATTGGCAAAAGATATCAATTGGTTGTTAGTATAGCTTACTATAGTGAGAACTTTAATGTTAGTGATAAACTCCCATAGTGTTTCACCTTCAAGATGTTTTTTATTCTTAGTTGGAGATAATTTATTCCATTTATGCCACACTGCTGCTCTCTGGAAAGAACTTTCACAAAGCACAATATGATTCTACTTTATAAATTTGTGCCCTTAAGACTTAAGTATGTAATCAATATTATTTTGCACCAAAATCAGATCAGATTGAAGAAGCAATAAAAGTACATGTAACTATTCTAGAAAATAAGGAACAAATATTCTCAGGTTCCAAGATTTCCAGCTGTAAGGTTTAGTACCACAAAAGACAAGAAAATATTTTGCTCCAAGTGATAATACTTCATGTTTCAAAAATTGATCTGAAGTTTAGAATCTTATCGAGTAGAAAACGACAAAACTACAACTTGTCTCTTCAACAATTCATAAAAGTCAAAACATGAAATTATAGCCAAGACTTAAATGTTGGCACTGAGTATATACTTACACACACACACATGCACACGCACACATGCACACACAAACACACACACGTAATTGTGTATATTAGATGATATTTATCTCTCACTAGATGGAGCAATTGTTTTGTTGACCCTGCCTATATTGGAACTGTAGAATATACATATACATATATACATATATACATACAGACATATGTATGTGTATGCATGTGTGCTTATATAAGCTTGTGTAAGTGTATAGGTCCACTGAATTATGCATGGGTTAGCTGTGACCTAGATGTATATATGCCATGTCACTCGTAAGTGTTACTCTTGAGTGTAACATGTAACCCAGTCCAACCTGTTGCAAGGTCATGTCATCAGCAACTAATCTGGTAACCCCAGCATGCTTCCTTGGTGAGGAGGGTGATTGTTGGAAAACCTGCAAGATTAAAAACAAGACCTGTCAGAGGGCAGAGAATCTCATGAGTAGGCAATGGCCATTCAAAAATGTGTACATATGTATATATTGTGTATAAATTTTTATTTTGATTAGATTTTAAATTTTCTATTTTTATATATATATCTATTTTTATTTACATTTTTTAATATTCATATATTATATTCTTTGCCTATCATCATCATCATCGTTTAACGTCCGTTCTCCATGCTAGCATGGGTTGGACGGTTCGACCGGGGATCTGGGAAGCCAGAAGGCTGCACCAGGCTCCAGTCTGTTCTGGCTGTGTTTCTACAGCTGGATGCCCTTCCTAACGCCAACCACTCCGTGAGTGTAGTTGGCGTTAGGAAGGGCATCCAGCTGTAGAAACACAGCCAGATCAGACTGGAGCCTGGTGCAGCCTTCTGGCTTCCCAGATCCCCGGTCAAACTGTCCAACCCATGCTAGCATGGAGAACGGACGTTAAACGATGATATATATATATTATATATATATATATATATGTCTGTATTTGTATATGTATGTATCTATGTATCAAATACATATGCCATATATGTCTTTTTTCCTGCCCTCTAGGTGTGTCGGTGGTTGTGTGTGTGTATATATATAAATATATATATATATATATCTCGATGTGGTGCATGTCAGTTCATACATACTGGTCAATATATGAACACAAAAACCAGAAGAATATTTACAAATGCAAATATGAACTGCAACAACAGAAATTTAATTAATGCATCAAATGCCTGAATTATGAAGAGATATATTGTACGTTGGTCAGATTGGGAATGCATAATCAGAATGTTCCCATTTGTACTGACAGCAAATTAGGGATCCTGATATCCATCAGATACCTTTAAGCAACCATCTGGCAACATGTGGTCAGAAAAAGTTTATAATATTCCCATTCTACAAACTACACAACTCAAGTGAAATTGAGAGAAAAATTAGAGAAAAGAATTTTATTGATAAATTCCAACCCGTGGACAGTTATAGTAATGGTGATAACTATAATGATGATGGTAATAATAATAATAAATACTACTGCAATTTCTACTGCTACCGCCACCATCACATACAACAATAGTGGAGAATGGTAGTAGTGTTGACCAAATGAACATTGACTTGATTGAAAAATAAAAATTTCTGGAGTAACAAAAGAATTCAATGAAAACTAGAATGTTGTTTACAACATTCCAAAATATAGCCAAACAATTATTCCTTTAGGTATAGTCAAAGCAAAGAATCTTTGACATACCCATCAAACTGTGACATCTAAGCCACATACTGATTGGTCAAAATGCAGTTCATAAGATTCAGCCTGCAGGAGCCCATCAAAGGGTATTTAAAGGATAAATCCAACCATTTCACTACAGTTGTCGATTGTGGAACATGGCTGTCACTACATAAACCTGATGATTGCTTAACACATGAAAGTAATAGTTTATTTATTGGCTAAACTGGCAAAATGACCATTCCGAAATACAACAATAATAGTAT
>NC_042997.1:19123631-19131131 GCF_006345805.1 Octopus sinensis | reverse complement strand
TTTTCATTTTTAATAAAACATTGCACAGCTGTCTATATTAAATTATTGTAAACACATTAGCAATTCACTAAATCATCCATAGATTTTTATGGTGAATACATATGTACTGACAGAGAAGCAAGTCCAGAAAAAGCCAAGTCGAACAGTCTCTACTGATGTGCTATGGAATTAGCCAAAACTGACTGATGAGTATAGAGAATTCTTGACTGGTGCGATTACAGTCCCTCTCAGTACATATATATGCAATTATGCACTTTAACTACAGCATTAGAACTTTTAGCTCTTATCTCAAGTAATGTATGTATTCTAACACCCTAGTCATATTTAGTGACAATTATAGCTTTCCTTTTTGGTGGTATATTGAACCTCTCTCTCTCTCTATATATATATATATATATATATATATATGTGTATATCAGGAAAAATAGTCAAGGTAGAAAATGTTCACTCCCTAAAATGTTTCTATGATAAAATTATTTTAGCATTTTCTACCTTGACTTTTTACCATATACATATCAACTCATGTATTCCTTTTCAACCAGTTATATATATACATATATACACAGACATGCAGGAAGTCAATAGACACGTTTAATTTTCAAGATCTTTTATTTAATACACAAAGCGAACAATTGAAATGTAATCGATCGGTAGGACTACATACTTTAGTATTTAGTTGACATTCCCTTTGGAGTTTTTAATTCAGAAACTCTTTTCGGCATTGAACTGATGAGTTTTGGGATTGTCTTTTGTGGAATTTCTCTCCACTTTTCACACAACAATCAAAACAATTCATCGTTAGATTTAAGTTTCTATTGAGTTTTTTGTATAGCTCTATCTAATATGCTCCAAAGTTTTTCAATTGGGTTCATGTCAGGAGATTGGCTCGGCCAAGGAAGCTTTTTGATCCCATTTTCAGTCAGCCATTGTTGATTCCTTTTCATTGAATAGAAACTAATTTTTCGTTATGTTATCATGTGAATACATCAGAAGTTGTCCTTACTTAAGTATTTTGTTGTATTTTTCAGAGTTTATAGTTCCAACACATTTGACCAGCTCAGAACGACCATTGCTGGTGATTGCTCCCCATGCCATTACAGAGGTACCGCCATGTTTCACAGTTTGTTGGAGTCATTTTAAATCAAATTCTTGATTGGGAAGCCTACAGACCCAAGCACGTCCACTGTCTGAAAATAATGCAAATCTGCATTCATCTGAGAAAATCATTCTATCACAAAATGAACTGGATTTTTCTGACATCTCCTTAGCCCATTTCTTTCTTTTCATGATATTAATTGGTTGAAGGAGAGATTTTCTTCTAGCTGCTCATCCATAATACCCAAGCTTATGCAGATATGTAACACACATTCTTAGACTAACTTCTAGCTGTTATGCAATGTCAGAAGCCTTTGAACAGGGTTTGCTTTCCACAATTCTCTTCAAACAGCAAAGCTTCCTTTCCAAGGGCCCAGGTCAGCCAGGCAAGAATCAGTTGATTCTTTTCCTTGGCTTTTGCATTGCACTATAATTCTATTAACAGTAGCAAGCCTCAGATTGCCCAACAATACGACCTCTTTGAAAATCTGACAGTTCTGCTGAATTTTTTGTGCGTGGCATGGTTACTCTTCGCATATGTTTAATATAATGGTACCTGGAATGAAAAAGAATAATTACATTGTAAATTCTAGAGTTTATAAGCAATGTAAGATTCCCTTATGAGTGAGAATCTTACATTGCTTATAAACTCTATATTTGGAAGGACTCATTTTAAACTCTGTTGGACTTTTGGACTTTACTCAGAGGATATTGGAATATTGCATATATACCATTATGCCTAAAAAATGGATTTACAACTACAATATCCATACATATCTTGCATCTATTTTCTTTCCTCCACCTCATCTCTCTATTTTGTAACCTATCTAAATTAATTATTACTTAACTATCCTCTCACACCATCTCCGATGAAGGGATATATTTGATAAATATCCTAGAAACAGCTGTAAGACCTTTTATCTATAAATGCTCTAATATCTACACAGCCTTGGTTTTTTATCTTATTACACAAAAAATTCTTATATATATATATATCACCATTTTTGATTATTTCTACTTTTGATAATACATCTCTCTATTTCCCCGTGTGTGTGTGTGTGTGTATGTATGTACATATCTGTGTGTGTGTATATTTGTATATATATATATATATATATATATATATATAATCAGCCGAAATTGTGAAGATAATTTGGTACTTGACTGAGGAAAGAATGCTTTGAATGACCTATCCTTGTTTTCTTTGTATCGTCTATCTGGATGTTTTGTTGTCCTATTTTTGTATCACCCAACTGTCCGGATGTTTTGCGTTCTTGTCCCATTTTGTATTTTTCATATACATATATATATATATATATATATATATATATATATATACACACACACACATTTATATATACATACATATATATACGTACATATATATATATACATATATACATACATATATAGGTATATATATATATATATATAGGGGGACAAATATGCACATGCATACATGCCCCCCCCCCAAACACACACATATACACACATACACACTCTGTGGAGCGGTTGGTGCTAGGAAGGACATCCATCCATAAAAAAACTTTGCTGAAAAAAACACAGAAGTCTGGTGCAGTCTTCTACCTGGCCAACTCCTGTCAAATCATCCAACTCATACCAGCATGGAAGGAGGATATTAAACGATGATGATGATGATGATAATGATGCATATAAATATGTATACACTTTTGTGTGCATTCATGTGCATAAATAAGACTGATATTAAAACCAAATATATTAAATAAATTATGACAATAATTTCATATTAATATGTATATTGTGAATACATTCATTATGCAAACAATGTCTTGTATGAGTTTAATGGCTCTTTGGTCATGTCTAATAATGACTTGCAGTAAAATATTTATATAAACAAGGCTGAGGTCACTGGGGTTTCTTCACCCTCAAAAGCATTATTCATTTGTATAACCAAATTCACTTGACTCTGGTTTTGTTCAATAGTGGAAATTTTGTAATACATTCATGCAATTCACTAATTAAATGACGAGGCATTGGACTTCATTACTGGACTTGACCAAATACTTAACCATCTTATTATAATGTTTACTCTTTTACTCTTTTACTTGTCTCAGTCATTTGACTGTGGCCATGCTGGAGCACTACCTTTAATCGAGCAAATCGACCCCAGGGCTTATTCTTTGAAAGCCCAGTACTTATTCTATCGGTCTCTTTTGCCATACCGCTAAGTTACGGGGGATGTAAACACAGCAGCATTGGTTGTCAAGCGATGCTGGAGGGACAAACACTGACACACAAACATATACACACACATACATATATATATATACATATATACGACAGGCTTCTTTCAGTTTCCGTCTACCAAATCCACTCAGAAGGCTTTGGTCGGCCCAACACTATAGTAGAAGACACTTACCCAAGGTGCCACACAGTAGTACTGAACCCAGAACCTTGTGGTTGGTAAGCAAGCTACTTACCACACAGCCACTCCTATGCCTGTTATACTAGTCATATAAAGTGCCTAAAATTTTTATTATAAGATGTAATTAGTTAAGATCTTTAAACCAGAGGAAATAAACTTTTATCTAAAATTATTCACTACTTTTCTGTTTGTAAAAGCAAAGAATTTATTCAATTTCAAGTAGTGGAATTAAAAGTTATTCTAATGACCAGTTGTGAATTAGGATTATGGCTAGTGGTTCATTCAAAAAGATACCTATCTGCATAATAGCTTTTATATATTTAGTGCATTATTATATGTAGTTTTAAATAGGACATACATTATGCCATTTGTCATACGTTATCATAGCAGCATTTTAAAAATTGTTTAGGTCGTTTTTTCCTATTCTTAAAGTTAATAAATTGAGAAAATAGCATACAAAGAATATACTACGTATATTACAGTTTGGGTTAGTTCTTTTTTCTTTTCTTTTGCAGTATGATATTTGTAAATAATTAATAGATTAATATTTTCTGAGTGTTAAGGTGGCAAGCTGGCAGAAACATTAGCACACCGGGTGAAATGCTTAGTGGTATTTCATCTGCCGTTACGTTCAAAGTTCAAATTCCGCCGAGGTTGACTTTGCCTTTCATCCTTTTGGGGCCGATAAATTAAGTGCCAGTTACACACTGGGGTCGATTCTACCAAATTCTACCAAGGTTGACATTACCTTTTATTATATCGTGTTCAAAAAAATAAATATCAGCTGAGTACTGGGGTTAATCTAACTAATTTATGCAACTCCTTAAACTTGCTGGCCTTGAGCCAAAATTTGAAATCAGTATTTTCTTAGTGTAAGATACTAACCAAAGTAACAATCCATGATTTGGTTTAGTAAAGTTTTTGCTAAAAATACTATTTAGACACACAGACACACTTCCTAATTTGAACAATACTTGAACCTAAAATCTGGTATTTCTCTACCATAAAAAGTTTATTACAGCGCAAATATGGAATCACCCCAATGGATTTAAATCCAGTGTCTTCACTTATTAGAGTAATTTCAAGTAAAATTGTGCCATTAAAGAAGATGAACTTACAAATATTACACAGCTGCAGTTGACTCTTCCAAATTAATATCTATTCACTTTTGGGGTGGTAGGTAGTGAGTGGGGGGAGGGAGAATGGAATTCTCAAAATAAAAAATGATAAAGAAAAAGAAGAGGACAAGTGACAAAACCATCAGTAATCTTAATCATTTCACTTTTCCTTCTCACCATGTACATTTTCAACAGATTCCAATGGTAAAAATTAAAGAAAACGAAAACAAAGGGAAAAAAATTAATAATAATAATAATAAATTCATATTGTTTTTTCTTTTTGCATTATTTATTATGGTGGTTATATTTGTGTGTATATATTGTTTATGATAGTTGTTTTCATTAGCTAATTTCTTTAAAATACACAATGGAATTTTACATTTTACAATGAACATGAAGTTTATTGAATTGAAACTGTAAAACACATTCAAATTTTTTAAAACTGATACAAAGACTGGAGCTATTTTCATGAAGTATTATAAAGATTCTATTGATCATTAGATGCCAATTTGAAAGCCTGAAGGAGATTTTTCATTAACTTAATAAGGTTTCCTTTAAAGTATTTCATCAATGTATAAACTAGTGCTGTATTAGTCAAAGCATCTAAAATGTGAAACCCAATTTTGCAGCCTGCCTACTGGAATTCAATGCGAGACATATGCCCAATGGTTGCTTACAGATAAATAATTTGGCTGTAATATGTTCATATGTTCATTTTTCAGAGAATCATTACATTTTATTGCTCAGAGCAATATAAATATATTTCCATTTGCATCCCCACCCAATTAAGGAAGAGATATTTTCAAGAATTCCTTTGTTGTTTTCCAAATTCTTATCTCATGATGCAATATATATTAGTGGTGCATAACTTCAATAAATCTAAATCATTTGGAAATACTTTTTACCAAAATGGGAAGTATAATATTGCAAAGATAATGAAGTCGTAGATAATTGGAAGTGACAATTTGTTAATGAGCAGAGGGCTTTCAGAATTAAAGATATATATTTTATTAGAATTTTAGTTTTAGAAATTTGGCTTAAAATTTTGTCAGAAGATAATTTTTTTAGGAATTTAATCTGTAATGATTGTGTCCATTCTAAATGGGTATTGTTTTGCATTAGTTACCATGTATCTTGTTTCATTTATCTTCTAAACTATTGTATACATACATTTTTGAAAACTCTGAAATAAAACTCAATTTAAAATCCCAGTTAGCTTAATATGAATATTTCCCGAATACAGTTAATGTCAAAAGTATCAAACAATGATTCTGCTTAATCTATTTCTACAACAAATTCAGACAACTTAGGAAGCTTTGTTCTGTTCATTGTTGCTGTTTAACCCAAGAGAAGACTCGATCAAGCAGGCCTATGATGTGTGTACACATGTTTGTACATCCTAACTATTATAGCTATTACAGCCCTGTGTATATAAGAACATATATGTCCTTCCATCCACACTTTATTGATTAGTATATGTCTAATCTTACACTGGTTCTACTCTGTCTTTACCTCACATTGCAGTATACTTATATACTCTACATACATTCTACCCAGTCTTTACCTCACCTTGAAATATCTTTTTCAACTCAATATTTTTTCGATCTTAGAATAGATCTATTAACTTATATATTTCTGTTATAGATCATCCATAACCTTTTACCTGCTGAGCTGCCAACATACTTTACAAGACTTCATTAATCCATTAATTCTTTAATCATGGAATTACCCGATAGAGTTGCCTCTCATTCTAACTGGTGGCTGGAAATATCAATTAAGGATCAACTTTTCTATACTGCTTTACCTCGATCTCTGATGAGAGGATGCATAGGTTATGTGAATTTGTCATACATTAACATGATCCACTTGCTCAGGGATTTTAGAAACAGTTGTAAGAGATTTTACTTATCTACCATAACTGTTCTGTGTTTTATTTATACTTTATATTTTATTTGTACTATTCATTATAAAGTAAATATTCTTGAGTAATGTCAAATGTTTTGTTTTTCTGTCTTCCATTTTTTCTCCATTCATGCTTACTAGAATCAGGTACCACTCCTAGCTATCTTTGGTAAGCAATTTCAACACCTCATTTTCATTTACATTTCTAGCTAGAGTTTTAGTGATAAAACAATTTAACCCTTTCGATTCTAATCCAGCTGAAACTGCCTCTGGTTCTGCAGTACAAATGTCTTGTTTTCATAAGTTTTGAATTAAGATCTTCCATCAAACCTTAGTCACAATTTATGTTCCTAACACTAGCTTAATGATAATGAAGTTATTTTACTAAATTCTTTGTTATATTTAAAATAATTGGAAAAAACACAGAGCATCTCAAAATAAATACGGTAATGAAAGGATTGAAGCACTTATTGTACATAGTTATTTATATACATCAATCGACAGATGCTACTTGCATCTCATGTATGTGCATATGATATATACATGTACGTACATATGTATGTATATCATCATTATCATCATCATCATCATCATTATCATTTGACGCCCATTGTCCATACTGGCATGGATTGGATGGTTTGACAGGAGCTGGACTTCTAGTGAGCTGTCCAGACTCTAATTGTGTGTTGTGGCATGGTCTCTATGGTTGTGTGCCTTTCCTAATCCCAACTACATTACAGAGTGTGCTGGGTGCTTTATACGTGCCACCATCATGTCTCTCTTATATGGAGTGTGGATGTGTTTGCAAGCATATGTGGGTGTTTGTGTAACTATCTGTAAAGTGTTTGATGATAAGAAGGGTATCCAGTCATAGAAACCATGTCAAAGAAGATACTGGTGCATGGTTCAGTCAAATCATCCAAATATGCCATCATGGAAGACTGATGTTAAATGATAATGATATGAATATATATATAT
>NC_042997.1:19041131-19113631 GCF_006345805.1 Octopus sinensis | reverse complement strand
ACTATACAAAGGAAGAATGTAATATATGCTATACAAATAGTAGTCACTGTTAGTTGTACACAATCTCTGCTCAGATATTCTACTCAGACAGGGTTTCCTTTCTCAGCACTCTTCAGTGACATTTTAAAATTAAATGACCTAGAAGCCAATCTTGTATTGTCAAATTCACTCATCAGGAGATTTATTTAACTCCAAATACAAAGCATCATGCTACACCTACTGGAAAATAGTCTGTAGACAATTTCAAATTTATAAGACAAGAAATAAATACTTGATCAAAGAAGAAACTATAAAACTGAGTAACATGCAATGGAGAGCTCAAGTTATAGTAACAACAACAAAAAGAAAACCCTAGTAAATTGCAAGCTACACATTCTTATTGATTTTTAAACCACTATCACAACCATCTTTATAATGCTTTTTTTCCAGTGTCTGTTATTGATGAGTTTAATGCATGCTAGATCATGACATTTTTATATATTTCAGCAAGTTTGATACAAAAGATACCTATTATCAACTTCCAATAATGGTTTAAGTCTGTCCTTATACTCGTTTCCAAATATTCTGAAAAATAATATCAGCATACAAAACTTTCATTTGAGCTTATGAACTCTGTAGCAGGTTTTCAATGAGTGATGAAAAAAATTATCTTCCAAAACAATCTTACATCTTCCTACTCATATTTAGAGGATATCACTGTATGCAATAACTCTGCTGAATATCATAAATATCTACAAGTATTTCTGACATATGTCAAAGATCGCAATATAACTTGTGCTTGAAATAAGTGTAATTCTCATAGAACAAGCATGAAGTTTCTTGGTTATTGCCTTTGAAAACAATAAAATAACACCTGATCTGTAGGTGTTACTTCTTAAATGCATTAAAGTTCCTACATTTAAAAAGGAGCTTGAAAAGAAATTATTGAGTTGCTTGCTTTATTATAGCAAATATCTGACACATTTTGAAACCAGGAAATAGTTACCTCCATTTATTTACCCTTTCCTCTCTTCCTCCTCACTGCCACCAAACTCATCTTTAAAATGTTCAAACCCTCCAGTATCACTTCCTCTCCAAAATTCACAAACTTAACCATCCTGATTGCATTACCATGCTTTTCTCCACTTAACATCCCACACATACACATACACACACAATCCACACATGCACACACACATACACACATGCAATTCACACACACACACATATACACATGCATGCATGATACATAGACATACACATGTTTATACATAACATGCCAAGACATTGAACATACTTCTGTCTTTCTAACAGAACATTAAAAACATTTAAATCTGAGAGTGGAAAGGATTTCCCCCTACAATTTTAGAGTTAAATATATTTTCCACTCAATTTGGTATTCTGCAATAGGCTTGAGCAAATGGGCATATTATATGTTTAACAATTACGCATCATTTTTCAAGTGTTAAGTAATTGTTGAACCATGTTAATAAATGGAGTTAAGAATGTAAAAGGAAGTGATTGAAAGAAAAGAGTAGAGAGAGTAAGGAATAAATAAGCAGAAAGATTGAGGAACAGACAGAGAATACTTAGAGGTGTGTGTGTGTGTATGTGTGTGTGTGTACAAAGAGAAACAAGGAATAGAGAGAAGGGAGAGTGGAAGATAGGAAAAAGGGAACTTTCTCTTAGCAGTTCTCATAATTTATCTGATAATGCAGTCTGTTTTTCATTTCACCATTATTATTTTTCTTCTCATTCACATATCTCAGGATAATCTCTTTAGTAAATGGTATTTTCTTCAGCTCAGATTTGTTTCAATTTCTACATGAAGCCAAACACTTGCTGATTCTGTTTCAAAATAATGACAATAATTATAAAATTCTGTAATCTTACAGTTAAACCCTATTTATTTAAAGAGATCCCTCAGCAATATTTTATAATAGAATTCTTTTACTATCAAGAATTTCACTTCTTTAATATGTTTATCCTTTAAGGATTAGAAATAGTTCGTATTTGTAAGATGTTTTATCAATCAGCTATGAGTTTGTTATTTAGTATTTAAAGAATTTCAAGATATTACAAGATGTGATCTCTTGAGCACCACCAGCTCAAATATTTTCTCCTCTGTCTTCCCTCCTTGGGATCTTTCCTTCTCCTTGTTTCCGACGAAGAGCTCCGCTTGAAACATTAAACCCTCCTTCCCTTCTTTCCTGAGCGTCAATAATACTTTAATTGTTCCACGTCCTGCGTTGCTGTGTTTTTTTCTCTTTTTTCTGTGTTTTCTTGTTTGGATTAACTATATATATATATATATATATATATATATTATATATATATATATATATATATGTATATATGTATATATATTATCATCATTATCCTCATTATCATCATCGTTTAACGTCTGCTTTCCATGCTGGCATGGGTTGGACGGTTTGACTGAGGGCTGGCAAGCCAGAAGGCTGCACCAGGCTCCAATCCAATCTGGCAATGTTTCTACAGCTGGATGCCCTTCTTAATGCTAACCACTCAGAGTGTAGTGGGTGCTTTTTACATGCCACCAGCATGAGGGCCAGTCAGGCAGTACTGTCATCAGCCACAACAATGATTTCACGTGCCTCAATAGGTCTTCACAAGTGCAGTTTATTGCCCAATGATTGAAGGGTACTCTTAAATGAGCTGGTTATGCTGCACTGGCATAGGCCACAGTTATGGTCTCACTTGGCTTGCCAGGTCTTCTCAAGCACAGTATATCTCCAAAGGTTTCAGTCATTTGTTATCACCTCAGCAAGGCCCAACGCTCAAAGTTCGTGCTTCACCACCTCATCCCAGGTCTTCTTGGGACTACCTCTTCTACAGGTTCCCTCTACTGCTAGAAGGTGAGGCTTTTTCACACAGCTGTTCTCATCCATATGCAACACATGACCATACCAGTGCAGTTGTCTCTTGCACACCACATCTGATGCTTCTTATGCCCAACTTTTCTCTCAGGGTGCTTACACTCTGTCGTGTATGCACACCGACATTACACATCCAGTGGAGCATACTAGCTTCATTTCTTGCAAGCTTACACATGTCCTCAGCAGTTATGACCCATGTTTCACTGTAATGTAGCATAGCTGTTCACACACATGTGGCATACAGTCTACCTTTTACTCTGAGTGAGAGGCTCCATTTCACCAGCACAGATAGGAGCTCTCTGAACTTTGCCCAGGTTATTCTTATTCTAGCAGCTACACTCTCAGAGCAACCCCCACCCCCCACTACTCACTTGGTCACCTAGGTAACGGAAGCTATCAACTACTTGCAGTTTCTTCCACTGGAATGTGACAGAAGCTATTTTCTGCACGTTTTCAGTGTTTACTGCCCCTGAGTGTTTGCTGCACACAAAAACTATCTTCCCAGGTGATGATGATGATGATGATGATATATATATATATTATATATATATATATATATATATATATATATATATATATATATATATATATATATCAATGGAACACCATCCGAGCATGGCCGTTCGCCAGCCTCGTCTGGCACCTGTGTCGGTGGCACATAAAAAGCACCCACTACACTCACGGAGTGGTTGGCGTTAGGAAGGGCATCCAGCTGTAGAAACACTGCCAGATCTGACTGGCCTGGTGCAGCCTTCGGGCTTCCCAGACCCCAGTTGAACCGTCCAACCCATGCTAGCATGGAAAGTGGACGTTAAACGATGATGATGATGATGATATATGTGTGTGTGTATACATATAATTTTAATTCAGCATTATGCACTGGTGAGCATAAGACGAAAATAATGAAGAAAGCTTTTATAAGAATACTTGTTATCTAGAATGATTAAGTTACATAAACTATGTTTGTAAAGAATGAACATAATATTCAAAACAAGCCATTCAACAGCTGCGTTAACCCTTTAGATAGACTAATTAATGTTTCAGCAAGTCACCATTGCAAAAAAAGAAGAAATGAAAAACATCTCAAAATAGAATTTTTTTAATACTTCTTTAAAATTACTGATATGACAATTGGTATCTCTTATGATGACTGCTGTTTCAGCATATTTTCAGTAAATCACTGATTGGGATTTCTTATGCTTGAAGGATCAATTAATATTTTTAAAAAATAGAAGAAATTAGGCCCGATAATTATTTTCTTTTCAAACTTGTCTAATTTTTATTCTACTTTTAATCATAGTGTACTGCCAAATATGTAATATATGTTTTATGAATTGTTGTTCAGGCACTTACTTTGTTTTTATTTTCTCATGTTTAGCACACATACTTTATTGTCTATTACAAGCTCCTAATACTACATTTTCAAAACATACTGAACTTGCAATAATATCTGCCTAGTGTTTAAAAGTTTTTGTATTAAATTCTGAAGAACTACATTTCTATATATTTTCTTACAGATCAAAAATTTTGTTTCATATGTATGAATAACAACAAATGTTTCAGTAATCTTTGAAACAACGTGGGCTAAATGATTTCGATAAACTAAGTGATGAAGTACATACAAGAAGAAACTTCTTCAGAGAATTAAATCTTGTATAATGACATTGGAAAGTAAAGTATGATTTCAAAGAGTTTTCTGAGTACAAATATTTGTTAACTACAACTGACACTATATCTAGATAGTTTCCACAGTATAACTGCTGCATTACACTTCAAAATCCCATAGAAATATTGATATTATCACATTTATGTTTGAGATTATTGAGAAAAAATAGATTTGAGATCTTAAAATATAATATGAACAGCAACTTATGACAAGCTGTTACTATTTAAAAGATGAGGGTATGAAATTACCTACCTAACAACGAATTCTTTTAAAACCCTTTCCAAACTTTACTCTTTGCTTGGAATCTTTCGATGTGTTAGGTGAATGACCAGTTTTAAACGCATCGTATGCTGTTTGGTTTTCCAGGAGGAATAACCTTTAGCTTATTGATTAGCACCTTGATAATCATATTCTGTGGAATACAATTTTCTGTTAGCTGATTATAGGAAAATGAAAGGCAAAAGAAATCAATTCAAGTGTTCGGCAAGAAAGAGAGAGAGAGGGAGGGAGAGAGAAAAAGGGAGATAGAAAGAGAGATAGAATGAAAGGAGAGTGACAGGGAAAGGAAAAATACAATACATTGTGCATAACATCCACTTTATTCTTTTTGCAGTACAATATTATCACTATATCTATGTATCTATCTATTTATCTGTCTATCTATCTGTTTGTCTATCTATCTATCTGTCTGTCTATCTTTCTATCTATCTGTTTATCTATCTATCCATGTATCTATCTATCTCTCTATCTATCTATCTATCTATCTATCTCTCTCTCTATTTATCTGTTTATCTATCTATCTGTCTGTCTATCTATCTATCTATCTCTCTATCTCTTTATCTATCTATCTGTCTGTCTATCTATCTATCTACCTACCTACCTACCTACCTATCTGCCAATGTATCTGTTTACCTATCTATCTACCTATCTATATTTCTTTCTTTTTATATTTATTTATCTATCTTGTTATTGATTTACCATTTTTTCTTTCTTTTTATCTGCCTATCTATCTATCTATCTATCTATCTATCTATCTATCTATCTATCTACACTCACACATTTATGTATATAATACAATATAATAGAGAAATTGAAAATAAAATAGGAAATAAAAATTATTGAACTATTCTAAGCTAGTTTAGATAAACAACTCTTTTAAAAAATTGAAAAAAAAATATCCTAGTTCTAGATTTCTGCACAAACGCAAACTATGACATGTCACACAATTGTTAAAACTGGAGTACAAGACAACAACACTCAAAATACATTTCTATAAAATGAGCTTATAATGAGCTTGAATATAAAATGATACTGTTGTTTACATTACTTTATTTTTACTATGTGAAAAAAAAAAGAAGTACTTAATAAATTTCTGACATTATGACATTCCATATGAATTACATTGACAGAAATTTATGAAGGATTTCTTAATTCAGTACAAATACCTTTGAATGACAATGAAAAAAAAAAAGAAAATGGGAATTTGTAATATATGTGCATTTCTTAAATGTATTAGTGCAGTAAACAGAATCATTTGCACTTGGACTGCTGCACAAGATGCAGAATATTGTGTGTGGTTACTAAAAGAATGAATAGGTTTATTTTTCTAGTTGGGTAAGCCCAGCCATCTCAGCCCATACAGAACTACAGCATGAAGGAATTTTAATGAACTCTTGAGAGTAGATTGCAGGTCAATTGAACTAAATTTCAAGAACAAATAAGTGCAACTTGCATAAAAAAATCAAGTTATGAAAATATAATAAACATCATATGTAATGTGCTGTATGCAATATAATCACATTAAGCAAATCATGGAAACTTATTAGAACCAAAACTAAAGTACATGTAGAAATATCTTAGTAAAAAATATTGTATTCATTTCGTCATAACATTATTCGTTATGTACTTCAGTAAGGAAAACTACATATGACCCAAGTATTAAAACAGGATTTTAAGGATTTCAGGTTGGATTAAACATCATTGTATAATCATCATCCTAACTCATGATCATTTTGTGTTAATTTTGCTGAAAGTTTAAAATCTAGAAAAAATACATCTTCATCACCATCATTGTCATCATCATTAATTAACGTCCATTTTCAATGCTTGTGTGGGTTGGACAGTTTGACTGGGGTCTGAGAAACCAGGAGGCTGCACCTGGCTCCAGTCTGATCTGACAGTGTTTCTACAGCTAGATGCTCTTCCTAACACCAACTGCTCTGAGGGTGTAGTGTGTGCTTTTTATGTGCCACCAGCATGGGAGCCAATCAAGGCGGCGATATCTGCATATACAGATTTTATTCATTCTTGATTTTAAAAAATGTTTCTCTCATTGCTTCCTGATATTGTTCTTGAAAAGTTAATAAATCTTGGCACCGTTCCATTTATTTTTTTCTTCTTTCATGTTCTTGACTTTCTTGTAATTAGTATTAATATAACATATAGCACTTGATTATGGTGCCAATTTTATCCCTTTAGCTTAAGTGCTACATGACAATTTGTCAATATAAGCCTCAGGTTGTCGTGCTTTCATTTATTAAGTGAATGCTCTACCATTTTGGAACATCTCCATATTTTTAGGTTTAGTCGTTACAGGTGCAATATCAATTTAACAATAATAGGGAACTTTAAAGATATTCGGCAATATTTAGTAGAGATAGCATGCAACATTAACAAGTTCCCTTAAACTTATTATACAGAATCTTCAAATGTTGTTTTATTTCAGTGCTGACGCTTTTTAGTCATTTGGCAATCCAACTACTCCAAAATATTCTTGACCATGTCTTTTATCTTTATACTTTAAACTCAAAGTTTTTAAATGGTTACCTCTCTTTTTTTATATTATTATTTTCCTATTTTTGCAAAGTTATTTAAATTTTTCCACGTCTTTATATTATTTCATCTTATTTCAATTTTATGTGATAATTCAAAATCAGAAGAAACTTCCTAAGATATTTCGTTTTTGGATTTGGTTTGCAAGATTCTACAAATGAGTTTGTGTGTTGAAGCATATTCTGTTGTGTCTGGGGAGAGTCATTTTTTTTTTGTGCCTTATAATGTAACACCCTCACCGGTAAAATTTCCACTTGTTTTTATTTTCCTATTGAAAAGGTTGCAAGACGCAACAAAAATTTTAGGAAAATAAAAATAAGAAATAAGTGGAAATTTTACCGGTGAGTGTGTTACATTATAAGGCACAAAAAGAAAACGACTCTCCCCAGACGCAACAGAACATCCTAAGATATATTTTTGTTTTCAAAAGCACAAAGAAGTACTGCATTTATTATGAAGTGATTTTTTTCCCTAATTACAGTTTAATCATTAGTCTTCATTTATTTATGGGTGGTCATTAACATTGAAAATAAATGTATACAGTTCACTCTGTTAAATGGTTGGTGTGAGGAGGGGGCTTTCAGCTGTAAAAAACCATGTCATATGTTATCATAATGAATTGCCTGATGCCTCTCAGAGAGTAGCAATGACCTGCTCCTCTCATGTCAACTTGAAAAGTGAATGTAAGACAATGATACTAATGAGAAGAATGAAGACACACACACACACACACACACATTGATAATATTAATTTGACTGGGACTGCAGATATTTGCTCTTAGCAAGCTAATAAATCGATTTAGTTGGATAAGTCTTTAATAGTGAAGCCTGATGCCCCAGATGAACCAACTTTGCGACAGGAAGTGTAGATGAGGGCGGCTGCATCAAACTCTCTCATGCACCAAATGTCAATAGCTAAAAAGCATTCATGAAGTAAAATTATGTAGCAACACCAAATGGCGGTGCCCCAGTATGGCCCCAGCTCGTGAGCTGAAACTAGATGAAAAAAAAAAAATAAATAAAATAAAATAAAAGTCAAAGCAACTTAATTTATAAATTCTACTCTGTTTTATGTATAGAATCTCATCCTCAGTAAATATTTTGCGTTTTTGCTTAACGATACCAAATAATACATATATCTACATCTATTTTTTAGCACCATCCTACCTGGGTTCTTATATGCAAGTGATATGTGGGATACTATGAAGAGGATAGACCATCGATTTAATATGACATAAATGGTTATGGAAAGATCCATGATAGGATTATCATATTCTAAATGAGACAATTCAAGACAGAAACAGAGAGTGAATGATGTAATTGCAGGATATTAAAAGCACAAGTTGTCACTGGGTTGGACATATCGCAAGGCTCACAGACAACATCAGAGTGGTATCCAAGAAATCAGAAAAAGCCAGTTCAAAGGCCCCCAGGTTGATGGGAAGACAATTTAGTAAAGCGATTTGGGTCACGATGTAAAAATATGGTGCAATCAAGACAGAAATGCAAGTGCATTGTAAATAGCAGTGTACAATAACATTTCCTGGTGTATTCAATACTATGATACTGTGCTGGTTATACATATCTAAAGTATATATATCAATATATATAATATATATATATATATATATATATATATATATATATATATATATATATATACTCTTTTACTCTTTTACTTGTTTCAGTCTTTTGACTGCAGCCATGCTGGAGCACCGCCTTTAATCGAGCAACTTGACCCCGGTACTTATTCTTTTGTAAGCCCAGTACTTATTCTATCGGTCTCTTTTGCCAAACTGCTAAGTAACAGGGACATAAACACACCAGCATTGGTTGTCAAGCAATGCTAGGGGACAAACATAGACACACAAACACACACACGCATATATATACATACAAGGTGGCGAGCTGGCAGGAACGTTAGAACACTGGGCGAAATGCTTTGCGGTATTTCGTCTGCCGTTACGTTCTGAGTTCAAATTCCGCCAAGGTCAACTTTGCCTTTCATCCTTTCGTGCTCGATTAAATAAGTACCAGCTATGCACTGGGGTCGATATAATCGACTTAATCCGTTTGTCCTTGTTTGTTCCCTCTGTGTTTAGCCCCTTGTGGGTAGTAAAGAAATACATATATATACATATATATACGATGGGCTTCTTTCAGTTTCTGTCTACCAAATCCACTCACAAGGCTTTGGTCGGCCTGAGGCTATAGTAGAAGACACTTGCCCAAGGTGCCACGCAGTGGGACTGAACCCGGAGCCATATGGTTGGTAAACAAGCTACTTACCACACAACCACTCCTGCGCCTATATATATATATATATAGAATATATATATGCGAGTATATGTATGTCCATGTACAATATATATATATTTATGCATACATATATATGTGTGTGTATGTATGTGTATATATATATATATATATATATATGTAATTAAATACTTTACAATTATGCAAGTGCTTTAATACATTAGTAAATCTTTTTACTTTTGAAAATTTATGATGTATTAAATTTGTAAAATATTTATTTGAACTTCAATAAATGAAATATACTCTACATTATTATAGATGGAGTTCTTTTGAGTGATGGCCTTCTGCTAATCATCTTATGTTGTGTGTGTGTATATGTGTGTGTGCGTGTGTGTGTGTGTGTGTGTGTATACATGTATATATGTAGGTGTGTGTGCATATGTATATTTGTATATATAGTGTGTGCATATGTATATCTATATATATATATATACACATTCATATATATATATATGTATATATAATATATAAATTAGATATATATATACATGTATAAATGTATACACATTTATATATATAAATATGTGTGTATATATACATGTATATATGTAGGTGTGTGCATATGTATATTTGTATATATAGTGTGTGCATATGTATATATATATATATATATATATATATATATATACATTCATATATATATATATGTATATATAATATATAAAGTAGATATATATATACATGTATAAATGTATATATATATATACATGTATAAATGTATACGCATGTATATATATAAATATGTGTGTATACATGGACATATACAAACATATATATGTATGTCTACATGAGATGTTTATGCAGTTATGTTTGTATGCATGTATGCATGCATGTGTACATTTTATGACAATATTTATCAGCGAGAATGAAAGCCGGAAACTTTGTACAAATTCTTTTGTGATATAAAATAAATAGATAAATAACTCAGTTTAATGTTTTGGAGAAATCTTAGAATATACACAGTCTGATTCAGCAATTGCATCTAGTTATTAGATTAGGATATTAAATGCGTCTATCATAATCCTCACACCCAGAACCTATTTCAGACGTCTGTGAGCAAAAAATGTGATGAGGTTGGCTTCCTGAATCAATTGACTTTCTTTCTCTCTCTCTCTTTCTTTCTCTCTAACTTTTTTCTCCTTCCCTTTCTTTTCTTCCTCATCTTTCCCTCTGTACATATATATAGTTATATGTATGTGTATGTGTGTGTGTGTGCATGTGTGTATGTGTTTAGATAGGTATGTGATTAAAACTATGCATATTTGCATGTTTAAGAGTTTAAGTGCATTACTCAAAATGTTTATCTGTTGCTGTTGATTTCACTCACTTCAACACAATACAATGTATCAAGAAAAACCCAACCAACCCATGCTAGCATGGAATGCAGACATAAAATATTCATTGTATCTCATCATCATAATCATCATCATTCATCATCATTATCATCACCATCTTTGTTTTTATGTTCACATAACATAATTTCCAGAAATTTTGTTTTGTAAACGACAGACTATGCTGATGATCTTGCAGATATTTGCGTGTTCATATACGTAAATATTAACAAGTGAAACCATGGTACGTAGGTAATCATTTTTTTATTTCGTATATCTTTATTTGTCTTGCTTATTTTTACATTTTGGTCTTTTGCTGAGATTTTTTCTTGAGAACACATTCTTCATGGTAATGACGATTTGACATCTATGTTTAGCATATAGGGTGTCCACTTTAGTGGTCATTCCTCTAAATTTTGTATATATATATATCATCATCATCATTTAACGTCCGGGTAAATTGGAGTCGATTTTTCTCTTTAATGGATCATATTTCTGAAAATCTGTAAATATCCATAGGATTTATATGAATATTAACAAGGTAAGTGGACTGAACAAGTTGGTGATGAAACAATTGTAAATTTACTATATAATATATAATTGTTTCATCCCTATTTGAACTCAAGTATATTGCTATATCATTATAAAATATATGCAAATATAGACTTAAGCCTTATCTTTATTTTGATATAATCAAATGTCAATGCATCAGGAACTCAGATTACCATGAATTTATACCTATAGTAAATAGGTGTGTTTACATGAATACATTTGTGCATCGCAAGTTAGACAAAAATGAAAAAATGAATTTTATATATGCTTCTGATAAATCAAAATTTGATTATATCAATATAATGATACAAGGTAAGTCTATAGTTGTATATATCATTTAATAACAGTAATACTCTTGATTTCAAATGTTGGTAAAACAACGTGCTCACTCCACTCTCTTTGTTAGTAATCATATGTGTGGTGTGTGGTTCTTTAAGCATTTTTGAGCTTAATAACTATCGTCATGTTATGAAAATATGCAGGTTAAATACATTGAAGAGTTATTCAACAAATGGTACAGCCTTGGCGTTTAATGTCAAATATATATACTGTTCTATTTTGATGTCCATTTTTTCCCATCCTAGCATGCATCAAAATATATCGCTGGGGCATTGTTTTCTGGATAGATGTTCTGACTGTCACTAACCCTTTGTGTAAGGGACTATTCCAGACATCTTTGAAAGCACAATGCCAGTGAATGATTTCATGACAAGTGAAATGACAACAATGTCAACACATGTAGCTCAGTGATTTATAGAGAAGCTAAGATGTAAACAAGCACCTAAACAAACATGTATACATACACTCACACACATACACAAAGACACACATGCTTGGTGTGTGTGTGTGTTTGGGTGCATTATTAAACATTATATCCTTATAAACATACAAACAAAAATAAAATTACTGCTGGGACTTAAACCAGATATCTACTCTTTGCTAGTTAAATAGCATTACCAAGTGCACAGCAATGAGTTCATATCTCCTCCCTAAATTAGATATAAACATCTCTCCCTTCTTTTTAACAAAACCTTTCAGTCTCCGTCACCATCTCACCTACCTCACAGTTAATTTGTCAACCACTTAGCACTAGCAGGCCAGGCTATATTAGTGGAAATGGCCTGCTTTCTTGACATAAGTGGCTGACAAATTATTTGTGAAGTAGCTGAGATGATGCTGTTGATGGAACAGTTCAGTTAAAAAGCAAATAATATACTTAGTATGAAAAAAGAATTGTATTATACATATTAAGAGTGGTTAAACTGATAATACAGTTGCCTGGCAGTCAAAAGATATAGTGTTAAAATCCCCAAAGTGTGTGTGTGTGTGTGTGTGTGTGTGTGTGTATGATGATTCTTTATCCATTTTATGTTGCTTTTTTCAGCTTATCTATAGTTTTATATCTTATTGTTCACTTTTAATTTAGCTTATTATTACACAAATAATTTTAATTACTGAAGTGATTGTTTAGTCTTATTTGTTCTCAATATAATGTAGAATCAAATTACAGTACTTGACACATTATTTAGCCTTAAAAATAATTTCTATTACGAATAAGGTCTTGGCATTCCTTCTATACATACAGGGGTTAGACAAAATAATGGAAACACCTTAAAATTTCAAACGAATTTATTTTAATATGGGGTAGGACTGCCTTTGGCAGTAATTACAGCTTGAATTCTATGGGGTATGGACTCATACAAAGTTTGAATTGTTTCCAAAGAAATTTTTGTCCATTCTTCAGCAGCTAAAACAATGTCCAATTCTTGTAGTAATGATGGTGGAGGATATCAAATTCTTACTTGTTTTTCTAAAATGCACCATAAGTGTTCAATAATATTGAGATCTGGGGGCTGTGGTGGCCCGATAAGATGTTCAACTTCACTAGAATGTTTCTCATGTCATTTAGTAACAAATTTAGCTGTGTGAATTGGTGCATTAGCATCCTGAAAGATTGCATTTCCCTCCAGAAATAAATCCACAACCATAGGATTAATTTGACCAGATAAAATGATTAAATAGTCTTCACTATTAATTCTGCCATGAAGAGAAAGCATTGGGCTGGTGGATTTCCAAGATATAGCTCCCCCAGATCATTACAGATCTTCTTCCATGTTTAACAGTTGGAAGAAGGCAGTCTGGGTCAAATGCTTCTTTTGGCTGTCTCCACACATATACTCAGCCAATGGTTGGAAATAGGGTAAAGGATGACTCTTGGAACCAATTCTGTAGGTTTTTACTCCACACTAAACACTTTGCAATGTTTGTTTTTGAAAGTACTGGTTTTCTGATTGCAGCCCTCCCATGAAATCCGGCTTTGTGCAGCTCTCGGTGAACAGTTTCCATAGAAACTGGGTTCTCACGGTGGTCATTTAGCTTTGCAGAAATTTTGGGAGCTGTATTTTTGTGATCCTTTCTAACAATTCATGTAAGAGTCCAAAGGTCTCTATCTGAAAGCTTTGGTTTTCTTCTGGAGTTTTGTTTCAACAAGATTTTTCCCTCTTTCTCAAAGGCTGTCATTACTTTCAAGACAATACTTCTTGATACACCAAACATTTCGGCTGTTTGCATTGCACTAGTGCCTGCCATACGAGCACCAACAATTTGACATCTTTGAAAGTCCGATAGATCTGTCATTTTAATGAATTTTAATTACCTTTCTCTGAAGATATCTGAAAAGAAACAGCAATTTTAGCAAAACATATTTAGCAACACAAATAATAAATCAAAAAACATAAAAATAAGCAAGCTTTTGCTGGTTTTATAGATATTTCTAAATTATGATGCTTTGATGCTAGGTGCTTCCATTATTTTGTCCAACCCCAGTATATCCATTCACATGTGTAAATACACAAATGTACACACACAAACTCAATTATTAAGCAACCATCAACATGTATACATACTCCTATATTCATAAATAGACACATAAAACCATGCATACATCTACATTTAGTATTATGTATATATATATAATAAAATATATTTTGTATAATTTGGGTGAAAACCTCGTTGTATGCATATAAGAGCTCTTATGTTGCTATTTGGCTACCATGATATCCTACAGTGGGGTATATTTCAGGGCTAGATTCGCATGTGGAACTCCTCTTTACATAATATTAATACAAGGATAATATAACATGAAGATGGAGGATAACAGGCTTTAGTAGTTGATCACAACATATGTTTCTGCACCACACAACAGCTCTAAGTTGCAGATTTTACATTCAACAATCATTATAGAAGAACATTCTTTATAATTAGTATACAGTTGAATGCTGCCTAGCAACAGGTATATGTGGATACATCTTCAGGGCAGAATATGATTATTTCCTGTTGGATTTTTCTTACAACCCAACCCCAAGAATCCAACAGGAATTAATCTTATTCCATCCTGATGAAGTGCCCACACATGGTTGTTGCTGGGCAGCATTCATCTGTATAACAATTATAAAGAATGTTCTTCTATAATTGTCTTTGAATATTAATTCAACATCTTAAAGCTGGTGTGTGGTGCAGAAACAAATGTGATCTACTATTAAAGTCTGTTATCCTCCATCCTCGTGGTATATTTTCCCTATAAAACTTATATATGTTGCAGCCTCACAGAGGAGATGATAATTGCCTGAGATGTCAAGTGATATGAGATTCCTGAGAAAACCTAGCCACCTCAGCAAAACTGAGTTCTGGAAGCATTGAGGGCTGATCTCCAGATGTTGAACTTCACACACATTATGACAATAGACTAAGACATCTGGTGATATGAAGTTCTTCAAAAGACCTACCCACTTTAGCAAAACCTGAGTTCTGGAAGTGCTGCATATTATGAGCTCTCTATCCAAACATTACATTAATTCACCCCTTCCCCAACGAACCAAACTACATTTCATCATGCACTATGCTTATCTTTCTCCCCACTACTGCTCCTGCAGTAGTGGGCAGAAAGATAACACCACTTAATCATCTCTCGCCTGTTCTCCCCCTGCCAACAGTGTCATTTCTATCCTGTTTCTACTCTATGTACCCATGTTCACCACTCACTGCATTCCCCTTCTACTCTCCTCTCCAACCCCTCTTCTTTTGTTCTTTTGCATTCTTGTTAATTCCCTTCTCACTCTCCTTGATAAGGTTAACTATGTACCTCCTCTACAGCAAGGCACCTGTTTCTGTTCCCCCTGTCATAGTTTAACCTCTCATCACCTGGCACAAAGCCACCAACCCCAATGCCACTCCTCCCATTCAGCTAATAGATCTTTGTATTGCAAGTTACTTGGTGACCTCATTGGTGCCAGTGCTACATAAAATACACCAAGTATGCTGACATACTCAGCATTAGGAAGGGCATCCAGCTGTAGAAATCAAGTCAAAACTTGATAGTAGAGCCTAAAGAAGTCCTCTGGCTTGCCAGCCCTTTCAAACCATCCAACCCATGCCAGCATGGGAAACGAGCATTAAATATTAATGATAATGATGATATATCCTAATATATATCTTGACCATAAAAAAAATCAAACAAATATTTCCAAAAAGCATATTCTAGGAACCATTTCTCTATTTATGATCCACCTGTGAATGAAATAATAAAATAATAGGAAAACAAGCCCTACGGTTAGCAGGTTACAGAAATCGGGAATGGAATGTAATTCGAACAATGCGTGAAAAACATACAGAAGTGGGAAAAGCAGCCAATACATTTGTGAATATTAATGCTTGTGTTATAAAATGATATTCTTAGTGAATAAATCTTCCTTGGTGTTTTGATAATCAAGAGAAGTTAGCCAAGCATCTATTGTATTAAGTTTAAATATATCCTTTAACTACCTATAAAAGCTACATGAATTAACTGTTTGTGTAAAATATACTGTGAATAACTTCAACTTCAAAGGTATCCTGTATCAAAGAGTATGGTTTTGAATAACAACTGGAAATGATTCACTGTTGGATCAATGAAATTCGTGGAAGCTGTAATATGTATGTACTTTCTGGAAGTCTCGAAATGTTGCAGAGCAATGGACTGAGTAGATATACAATTAAACAACCAGATCAAATATTTTGAGTTCAAATCACAATGGTATTTTGTGTAATTAAACAAAGCAATTACCTCTATGAATTTGGTTTAATTAGCGGTTAAGTATAAGTAATGAGTTTTTGGGGGTTGTTGATTGTGATGGCCTGGCATATAATGAATATGGAACATTTATACCTTGTTTGTTTCACTTCTATAACCTGGAACATAGGATCAGCATCTATATGAGTCTTAGCACTTGGTATAAGACATGTCTTTTACAGTGTAAATTGAAAGTAATCTCTAAGGAAAACTGATAGCAGACTAAGCAAATGATGTGCAAAATTAACAGTAAACAAGGCTATAAGTGTAACTTCTATATTAATGGGTGATTATATGCATCCATGTTTCTTCTTAAATAAATGCATATTGATTCTACCAAAAAATACACCAATATAGAGTTTATTACAATTTTAATTTACTGTTTGCATATTTAATATCAAGATACATTGCTTCTTTTTACTACTTAGAAACTTTTTAGAGGCAATATAATACTTGAAGATCCTATATATTATATTAAGTGGAATGAGAAATTGTGACATTCATTGCCTTTTTCAAAGAAAAGCATGAGAGAAGGAAAATGGATGCAAGTGATAACTAACACTCCACTTCAACCTTGGCTTGTTGGAAAATTACCATCTACTGTTTAGCACTAGCTACATATATCAAAATATATTATCAACAATTTATTTGATAAGTATGTTCTTGCTTGGTTATTATACACACAACCAATGTAATATTTATTGCATATTATTGGATACAATTTTAGAAAGGTTTTATTTTGTCGCAGTAATATTGAAAGTGTTTGTGGGATAGAAAACCTATCAGTGTTCTAGCAAGAAAATAGATACATTTTCTCAATTTTTTCATGCAAACATGTTCTTTGATCATTATTGAAAATTCTCAACTAAAGCTTATTGCAATATTTTCAAAGAATGATTTTCTTGTTTTGTTTCTCTTATATTTTATTTAATAACAAATTTCATCTTGATGCATGTTTCTCAAATATTAAGAGAGAATTTTAAAATGAAACAAAAACATTCTCGAGATATTTCTTAATATGTTAACAAATTGTTAGTCATATCCATTGCCAATCTCTCTCTCTCTCTCTCTCTCTCTTTTCTCTCTGTATATATCTTGTATGTGTATGTGTATACATACATATATATATAGATATATATATATATATACATACTCTTTTACTCTTTTACTTGTTTCAGTCAGTTGACTGCGGCCATGCTGGAGCACCACCTTTAGTCGAGCAACTCGACCCCGGGACTTATTCTTTATAAGCCCAGTACTTATTCTATCAGTCTCTTTTGTCAAACCGCTAAGTGACGGGGACATAAACACACCAGCATCGGTTGTCAAGCAATGCTAGAGGGACAAACACAGACACACAAACACACACACATACATACATATATATGTATACATATATACGACAGGCTTCTTTCAGTTTCCATCTACCAAATCCACTCACAAGGCTTTGGTCAGCCCGAGGCTATAGTTGAAGACACTTGCCCAAGGTGCCACGCAGTGGGACTGAACCCGGAACCATGTGGTTGGTAGACAGGCTACTTACCACACTGCCACAGGATATATATACATATATGTAATTCAGTACATCTATATATGTAATTCAGTATATCTATTTATCGCTCTATCCATATATATATTATGTGCATGTGCATGAGTATGTGTGAAAAGACTCATCAAGCCAAGTGAAATTGTAGTCATGGCCAGTGTTGGTGTCATGTAACCGACACCTGTGACAGCAGCACATAAAAAGCACCTTTCAAGCATTGGGCCTCATGGAGGCAATGACAAAGGACCAAGACCTTTAGCAATATGCCATGCTTGAGAAGAAATTGTGGCAGATATTAAAGTCATACAACTGGCACCCATGCCAGTGGCACGTAAAAGCACCCATTACACTCTCAGAGTAGTTGGTGTTAGGAACGGCATCCAGCTATAGAAACCATGCCAAATCAGACTGTAATCTGGTACAACCCCTCAGCTTACTAGCCCTAGTCAAACCGTCAAACCCATGCCAACATGGAAAACGGACGTTAAGTGATGATGATGATGCTGATGATATATATCATCATCCTCATTTAATGTCCGCTTTCTATCTATCTATCTATATATATATATATATATATATATATATATATATATATATATATTGGTAAAAACGGTAAGATAACAAAAGAAAGGAAGAGACCTCAATATTATGTAAATAGAGGAAATTTATCTATAAAACAATATGTTACATTTACTCAATAGTCAAGATAAAATTCTGAGTTTCACAACACCATCTCTTCGGTTATCTGGCTATCTGAAAAACGCTATGAAAAAATACCGTTATATAAAGGGAAATTACTGTATTATAATTCTGCTCACAGACCCACGTGCGTACTTATACGTCACTATGAAAACGTACACATCTTCACTCGCATTTTTCACCAAATATATACGAATATATATACAAACTCATACACACACACATGCGAACCGTAAAAGTTCATACATACATCTATATACGCACAAGCACAAGAAAAACCATGGTTAAAGGTAACAGAAAAAAACATAAGGAAGTATACAAAGCATAAAAACCACGTTTATATACGGACATGCACCTATGCACTCATACACACACTCGCCTATATATGTACATACCCGCACATATTTATATACGCATACATACACATGCATATACAAAAATTGAATATACATATGCCCCCCCCCAAAAAAAAATGGAAAAATACTAAGTAAAAACGTCTATATATATATATATATATGTGCATTCTTATGCCAGCGCACATGCACACATCTAAAACTGCCCACTCATACATATTCACACACGTGTACAAATAAATCTATATACATGTATGTATATATATAGGCACAGGAAAAAAAATGCAGGATAGAAAAGTACATAAAAAATCATTATGTGTGAAAATATAAAAATATATGAAATAATAAAAGGTATAATGAGATAAAAAACTTTTTGGGACATAATACAGAAAGCATATATATGTATATATATATATACACAAGAAAAAAGCAACAAAAATGGATCAATATTTCGGTACAATTGTTTTGTACGAAGACCAGCTTTATTAAGGCTGAAAATATTGCAGTAAATATAAGTGACCCGTACCCATCAGCCGAAAAAACATCTGAGTTCTCCAGACATCTAAGGGGGTGAGGTTACACTCCTGAAACATCAGGGATAGTTCTATAAAAATCAGATTTAGATAACAAACGGACTATATATATATATAGAGAGAGAGATTCAGATGAATATGGTACTTAAGTTGAGGCACCAGAATTTAGTATGGTATTATCATACAGTTTCAATTTAAGGTGATTAAAATCAAAATAAGCAGCAAGGATATCCAGAGATAATGCATTACCTCTCGATATCCGTGTTGCTTATTTTGATATCTATCTATCTGTATGTATGAATATATATATATATATATATATATATATATATAGATATATATATATATATATATAATATTAATTAGAGACAAAACCACTATTTTGCAAAACAAACAAGGAAAGACTTAATCAATACATAAGATTTTAATAAAAAGTCAAAAATAGATAGATAGATAGATAGATAGATAGATAGATAGATAGATAGATAGATAGATAAATACATACATGCATACATACACACATACATACATATATATATATATATATGTATATATACATGTATGTATAAATGAAAAATGGATTAAAAAATACTGGCAGTACTAAAAGAATTTGGTTACCATATGTTCACCAATTAGACATCGGTAAATGTAAATAGAATACAGATTCTAGAAGGGTTTTAGTCAAACAAATCAACCCCAGGACTTACTTCTTAAGCCTAGTTCTTAGTCTATCAGCCAGTTTTGCTAAATTACAGAATGTAAACACTCCAACACGTGTTGTCAAATAGTGATGTGGGCAGGGACACAGACACAAAGACACGCTCACACACACATACACGATGAGCTTCTTTGAGTTTCTATCTACCAAATCCACTCACAAGACTTTGGTCAACCCGAGGCTACAGTAGAAGATACTTGCCCTAGATGCCATACAGTGGGACTGAACTCAGAACCATGTGATTGGGAAGTATGCTTCTTACCACATAGTCACACATGCACTTATTTAATGTTTATATTTCTGGTGAAAAACTGCAAAAGTAATTCTTAACCCAAAACAGACAATTCTAATTTACATCTTGTACTCAAGAGAAACTCTTGAGCATGATCCATGCGCTATTGCTTTAGTGGGCAAGAAAAAGAAATTAGCAAATGGATAGCTTGAGAGATAAATTCAATCTCTGTAGACAAAATCTAAATACTAAACTCTAAATGTTGACAAGTGTCCAATAAGGAACTGTCTTCAACCACTGATTTTTCATTCTAGATTTTAAGCAACTGAAGATTAAAAGTCACTGATAATATCTAAATAAGGAAATGGCAAATATAAAAATTTCTTCTTCGTGAAGATGGCCTTTATCTTATTGTTATATAACTGTACCCAACAGAAATAAGATGATGTTATAAAGAAACGCTTGATATCTTATAAGAAAGTGTTTTTAAGCTTAGTAGAATGATAAATAGGGGATCAGTAGAGTTATCAGAGCTTTGGGAAAAAAATGTATATTTTGCTTCTTTGCATTTGGAGTTTAAAACCAGCCATAGTCTACTTTGCCTTCCATCCTTCTAAGATTTATAAAATAGAGTACCAAGTGAGTATTGGGGTTCAAACAATTATAACAGTAATACCTTACTCTCATTTACTCTTTTACTTGTTTCAGTCATTTGACTGCAGCCATGCTGGAGCATCACCTATAATTGAGCAAATTGACCCTAGGACTTATCCTTTGTAAGCCTAGTATTTATTCTATCGGTCTCTTTTGCTGAACCACTTAGTTACGGGGACGTAAACATACCAGCATCGGTTGTCAAGCGATGTTGTGGGGACAAACACAGACACACAAACATATACACACACATACATATATATATATACACATATATACAATGGGCTTCTTTCAGTTTCCGTCTACCAAATCCACTCACAAGGCTTTGGTTGGCCCAAGGCTATAGCAGAAGACACTTTCCCAAGGTGCCACATAGTGGGACTGAACCTGAAACCATGTGGTTCGTAAGCAAGCTACTTACCACACAGCCACTCCTACACCTACCCTATTAGACATTTTTCATATCATACTAGATATTATTATTAAAACATGCCTTAATTCTGAATAAAACTTCTCTTGTGATTCATTTTCTTATGTGTCTAGTGTTTGCTTGCACATATTAAATGTAGTCCAGCATGTACCAGATAAACAGCACTCATGTTAATACCATGTAAAAAGCACTAGGGCTGGAGCTGGTGCCATGTGAAAAGTACTGGTGCTAGTTACACATGAAAAGCACTAATGATGGTTCCACATAAAAAGAACTAGTGATGATGTCTCATAAAAAGCTCTGGAGATGTGCCTTATAAAAAGCTGTAGGAGCCAAGCCAAAACAGACAATGGAACTTGGTGTGACTCCAAGCCTTGCCAGCTCCTGTCAAAATGTCCAATTCATGCTAGCATAGAAATCAGACGTTAGATGATGATGATGAGGAGAAGGAAGAGAAGGAGGACACATTTAGGTTTCAAACTAGATGCTATTCTCTATTTTCTTTTTGTTTTTGTTGGGAAACAATAGCTAATTTGGTTACAGATTTACATAGAATCTATTGCTGATTCACTGGGACAAGGAAAGTATCATAAATGATTTTCTTCAAAGAACAGTGGCTTTCTGCATTGTCATTTATTATCATTATTTTCGTTTTATGGAAAACACAAATCACACTCACATATCTACACACACACACACACACACACACACTCACACATGCATGTACACACATGTGCACATGCACACATACATGCTCACACATGTGATCCCTGTGCTTGTAGCATGTAAAAAGCACCATCTAAACGTGGCCGATGCCAGCGCCATCTTAACTGGCTTCCATGCTGGTGGCACATAAAAAGCACCCACTACACGCTCAGAGTGGCTGGCATTAGGAAGAGCATCCAGCTGTAGAAAGAAACACTGCCAGATCAGACTGGAGCCTGGTGCAGCCTCCTGGCTTCCCAGATCCCAGTTGAGCCATCCAACCGATGCCAGCATGAAAAACAGATGCTAAATGATGATGATGGTATATATATATATATTATAATAAATTAGAGACAAAACCACTATTATGCAAATCAATCAAAGAAAGACTTAAGCCAATACGTAAAATATAAAATAATTTATATAAATTGAAATTTAACCAATGAATAACCACTACAATCGTTTCGTGTCAGCACATCTTAGACATTCTTCAGGTGGTTTCTAAACCTTCTTAGCGAGTTATAAACAGGGACTGGGAACGGTGGAGGAGGATGCGAAGCCAAGTTAGTTCCATAGAAACATCATTAATTTCAATTTAGCACTAAGGTAGGATTCTTCAAAAGACTGCATTTATTGTTGTTATTATTGTTGTTTTATTTCCCCTGATAGCTTCCACTTCAACAGAGCTAATATATAAGATGTGGGTGGGTGTCTTACTAAACAAATACTTCATAGTTTATAACTCGCTAAGAAGGTTTAGAAACCACCTGAAGAATGTCAAAAGAATAAATGGTATAAACAATGCAATCTTCTCTTCAGGAAAGTGAAAAAAACGAAACTCATCAATAAGACATTTTAGCAAAAAATGATGGATTTGTATAGCAATTAACTGAACGCTATTAATATTGTTTAAAAAAACCTCTTTACTTGTGAGATTTTTGCTACCCTGGTAACTATTTATTTTTTCCGCTGTTGGATCAGGTAATGAAGGTTACGGAGAGGGTTATAGCCCAGTTAATTAGAGAGAGAGTTAGCTTAGATGATATGCAGTTTGGGTTCGTGCCAGGGAAAAGTACTACTGATGCTATATTCCTGGTAAGACAGCTGCAGGAGAAATACCTAGCCAAAGGTAAGCCCTTGTACCTGGCTTTTGTTGACTTAGAGAAAGCCTTTGACAGGGTCCCCCGATCCCTTATCTGGTGGTCAATGAGGAAACTAGGGATAGATGAATGGTTAGTGAGAGCTGTGCGAGCCATGTACAGAGACGCAGCTAGTAGGTGAGGGTTGGCAACGAGTACAGTGAAGAATTCGGGTAGAGGTTGGGGTCCACCAAGGTTCAGTCCTCAGCCCCCTCCTATTTATCATAGTCCTCCAGGCAATAACGGAAGAATTTAAGACAGGATGCCCCTGGGAGCTCCTATATGCTGATGACCTTGCTCTAATTGCTGAGTCACTATCAGAACTGGAGGAGAAGTTTCAGGTGTGGAAACAAGGATTAGAATCGAAGGGCCTTAGAATCAACCTAGCCAAAACCAAAGTCCTAATAAGTAGGAAGGTGGACCAACCACAAACGACTTCAGGTAGATGGCCCTGCTCGATCTGTAAAAAAGGTGTAGGTAGAAACTCTATAAGGTGCACCAAGTGTAAGCTATGGACACATAAGAGGTGCAGCAATGTCAAAGGAAGGCTAACTAAGAAAATAGTTTTTGTCTGTGGCAGATGCTCAGGGGAAATAAACACTGGAAATGTGCAGAGTCCAACTTCTACCACGTTCCAGGAGACAAACTAGAAGTAGTTGATAGCTTCCGCTACCTAGGAGACCAAGTCAGTAGCGGGGGTGGGTGTGCTGAAAGTGTAACTGCTAGAGTAAGAATAGCCTGGGCAAAGTTTAGAGAGCTCTTACCCCTGCTGGTGACAAAAGGTCTCTCGCTAAGAGTAAAAGGCAGACTATATGATGCGTGTGTACGTACAGCCATGCTACATGGTAGTGAAACATGGGCCGTGACAGCTGAGGATATGCGTAAGCTTGCAAGAAATGAAGCCAGTATGCTCCGATGGATGTGTAATGTCAGTGTTCATAATCGACAGAGTGTAAGTACTTGAGAGAAAAGTTGAACCTAAGAAGTGTCAGTTGTGGTGTGTAAGAGAGACGGCTGCGCTGGTATGGTCATGTGACGAGAATGGCTGAAGATAGTTGTGTGCAAAAGTGCTACAACCTAGCAGTTGAGGGAACCTGTGGAAGAGGTAGACCCAGGAAAACCTGGGACGAGGTGGTGAAGCACGACCTTCGAACTTTAGGTCTCACCAAGGAAATGACTGAAGACCGAGTCCTATGGAAGTGTGCTGTGCATGAGAGGACCCGGCAGGACTAGTCAGGCCATATCCCGTGGCCCCTACCTGGGACGTAGTCGATCCACCTGTGCATACCTTCCTTCTTGTGACACTTGTGAAGACCTGCTGAGGCAAGTGAAAATCAATCAAAATAGATGAACATCAATGGAATTTGTATCTTTGTGGTACCAGTGCCTGTGGCACACAAGAAAACCATCCGAACGTGGCCGTAGCCAGTACTGCATCGACTGGCCTCCGTGCTGTGGGAACATGGTGGCACATAAAAACACCATCCGAAGACCCGGCAAGACTAGTCAGGTCATAACCCGTGGGCCCTACCTGGGACGTAGTCAGTCCACCTGTACATACCTTCCGACTTGTGAAGACCTGCTGAGGCAAGTGAAAATCAAATCAAATCAAAACAAATCAAAATAGATGAACATCAATGGAATTTGTATCCTTGTGGTACCAGTGCCAGTGGCACACAAGAATCCATCCGAACGTGGCCGTAGTCAGTACCGCTTGTGGTACCAGTGCCGGTGGCACACAAGAATCCATCCGAACGTGGCCGTAGTCAGTACCGCTTGTGGTACCAGTGCCGGTGGCACACAAGAATCCATCCGAACGTGGCCGTAGTCAGTACCGCATCACTGGCCATCCGATCGTGGCCGTTCGCCAGCCTCATCTAGCACCTGTGTCGGCGGCACATAAAAACACCATCCGAAGACCCGGCAAGACTAGTCAGGCCATAACCCATGGCCCCTACCTGGGACGTAGTCAGTCCACCTGTGCATACCTTCCTTCTTGTGACACTTGTGAAGACCTGTTGAGGCAAGTGAAAATCAAATCAAAACAAATCAAAATAGATGAACATCAATGGAATCTGTATCTTTTTTTTTTTGTGGTACCAGTGCCGGTGGCACACACTTTGTGGTACCAGTGCCGGTGGCACACATGAGAACCATCCGAACGTGGCCGTAGCCAGTTCCGCATCGACTGGCCTCCGTGCTGTGGGCACGTAACAAACACCATCCGATCATGGCCGTTCGCCAGCCTCATCTGGCACCTGTGTCGGTGGCACATAAAAACACCTTCCGAAGACCCGGCAAGACTAGTCAGTCCACCTGTGCATACCTTCCTCTTGTGACACCTGTGAAGACCGGTTGAGGCAAGTGAAAATCAAATCAAATCAAATCAAATCAAAATAGACAAATAGATGAACATCAATGGAATTTGTATCTTGTGGTACCAGTGCCTGTGGCACACAAGAAATCCATCAGTGCCGTAGTCAGTGCGGTGGGCACATGACAAACACCATCCGATCGTGGCCGTTCGCCAGCCTCATCTAGCACCTGTGTCGGTGGCACATAAAAACACCATCCGAAGACCCGGCAAGACTAGTCAGGCCATAACCCATGGCCCCTACCTGGGACGTAGTCAGTCACCTGTGCATACCTTCCTTCTTGTGACACTTGTGAAGACCTGTTGAGGCAAGTGAAAAACAAATCAAATCAAAACAAATCAAAATAGATGACATCAATGGAATTTGTATCTTTGTGGTACCAGTGCCGGTGGCACGTGGCACATAAGAAACCATCCGAACGTGGCCGTAGCCAGTACCGCATCGACTGGCCTCCGTGCTGTGGGCACGTAACAAGCACCATCCGATCGTGGCCGTTTGCCAGCCTCATCTGGCACCTGTGTCGGTGGCACATAAAAACACCATCCGAGCGTGGCCGTCTGCCAGCCTCGTCTGGCACCTGTGTCGGTGGCACATAAAAACACCATCCGAGCGTGGCCGTCTGCCAGCCTCGTCTGGCACCTGTGTCGGTGGCACATAAAAAAACACCATCCGAGCGTGGCCGTCTGCCAGCCTCGTCTGGCACCTGTGTCGGTGGCACATAAAAACACCATCCGAGCGTGGCCGTTTGTCAGCCTCGTCTGGCACCTGTGTCGGTGGCACATAAAATCACCACTACACTCTCGGAGTGGTTGGCGTTAGGAAGGGCATCCAGCTGTAGAAACACTGCCAGATCTGACTGGACTGGTGCAGCTTTCGGGCTCCCCAGACCCCAGTTGAACCGTCCAACCCATGCTAGCATGGAAAGCGGACGTTAAATGATGATGATGATGATGATGATGATGTTAATTGTTAACAAGGTAAAAATACACTCATCTATTTATATATATATATACATATATATATATATATATATATATATATATATATGCAAATATTTATATACATGCATATATAGAGAATCAGAGGATATAATTAAATATTAAGGAGTCTTGCTAAGAACCTTTACTATCTATCACCATCATCATTTTATGTTTGCCTTCTCATGCTCGCATGGGTTAGATATTTATTTTCAAACACAGTGTCTTACCACATCTACCTTCACATTTTCTCTCTATGCTTTCCTTAGTTTCCTGCTGCAGGTTTCTTCCACTTGATTTATTTGATATAACCTTATCCAGCTGGTGGCTCTGTTTGAACTGTCTAAATTCTGAAATTAGTCACACTTGAGATATTACTGTATTGTAACACATCTCTCCCTGGTGTAGTTGGGGTATTTAAATACCAGCTAGTTCAGACTCTCCTGGGGCTATCAAAATTTACCAGGAGCAAACCTTTCAAACTGGGGCAGGTGACGAGGAAAGAAGCTGTTTCTATGGTATTGCATAAAGTGTGTAGAAGTAGCAGTAGAAGTCTTCATACCACTTGAAGGAATGAGGATAATTTTTTTTATCTATAATCTATATTTTGTGAGAAGATAAAACCATGTTTCTGATGAACAAAGAATGGAAGGGAAATTGAAATGCATAGAGCTGAATGTGTTTAAAATGAGGTGTTTTTGGAATGGATGAATAATATGTGTATTATGTGCATTGCTAGAGATTCTGGTATGGATTATATTCATATTAAAAGCAATATTTCATACGATTACTATTAATTCTATAAAAGCATCAGCAATAGCCAATAAGTGTTAGGCATTTTTTAATTGATTTCTTTTGTGAAAACTACAAGCTAATTTTGTAGAGAAGGTGCTTAGTCATTTAACCCTTTAAGTGAAGAAGTCTTATGGTGGCAAATTGGCTGAGTCATTAGAATATTATATAGAACACATTGTAGTATTGTTCTAATCCTCTACTTTCTGAGTTCAAGTCCCAGAGACTACAAATTTGTCCTTTCATTCATTTGGACTCAATAAAATATATAAATCCTAAGAGGTAAATTAGCACAAGGAAAAGGATTTTGAACCAGATGTTTTGCAGTATTTGATCTGATTCTTTGCATTCTGAGTTCAAATCCTACCATGGCCCACAAGGGTGGTAGACATAATCTGCCACCCAGTTTAATATCAACACTATGTGACTTTAGCAGAATTCATTCTGTGAAAGCATTCAAGCCAAGTTCTACAGTATAAGAATACGTTTCTGTCTACTTTTCACTAGTCTCAGATTGCCAAAGAAATTGTTTTTTCTCTACTTAATTGCATGATAAAATTAAAATCTGTAATAACTTTTATCGTCATATCATTTATTTTTAAAGTTCAATTCATGGAAATCCATGTCTGAGAATCAAAGGATATAGTTAAATATTAAGAAATGCTACTAAGATCTTTGAATATCCATTTTCATCATTATCATTGTCATCATCATCATCATACACATTAACATTCATGCATATATACATATATAGTTATATGCATTTCATAAGTATATATGTGTGTACGTATATGAACTTATTAAAGTGGTAGCAATAGGAGTCTTTATAGCACCTGAAGGAATAAAAATGAAATAGATAATTTATTATTTATATACTCAAGCATTAATTGATGTAGCAAGGGAGTTAAACTCATTCCAGTATTTTGGTAAGTCTTATTTTTGATAACATCACAAGTAGAGCTCCAAAACAATGACCTACTAAGCAAGAAACTATGCAGTATTTGCTCTGTTTTTCTTTCTTTCAACCATCTCTACCAGCTATAATTTGTTTAAGTTAATAACCACTTATATGTATAGCCTTGTTCTAACATAGATAATAAAATACATAGTTTTGAGGAAACTTTAATTAGAACATTTGTTATAATTAAGTTTTCTGGTTGCTTTAATTGAAATTGTTTTTTTCTTTTTCTTACTGATAATGAAATACTACATATACATTGAAGAATTTTATAGTGAACATTTTTCTAAATTGGTCCATCATGTTTTTTCTATTAAAGCTTCACCAAAATTGGCTCCATTTTCTCTATTTTCAAGTCTACAATTTATTTTAGATTAGTTCTGTGGGGAAAAATATAAATTTAAATAGAAAAGATATTGAATGATAAATAAAGAAAATATAAATGATTTGTGAGTTTTGTTGGTGGCAAGATTATTATAATTGTTTTATCTGTCTAAGAATTTAGTTAATTCTCTATTTCATTTGTGTCTAAATATAGGGCAATGAATCATTGATTGGAATAAAAGAAATGAAAAAGCTAAGAACATGTCAATTCTATAACACTTTGAATTCATAATACATACATACATACGTACGTACGTACATACATACATACATACATACATACATACATACATACATACATACATACATACATACATACATACGTACTTACATATATAGCTGTGTTTGTGTGTGTATATATATATATGTATATATATGTTTGCATATATATATATATATATATATATATATATAGATATATATACAGGGTGTGTAAGATATTTGAGGACAGATTTATGTTTATAAAAAATATATATAATAACAGATAATAACTTATCAAAAAATGCTATGTGGATAAAAATAAACCTTCTTTTCTATAATGTCATTCAATACAGCCACCTTCAGCTTCAACAATTGCTTCTATATGAGATCTAAATTATCTACATACATGTAGTCCTGGTTCATTTTGAACATTACTCTGACTAAAGCTGCTCTCAAAGAATCTTTGATGTTATAGGTGTGTACATTTACCTCTCTCTTAACAACATTCCAATGAGTTGAGATCTGGGGAATTAGGAGGCCAAATTTTAGGGGTTATGTGATCATGAAAATTTTCAGCCATCCATTCTTGTGTTACGAGAGCCATATTGGACAGTGCAGAGTCTTACTGAAATACATATGGCCTTAAATAGCATACACAGTCTATCCAGGGCTTAGCAATTATTTCCAAGACCTCAATGTAGGTGGCAGAGTTAACTCTAAGGCCTTGTGGAAAGAAGTAAGGAGGCATCACATGTCCTTCATAGCTGACAACCCCTAAAGTCATGACAATAACACTTGGAACTTCAGAAGGGTCTGCACGTAACCTTGTGTCATTTCATCTTTTAACTTTTCCATCTTGGTCGAAGTTTTTCTTGTTTGAGAAAAACCAAATCAAATCTTATTCTGCTGTATTTTTCAGTCTGTTTAAGAGCATTCTAGATCTGATGTAGTGATTTTATTTTGCTTTTTCTGACAAATTGACCTTTCCTCATCATATAAGACTTATATCTGATGTCTTCGTGGACAACATTTTTGACTGTTTCTTTTGACACATGGAAATCTTTACAACTGACCTCATGGACTTTCTGGGATTGTAATCAATGGTCTGTTGAACTTGCTGGATAAATTCTGGTGTTCTGATGATTTCAGAGTGTTTAGAATACTTTTTATGCTTTGATACTGGTGATACATTTCCATCTTCAGACTCTAGCTCCTTACAAACTTTGTAGATGGAAGATCTGGCAACATTTAAAAATTGAGATATTTCTAAAGCACTTCGTTCAGCATTTATAACCACAGTAACAGCATGCTTCTTCATTTGTTGAATAAGCTGAGGGTCTGCCATTATCATTTTCTGAAACAAAGATTACACAGAGTTAGAAAAAACTGCAGTAATGACCCAAAACTGGTATGTTATCAAATACCTTACGTACCCTGTATGCATGTATGTATGTATTTATGTATGTATGACCACAAGGTTGTGGCTTTCGTGGATACGAAACCTTTGGTAACACTATGACCAGAATTTAACTGTTTGTTTTAATAATTACTGCTCTATTCATTAGAATGTGTATTTTTCTGATGTTTTATTGACTATATATACACATACACACACTCACACACACATACACACACACATATATATGTATGTATGTATGCATGTATGAGTATGTGTTTATATATTTATATATATATGTTATGTGTATGTGTGTAAAATATGTATATATACACATGCATAAACATATATTCATAAACATATATGTACATATATATAACATACATGTATCTCATCATTGTCATTGTCATCATCGTCGTCATCATCATTTTAGAGGACAAGTGTCTTGTATTTTAGATTTTGGCCGAGAAAAACCTTGGAAGGGGATTTGGTAGGCAGAAACTGATAGAAGCCTATCATATATGTGTGTACGTGTATGCGTGTGTATGTATATGCATGTGTGCATATTTGTGTGTGTATGGGAGTAATGTTGGAATAACTTGGCAATTGAAAACAAGCGTCACCTTAATGCAAGCAATGTTCTTTGTTGCCAATATTCTATGAAAATATCTGTTCATGAGGAAATATTATCCTACTTAGAAGCAGGTAAGTGCTGACTCAGTCAGTTGGCGCTATTTGCTGGTACTTCTCTGCATAAAATATAGAATTGGGGACACAAAATGAACCTGGTTATTAAAATCTCTTTCCAACATACTCTTGTATGTCACATGCAAGCATGGAAAATTGGACATTAAACATCGATGGTAATGTGACTGTGTGTGTATTTTATATACATATATATATATATATATATATATATATAATACATATATATATATAATATATATATATATATATATATATATAATATATATATATATATATATAATATATATATATATATAGTTCTGTGGTAGCTAAGGCAATTAGAAGCATGAAGACAGGGAAAGCCCCAGGCCCATCAGGAATCACTGCAGAGATGCTCAAAATGTCTGGTAGTGTCGGCTATAGCCTAGTCACCCATATAGTTAATCAGGTGATACACAAAGGGGTCATACCCAATGACTGGTGTAGCAGTATAATAGTCAACTGCTACAAAGGTAAAGGTGATGCCCTAGATACAAATAACTACAGAGGTATCAAGCTGTTGGACCAGGTGATGAAGGTTACGGAGAGGGTCATAGCCCAACTAATTAGAGAGAGAGTTAGTTTAGATGAGATGCAGTTTGGGTTTGTGCCAGGGAAAAGTACTACTGATGCTATATTCCTGGTAAGGCAGCTGCAGGAGAAATACCTAGCCAAAGATAAGCCCCTGTACCTGGCTTTTGTTGACATAAAGAAAGCCTTCGACAGGGTCCCCCGATCCCTTATCTGGTGGGCAATGAGAAAACTAGGGATAGATGAATGGTTAGTGAGAGCTGTGCGGGCCATGTATAGGGACGCCGCTAGTAGGGTGAAGGTTGGAAATGAGTACAGTGAAGAATTCCGGGTAGAGGTAGGGGTCCACCAAGGCTCAGTACTCAGCCCCCTCCTATTTATCATAGTCCTCCAGGCAATAACGGAGGAATTCAAGACAGGATGCCCTTGGGAGCTCCTCTATGCTGATGACCTTGCTCTAATTGCTGAGTCGCTATCAGAACTGGAGGAGAAGTTCAGGTGTGGAAACAAAGATTAGAATCGAAGGGCCTCAGAGTCAATCTAGCTAAAACCAAAGTCGTAATCAGTAGGAAGGTAGACAAATCACAAACACCTTCAGGTAGATGGCCCTGCTCGATCTGTAGAAAAGGTGTAGGTAGAAACTCTATAAGATGCACCAAGTGTAAGCTATGGACACATAAGAGATGCAGCAATGTCAAAGGAAGGCTAACTAGGAAGATGGTTTTTGTATGTGGCAGATGCTCAGGAACAATAAACACTGAAAATGCTCTGAGACCAACTTCCGTCACTTTCCAGGGAGAAAAACTAGAAATAGTTGATAGTTTCCGTTACCTAGGTGACCAAGTCAGCAGCGGGGGCGGGTGTGCTGAAAGTGTAACTGCTAGAGTAAGAATAGCTTGGGCAAAGTTCAGAGAGCTCTTACCTCTGCTGGTGACAAAAGGCCTCTCGCACAGAGTGAAAGGCAGACTGTATGATGCGTGTGTACGAACAGCCATGCTACATGGCAGTGAAACATGGGCCGTGACTGCTGAGGATATGCGTAAGCTCGCTAGAAATGAAGCCAGTATGCTCCGATGGATGTGTAATGCCGGTACTCACACTCGGCAGAGTGTAAGTACCTTGAGAGAAAAGCTGGACCTAAGAAGCATCAGTTGTGGTGTGCAAGAGAGACGTTTGCGCTGGTATGGTCATGTGGCGAGAATGGATGAAGATAGTTGTGTGAAAAAGTGCCACACCCTAGCGGTTGAGGGAACCTGTGGAAGAGGCAGACCCAGGAAAACCTGGGACGAGGTGGTGAAGCACGACCTTCGAACTTTAGGTCTCACTGAGGAAATGACTAGAGACCGAGACCTCTGGAAGTGTGCTGTGCGCGAGAAGACCCGACAGGACAAGTGAGTCCACAACCCGTGGCCTTCTACATGGGATGGAGCCAGCCTACGTATGCATACCTTCCCTTCTTGGGACACAAAACTCTACTTGTGAAGACGTGTTGAGGCAAGTGAGGATCAGAATCAAAATCGATCAATGGAAATTGCGGATGTGCTACCAGTGCCGGTGGCATGTCGAAACTCTGCTTGTGAAGACCCATTGAGGCAAGTGAGGATCAGAATCGAAATCGATCAATGGAAATCGATCAATGGAAATTGCAGATGTGTTACCAGTGCCGGTGGCATGTAAGAGAACTTTCCGTTTCGCGACCGTTGCCAGCACCGCCCCGTTTCGTGTCCGTTGCCAGCCTCGCCTGGCCCTCGTGCCGGTGGCACATAAAAAGCACCATCCGTTCGTGGCCGTTTGCCAGCTCTGTCTGGCACCAGTGCGGGTGGCACGTAAAAAGCACCCACTACACTCACGGAGTGGTTGGCGTTAGGAAGGGCATCCAGCCGTAGAAACACTGCCAGATTTGACTGGGCCTGATGAAGCCTTCTGGCTTCACAGACCCCAGTAGAACCGTCCAACCCATGCTAGCATGGAAAATGGACGCTAAATGATGATGATGATGATGATGATGATATATATATATATATACATACACACATATATATATATATATATATATATATATACATACACATATATATATATATATGTGTATATATATATATATATATATATATTATATATATATATATGCTTGTGTACCTGTTTGTCTGCACCTTCTAAATTAATAAAACTATGCTGTGAAATAAGACTGCAATACATCATTCTGCTCAAGGAATAGAGAAGATAAGACAGATAAAATTCATATGTATCAACACTTGATGTGTGAGGAATGAGAGATAAATAAAAACAGTGTGTGAGAGAAGAAATATTGATCTTGTACAAGGTTGATGTAAACCGAGCCAACAAAATGTGTGTGACATTGAGAATCACCAATTTTATAATTCATTGCAAACTCTTTCCATTTAAGAGACTTATGTATGTGAGAGAGTTCAAATGAAATTAAAGCTATGCTTAAAAATATATTAATACCAATACTTCGGTCACATTAAACAATTCAACAATACCAATAATATCCATTTTAACCCTTTTGTCATCATATTTTTGTGGGAAAATATTTGTTTTGCTTCAAATAATTAAGGAAATAAGAAAGAATTTAGTAAAATAACCCAGTCGTTATTTAGCTGGAACACATATCAACAAGAAATTTTGATGGAATATTTTAGTTTATACATCACTATAAAATGAAAAGTTTGTATCATAGAACCAGGGCAATCCCAGATGAGTTCTTTTCAAAGGAATTAGCCCTTTTCTCTTCTAAAACCTATTTGCAGTAACCTCTTTCACTAATCCCCTTTCTCTTATTTCTGCCTGTACTTTTTAAGTATTTCCCTCAGAATTTTTTTCTTCCTTGACTTACATACATTTTCATTACTCCCACTGGCCAGTCATTTTCACTTTTTTTTAGCACATGATCCAGCAAACTCATCCCATTTTTTTCACCATCTATCACTGGATCTTTTCCCCATCATTCTCAATAACTTTTTGTTTGGTTTTCACCTTTATGCACTTTACTTCTATACATTCCTTTCACCAACTTACCTTTTCGCCTCTATTCATCCATATACTAAGCTTGTAATATGTAGAATAACGCCCATGGTAAACCATTCTTAAAACATCAGACCAGCACCTCTATCACAACCATAAATCATAGTAGACTTTGTAACAACTCTTGATGAACTTCACCCATCACATGGGAAATTCATTAATGCTTCCATTCTTATCATTTGTCTTTACATTCTGAGTTCAAATCCTGCCGAGTTTGATTTTTGCCTTTCATCTTTTCAGGGTCAATAAATTAAGTACCAGTTGTGTACTGGGGTCGATCTAATCGATTGGTCCCCTCCCGCCAAATTTCAGGCATTGTTCCTAATGTAGAAAAGATTATTGCTTCCATTCTTCATTTGTATCATTATGCATGCTCACTCATATTAGACTGTGCATCAGTACTGTATTCAACCATTCCTCCACTCTGAATTCTTTCAATAAGCATGTCATGACTTCATATAGAATCCCATGAAAATCTTTCTCTATATCTGCAAGCCCCAAAAAGCAACTTCCTTACTTGTCCCTCTTTTTTCTCTACAGAATATAATGGAGATAATCTTACTCCCTCCAGATAACTTGCAAGTGATTGACTTACAGAAACTCTTTGTTGTCCTCCATGTTATAGTTCTTTAATGTTTCATCTTTTTATTTTCCATATCCATTGAACTATATTTTCTTTGAATGTTTAATGATTCTTTCTTCCTCAAGAAAAGGCTTAGTATTCACCACCAGCTGACTATCCCATTTCCTAGTGAGAAAGAATACTATCTGGTTTTCATATTCATCTGATAGATAGGTGGTCAGTTGGCAAACCAATTTTCCAAATTTAATCTTACAAATGATGAAGACATTTCCATTTCATCATTCCAAAAGACTTGATATCTCTTCCTTTTTTAAAATTAAATCCATAGCACCCATGTACGGTGAATTAAATATCATTGTGTTGCTGAAGATACCCAATAAAATGTCCAGCTGCAATAACAATGTTGTCAACCTGAAATTAGGGTAGGAACAGCCTCTTTCATTAGAGCTTATTATAAGGCATATGTAGAGTTGTCCACTGTAGATGTGTGACTAAAGTAAGCCTAATTTTGAATAGTAAAAGCAATTTCCTAAACTGAGCAACCACTGGAGACTTGTGCTGGAAACTGAAATGCAGCAGCGTATAATAAGAAAGCGATACTACAATACCCATTTGAAAGTAATTGTTATCCTTTATATGAAAGAATCCAGGATTGATAAGGATAACTGGAAAGGTTCAGTCATAACAGCTTTCAATTTTTCCTTCCTTAGATATCTGAAGCTTCATTTTTATGTAAAAAGTAAATATTATGATGTAATAAATTCAGGGTAAGCAATGCCTGTAACATGATTTACATTTCTGATTAGAGTTGCTTCACATACATTTATAATGCCCTTAAATAAAAATAAATGTCCCTTCTCGAGCCATGCCAGGCTTATAAGGGCTGGTTTCCTGGTTTCAGTGGCGTAGAAATTCCCCACCTGGATGGGACGCCAGTCCATCGCAGGATTACTCATTTTTGCCAGCTGAGTGGACTGGAGCAACATGAAAATGAAGTGTTTTGCTCAAGAACACAACGCATCGCCCAGTCCAGAAATCGAAACCACAACCTTACGATCATGAGTTCAACATCATCATCATTATCATCATTGTTCGACCGTGGTCGAGACAATGGAATTTACTATTTTACGCCAGACTTCACGGTCCATCATAGCATTATGGAGGTCCTGTCGCTGGATGCCTGTATCCCTGGAGATTACATCAGGGTAGGAGAGTGTGCGCCCTCTGGTATTGCGAGTAGATGGCTTCCAGAGGAGAAGAGTAGAGATTACTTCTTTTTCAGCTCTACAACAATGTCCAGCAAACTGGACTCTCCTACCTTTCACAAGAGATGACACAGGTGGTAATTTCCCATATATTTGCATTTTGGTTGGATGGCGCTTCCACGAGAGATTTTGAGCTCTCATAAGGAGGCGAGTGTAGGTTCCATCCAACCGCCTCTCAAGCTTCTTTGATAACGTTCAACACCCTAACCACTGAGCCATACACCTCTACTATAATGCCCTTAGGTAAGATTTCACAACACTACCCACCATTCTTTTCAATTTTTCTATAATTCTAGAATATAAGTTTCTATGCCAAATATGACAGCATCATTAGAATTATTACTTTGATCAAATAACCTTTCCTATGTGTCATTGAAGCACATTGCAGAAAACGTAAACACTATTATAATTATATTTCTTGTTGTAATTATTACCTTTCCTGCTACAGTTGTTGATGCTTTCATCAACACTATGTCTATTGCTGTTGCTAAAATCAAATTTAAATGTAATAATTTTCTTATTAATGTATTTGCTAATGAGTTCCGTAAGAAACATCTAATAAACAAAGTTAATGAACTTTTATTGTAAATTAAATAATTCAGTTTCTGAGGAGAATGCCAATCACTCAACAATGGAAAAATTATTATAAATAATGATTTATATTTATACTTATAGATTTATTCATTCTTGCCATATTTGTTATTCTGTAATTCTACTAAAGTGTGTTAAGAGCAGATCTATATAAACATATAATGGATGTTGAAATGACTGACACTCCATCAGTTACAGTGATGAATGTTCTAGTTGATCCACTCAATGGGACAGCCTGCTCATGAAGTTAACGTGCAAGTGGCTGAACACTTTACAAACACACTTATCCTTAATGTAGTTAGTTCTCAGGGAGACTCGGCATGACACAGAATATGATAAGGCTGGCCCTTTGAATTACAGGTACATCTCATTTTTGTTAGCTTTGTGGACTGGAGCAATGTGAAATAATGTATCTTGTTCAAGGACACAGTGTGTCACCAAGGATTGAACTCATAACCTTATCATTGTGAGTTAAATGCTCTAATCACTAAGCAACATGCCTTCAAAATTCTCTTTTATTTGTTTCAGTCATTTGACTGTGGCCATGCTGGAGCACTGCCTTTAGTCGAGCAAATTGTCCCCAGGACTTATTCTTTGGAAGCCTAGTACTTATTCTATCGGTCTCTTTTGCTGAACCGCTAAGTGACGGGGATGTAAACACACCAGCATCGGTTGTCAAGCGATGTTGGGGGGACAAACACAGACACACAAACATATACACACACATACATATATACATACATATATACGACGAGCTTCTTTCAGTTTCCGTCTACCAAATCTACTCAAAAGGCTTTGGTTGGCCCGAGGCTATAGTAGAAGATACTTGCCCAAGGTGCCATGCAGTGGGAATGAACCCAGATCCATGTGGCTGGTAAGCAAGCTACTTTATTTCAATAAATTTGCCATGTAGGCATAATACAGAGGGGACAAACATGGACAGACAAACATAGAATGGTGAAGTAGCTTAAAGAGTTGTTATGAATCGATTAAAAATATGTGAAAGGTGAATAATTAAGGATAAAGTAGAATAAAATACATTGCGTTATGCAATGTGACACCAAAGAAAAGCGTTTGCTTTTCTTCCAGGGCTCCACTAACTTGGTGCCAATCACTCCCAGCTTTCTTACCACAGGCTTCCATCTCTTCTCAAATTTCTCACGTGACAAGTACTGCTTCTCGAGCCTAATCTTGCTGCTGAGGTGGTAGCTAAAAAAGTTGACCAACCCCTGGCCGGATACAAAGGTACCCGTCACAATCCCTTTCACACATGTCTTCCATACCATTTCTTTTAAAATGGCTACCACACAGTAAAAACAGGCCTTCCTTTCCCCGCTAAGGGAAGAAAGTGGCACAATCTCGATAATGGAGTCAGCTGATAGCTGTACTCCTCCCATCGATGACAACAGTTGTTCTGTGAAAGCTATCAATCCCGATAATTTCGGACATCCCACAAATGCGTGCAAGATGGTTTCCCTGTCCTGCCCACACCTCGAACATGACAGCGAGACGGCACTTCCATGCCCTAACAGCTTATCACGAACCGGTAATGCTGCACAGAAGCACTGCCAAGACAGGGATTTCTGGTAATTATCCAGATACCTCGGCCCGAATGTTCTCCTGAACAGGTTGCTCAGCTGATTTTCATTGTAGCCCAGGGTCTCCCCCCAAGGCACCTTCAGACATGAATCCCAATAATCCACGGTGCAACTTCTGTTGCCAGCATTGCCCGCCCGAGAGAGTAGCTGAAGTGCCTGACGGCACCCTAAATTCCATTCTCCCAGTTTAGGTCTCTGCTTGATCCCTGTACCAATGTCCGTTAAGGACGTTAACCTCGGAAGGTAGGACCGGATGTGCGGTGACCAGACCTGTTCTCCATCCAGGTAAAGCCAGAGGTGCCTCAACCTTAACGCGAATTTTCACATCCTCAGCCAAGGTATCCCTAGCCCACCCTTTAGTGGCTTCTGGCAGCAGACAGAGCACTTCACAAGAGGCTTTCCTCCTTTCCATAGAAAGCGGAAAATGATTCTCTCTAACTTGTTCAGCCACAAATCAGGGCAAGGCACCATGGTCAGACAATAGGTGATAACAGATGCTATAAACATCTGCACCACCTCCGCCTTTCCTAGCAAGGATAATGCCCACCCAGACTAGGTCTGGGTTAGAGCAGTCACCTTACTGGCTATCTCACTCCAACTTTTCTCTATCTGGAGGTCTGGTCCAAACCAAACACGAAGCAGTTTAACAGGACCTTTCGTCCAACACCCTACAACGTTATTGGACATCATCGGCTTGCCTCTCCAAGTGCCGAGTTGCAAACCGACTGACTTGTCCTTGTTAACCTTTGCTCCTGCCACCACCTCGTAACTTTTGATGGCCTCTTCCACCACTGGAAGCTAGCTCTCATCCGCCACAATGATGGAAATGTCATCCGCATACGCCATAGCTCCACCTCCGCACCACAGATCATTCGGTGCACCCCCTAGTGCTTCCAACTTCCGAAGCAGTGGCTCTAGAGTCAGTACATACAAAAGCAGAGACAGGGGGCACCCCTGACGAACTGAGAGTTCGATCCTGAATGGTTTTGAAAAAAATCCATTTATTTTGACTGCAGACTCGATGTCGCTGTACAAAGCCGCAATCCAACCGTGGAAGGTCGGGCCTAGGCCAGCCTTTTCAAGGACTGCCGCCAAGTACCAGTGGTCGACCCTATCAAACGCTTTAGACTGGTCTAAATGTACCAGTGCCCCTCCTGTACCAAAAAGATTCCCTACCCTCTCTAAGGTGTAGTGTAGAAGATGGAGATTGTCTTGGATCGACCTGCCTGGGATGGCACAAGTTTGCGCCTTCCCTACAAGTTTGTCCATGACCCACGCCAAACTTTTTGCTAACACTTTGGTCAAAATCTTTAACTCTGTGTTTAGCAGAGTTATGGGCCGGAAGTTGCTAATTTCGTCCCCCTTGCTCAGGTCCTTTCTGATCAGCGTCACCACCCCTCGGCTTGCAGACTTGGGAATTCAATACTTCAGCTTGTTTTAGAAATACACTACTTCTTCAGGTTCTTATTTAAAACTAGATCATCTATGTAAAGAGACTGATAATCAAAGGGCATTCCCACCATCATCATCATTACATCAGTACAATTTTGATTATAAAAGGATGTGGTGTGATGGAAATTTTATAGCTACTATCAGAAAGTTAAATAACCTCAGTGATTATATCTTTTTAGGTTGTTTTCCTATAGCTATACTGAGTGCAGATGGCAAGAACTTCCACATTATGAATCTTATCTTTACAGGCATTTCTTTATTTTTATTTATGACAAGTGAAAGTAGTGAGGTTTGGTGACAGGAATGTTAAATGATGGCAATGATGGTAATGATGAGGATGATGATGAAACACTATATTTCAAATTCCTTATTCTCTGTTTTACACCTGATGCTACATTTACAACGTATATGAGAATTACAATTAAAGATTACAATGTCTACCAAAGCCCTTGTACAGGCCTATAGTAAAACCTATGACATCAGGTGAGTGAGATATAATCATTAAAAACACAAGGTTAACCATTTAACTTTGAAATTAGGATGTTAACATTCTGAAAAATATCCAACTTAATAATAACTCACCTGGAACATAATCTTTTGTTTTTCTGTTTTGCCTATTATTAAGTGATTGATTGAAGGTGTCATATATAGTCAGTCAATGTCAACTTTTTTGATCTATTAGAAGTAGTTTGTACTTCAGCATAGAGTTTAGTCTAATGAGGCATTTAGCATTACACCTATGTTATATGTTTCTAAACATACTGTTAAGTTAGTAAATATCAGTTACACTTCAAATACAATCATAAATACCGCCATAGAAATGTTGATTTTAGTAGCTTCTGTTTACCTACTTTGGTAGATATGTATCAAATGAAACTATCATGTTATTAAATACTTATAATATATATATATTATTTTGACTGAGCACAATGCATTTTGCTTTTATAAGAGTATATCTTGCTGACAATATAAATGGTTTTAATGTATTGCTTTTTACTACAGTAGCTCATGATTCATGGTTCTCCAACTGAGTAAGAAAACTCAGCATGTAATCCCTTATTGATTTCTGTAATTTTCATACCAATGATGGCATACCTTTGTAGAATATGACACTTTTGGCCAATAATATATAATCAAACTACTTGACTTCAGGTTGACTTGCATTTTCTCTTCAAAATTTCTATTTCCTACTGCACTAAAAACAGATTTCAGATTATGTTCCTATGAAAGTTTTCATACATTTGTATATCACCAGTGATAACTTGGTATTCTTCCTCAGAATCTTTGTAGATCTTCACTTCTGTAGCTATAGCTTAGAAGAATACATGATAAAATTTACAGTAAAAAATGCGTTTGAGTGCACAAAAATGGTGCATTCACAAAGAAACAATTTAGGTTCAGTGAATTCTTGTAAAGTACTGAGTGTCAATGGCAAGAACTTCCCCATTATGAACCTTATCTTTACAGACATTGTTTTGTTATTTTTAAATCTATGACAAGTGAAACAGGTGATGTTTGGCGACAAAAGAATCCAGCCATAGAAACTTTTTCCTCAGCAAATTTTGTCTGATCCATGCAAATATGGAACCACAGATGTTAAATGATGATGAAACACTGTATTTCAAATTCTATCTTCTCTGTTTTACATCTGATTTTACTATATATCTATCTCTATATATATATATATATATGAGAATTACAGTTAAAGAGTACAATGCCTACCAAGCACTTATATGGGCCTACAGCAAAACCTATGACATCTGGCAAGTGAAACATAATCATTAAAAAAACCAGGTTAACTATTTAAGGGCCAAAGTTAAAAGGTGTTTCTTCACAAAATTATTATCCGAGGATAGGCAGTGTTCTCACAACAATGCGAAAATTAGAGACAAGTTTCTGGCATATCTTACATAACTCATTTATTAAGGAGTTGAGAAGCAGAACTTACATGGTTAATAATCTAGGGTGACATAGATAGGACATCCTCTAAATGGCAGTTTGTACTTTCAGAGGTAAAGGATGCATTCAGTGGGCTAAGTGGACTACATATAATATCAAATCAATTGATAGAATTTCATTATATCTTAGGTTGAGACTGTGTATCAAAGTTGCATACTACAGGTGTGAGATTCGAAGGAAGTGAATATTTATAAATTCCTTAATACATATAATAACTGGTATTATGAATATTAGTAGAATTATTTTGTATAGAAAAGTAATTACTTCTGTAAACATAAAACATGAAACTAAGATAGAAACATGTTCCATATTTCATTCAGAGACCTTATTAAGTTGGATGATTTTCCACAACTGTATGTTTTAGTGAAATTGTTGTATTTTTAGTACATCATACATGTCTTATCTCATACTGACCAAATGATGTTTTTCATGTGTTTGTTGCCACATGTATTGCTTTGAGATTATATTCCATGTTAAGTGATTATTATCTTAATATTATTAGTATTAAGTAATTTTTCAGTGTTCAAAATATCTGCTGGACCTTGACATTGGCATATTTTGTTATTGGTACATAATTTTGAATATTTTCTTTGGATGTTCACATTGTTCTTTCAAGGTGTGAGTGTATTATTTCTGTATGTTCACAGATTTGCCCTGATACTTTTTACTAACTATATCATGTTAGATGATCACTTTGATTATGAAATTTTTCTGTCACTGATTCTGGCTTAGTTCCTAATATGATTCTGTCTTGGATCATTTTATCAGGGTCATGACACTGATTTGTTATGAAATGTGATCGAGATTGCTGACCGATCCCATTATTCTTGAATTCGAATCTCCTCAACACATGATTTCACTTTGGTTTGACATACGTTTTAAAATGATCAAAGTATATTTCGGGAGACTTTTACAACATAAGTCTCATATAGCACTACACTTGAGTTATTTCTTTACTCTATAATTGGAACAGAGAAAAGTATAAATAACTAGGTCTAATGAAACATTGTATGGAAATTAAATTCATTGTAATGATTTTTGGTAGCGAAAGAAACACAATCAGAAATCATTTCAATGAAAGAAACACAAAGTTTAGAGAATACAGAGAAATAATTGCTTTGATCATTGGAAAATGAATTGTATTGAAAGTTGAAATATTACAGAACATTTAAGTAGATATAACTACTATAATAGCTAAAGAATCAGATCACCTACATTGCACGTTTATGAATTCACCTGTTCTTTATTTTGTTTCTTTCTGCCGTTTCATTGTTTTCTTTTGTATTGAAAACATTTTTTTTTTTTTGCATTTTTGTTTTTACATTGATCTTTATTTTATTATACTTGTATTCTTATTTGCAATATCCGTTTAAATGTTATAGCTCTGCTGACATTTAATTCCGGTAATGCTGGCCATTATTGTGATGCCACTGGCTGCATTTCATAGTTAGGGCTATATCGTTCCCTTATTTATTTATTTATTTATTTTTGCTATTTAACTCAAAAGTCTGCCATGATCGAGCCAGACCTATGATCAAAGGCACTGCAGCCTAATAGCTGGCTTAGTTGCAAGTATATTGTATTTTGAATAATACTATCCAATATACCATTTTCTGAAATAATAGGGTGTAATTTTCAAAAGATTTGGTGGCTATTTCTAGGGTGGTAGAAATGGGCAAAGTTAGACTATCAAGTGTTTTGTTACTTCAAATTCAATGCTTCCCTTTTCTGTAGGTTATGTTAGCTTTTAAATAGTTAAAATAAGTATATCTAAGCTATTAGGTTTGATTTCAACAGCTATGCTATTTCCTATATAAGCTGGTGTTGAAGGAAAACATCAACATTTTAAATGCATGATAAGTATCTTTTAGAGAAAACAAGAAGTTATAAACAATTGCAATCATGAATTTGAGTATTTAAAAACCATTACTAATGCACTAAGGTCTTTTCTGATGAATAGTGCATGTATAAACACATACATTTACATATATATATATATATATACACACATGCATATATATATATATATATCTTATATAGAATCTGTTCTCTCTGTCTGTATGTGTGTGTGCGTCTTCTTGGATCTCGGGCATCCTCCATCCGATTACACTCAAATTTGATATGTAGATACCGACGGTATCAGGACGTGTATAAATCTTGAAAAGATTACAAAAATCGATTCCAGGTGAGAATGTGATCTATAAAGCTGTTTTTGTCCTGCTTTTCTTCCATCAACCTGTACATAACTGCACCTTCCATTCTTTGTTGTTTTTGTACTGCTTAAAGTCACTTTTCTTTCCTGCCAAGTTTACTGTTTAAACCATGTTTGTGTTCTCCCAGTCAACAACCTTATCATTACTGGTACTTTGAACTCTTCAGTTGCATATTTGTGTGAATAAAATCGTTTTTCTTTGGAATCGAAAAAAGTCTATCTTTATTTCTTCTTTTGCTGGTGTCTCAAATTTAGGCTAAATCAGTGTTTCTCAAAGGGGAGGCCTATGGGACGGTCAGACAAGTTGTTTTGAGAAAATTTGGTTTAAATGTTTGACAACTCAGCACTGTCCATTGGATGGTGGGTATTTTGCTCATATATATATGTAAGTAAAGGTGCAGGTATAGCTCTTTTGTTAAGAGGTATGCTTCATGACCACATGGTTTTGCATTGAATCCTACTTTGTGGCACCTTAACTTAAGTGTCTTCTATCATAGCTCTGCAATGACTAATACCTTCTGAACGAATTTGCTTGATGGAAACTGTAGGAAATTTGTGGCATATGTATGCATATTCTAATATTTTGTTTAAGCACAGCAATACTAATAAACTGGTGTTAGGATTCTTTATACATATGCTTCTGAGAAAAGCATTAGTCAAGTAGAGACAATAAAACAAGAAATTATATAATGTACTTCAATAGCTCACAGCTGTTTCTGCTATAAGATACAATACAGTCATAGCTAAATGCTTGCCTATCACATTATGGCTTCATTGGGGCTTCAAAACTGAGCTGCAATTTTATTTGGGAAAACATTTGTGATACACAAGAACTCATCTATGAGTGCATTTCATCGTATAGCAGTAATGTAACTAATGAAATCCATTGCCCTACTTCTTGTTCCATTGTCATTTACATAATCTTGTGTGATATATAAATATATATATATATACACATATATATATACGTATATATGAAAAGAAAAGAAAAAGAAGGCTCTTTGGATCCTGGGCCTCACTGAAGAAATGACAAGGGACCGGGAGGTGTGGCAATTTGCTGTACTTGAAAAGACGTGTCAAGCTAAGTAAAAATTACTGTTTTCCATGCATACAGGCTTCTCCTTTCAGGTGGCAGTGCTACATAAAAGGCACCCCCATTCTGGTGCTGTCTGAATGCACCCATGCCAGTGGCATGTAAAGAGTACCTAGCACATACTGTTAAGTGGTTGGCATTAGGTAGGGCATCAAGCTCTAGAAACCAAGCCACAATAGGCAGTCAGAATCAAACCATGCAACCCATGCCAACATGAAAAATGGACATTAAACAATGATGATGGTGATGATGATGATGATATTTGTGTATGTATATATCTATATATATATATATACTGTGGGCAAGTGTCGTCTGTTATAGCCTCAGGCTGACCAAAGCCTTGTGGGTGGGTTTGGTAGACAAAACCTGAAAGAAGCCCATCATATATATATATATGTATATATTTATTTGTGTGTGTTTTTTAGTCTGTGTTTGTCCCACTACCACCACCACCACCACTACTTGACAATCAGTATCAGTGTGTATATGTTCCTGTAATTTAGCAGTTCGGCAAAGGAGACTGATAGAATAAGAACCAGGCTTATAAAATAAATCCTAGGATCAATTTGTTCGACTAAAGTCCTTCAAAGCAGTGCTCCAGCATGGGTGCAGTCAAATGACTGAAACAAGTAAAAGATTAAAAGAATACATACATGTATATATCTTTATGCATGTTTATGTATACACACACATACATACATACATTATATATATATATATATATATATATATATATATATATATATAGGCGCATGCATTTTTATGTATATGTACTTATATATGTATATATGCATATATATATGTATGTGTCTGTATACATGTATGTATATACATACATATATGTGTGTGCGTGAGTGTGCAAATGTACATGAATATTCATATCACATGGTTTTACTTATCACCACCTGACAATGTGATACTGATATTCCTTGTTGATCTCATGACCACTCACTCTGTGCGTTTGAAGACTTGTAGAATAAAACATTCCTTAGTTGTAAAACAGATAAGGATTAGAAACAGGAAGACCATCCACCTGCGACAGAAAGAACATCCTGCTTCAAATAAGTCATCACCCAACCAAAGAGAAGTTGGGAAAATGTATGTTAAATGAACAAACGAATATCAGTGTCAATCCTTTCCTTTCATCCTTCAGTGGTCTATAAAAGAAAGTATGCAATTGAGTATTGAGGTTGATCTAATCGACTATACCCATCACCTGAGCTTGAAGACTTGTGTCTAGGCTAGAAATCAATAGATATGTGTGATTGTGTGTGTGTGTGTATGTCTGTGTTTGTTTCTATACATATATATAATCACATATGCACAGAAACATATACATATACATAAATATATGTATGTGTATAAACTGCACAGAGGTTTTTGTGATCTCCATCACTCAAAGTAATTTATCTTAAAACTACTTTTTGATAAGAAGATCTAAAACTAACAATATTTTTGAAAAACCAACACCAATATTTCTAGAAAGAAACTGAAGAAATTGTTTCACATTTCTTCCTCTGAAGTTGCCTGTTTATTTCAAAATAAACAGATAAAGAGATAAAATAAAAAATCCAACCAAACAAACAAATAAATATGTATGATTAGATGAATAGCATTTGAAGAAAATAAAGTTCTAATGAATGAAAAATGAGAATAACAGACTTCTTTGAAGTGACTTTCAATTTTCAACTGATAGATGTCTGAACATTAATTTTAGAAAAAAAGTTTTTAATATTCTCCATAAGATGTAATTGGCTGTTGTTGCCATTGTTGTTGTTGCACTATCAAATGGTGTGTAGGCAGTCAACCAACTGATGAAGTGTGACCCACAGATCCATCTTCTCAGTTACTGCATGTGTCTATCTATGCTGAACTCTGTACAATACAGTCTTAGCCCATAGCTGTGAATAAATCGTGACAGTTTTGAGGTTATGGATTTTATTCATTTGAGGAATGTGACAAGATATTTCTAGAAGCATAGTTTTTAGTTACCTAATGACAAGTTACAAATAGTCTGGGGGTGGAAATATATTTTCAGCCAGGAATAATTGGTTGGTGCTGACCTGGCAATACTTCAACCAGTTAGCTGGCTCGAAGAATTTGTGCAGGAAGGTTATGCGGTGTATTGCCTTCATTAGGCAGTGAATGGACAAACCAGTGAATTCAGAGACATTTATTTTGTAGGTAAATCTGGATTTGGAATCAGGAAAGAGATCAAGGGTATGTTGTTGTGTTCATTAAGGATACAGATAGGATACCACTTAGTGCAGATATTTCAGAATGGGAATAAATTTGGCTTCTGTGCCAGAAGTGTTGTGTAGAAAGAGTATGCAAGCCAGGGGAAGCTGTGTACTTCAACATCTTCATGTATGACAACTTCATAAAAAGAAATTATGAGATAAATGCTTTGAATGCTGAAAGGAAAATAGACAATAGTTGATGCTGATTGAAAGAGTTTAGTGAGCAGAAACCCATTGTATAAAAAGAAAATAGCTAAGAATGTAAAAATACACTTCTATGAATAAATCTTTAAGATTCAAAATATTTTCTTTAGAATGTAGACAATTTTCCAAAATAGTATTTAAAATATTATATTCATTCTTCTTTGAACTTGACACATGAAGTTGGCAGTTCTTGTGTTTCATATGCTCTGCTGGAGCATATGCAAAGTGTCAGTGTGCATATACAACAGAGTGTAAGTGATTTGAGAGAAAAACTGAGAATACAAAGCATTGGATGAAGAATGCAAGAGGGAAGAATTTGATGGTATGGTCATGTAATGCATATGAATGAAGACAGTTGAACCAAGAGGCACCAATCTCTAATTGTAGAGGGAACATGTGGAAGGGGCAGACCCAGGAAGATGTGGTACGAAGTGATGAGAATGGATCTACAGATGCTGGGACTCACAGAGGGGTTAACAGGGAACTGAGATTTTTCGTGGTTTGCTATACTGGAGAAGATATGTCAAGCTAAGTAAAAACGTGGTTGTCCTTGCATACAGGCTCATCCCCTGCAACCTTCTCCAGCTGAGCATTCCTAATCTTGTGGGCTCATAGGTGCTGGTGCCACCCATGCCAGTGCTATGTAAGAACACCCAGTACACTCTGTGAAGTGGTTGGTGTTAGGAAGGGCATCCAGCCATAGAGACCATGCCAAAACATGAAGCAGTTCCCCAGCTGGCCAGCTCCTGTCAAACCGTCCAACCCATGCCAGCATGGAAAGCGGATGTTAAATGATGATGATGATGATGATGGGGATTGCGATAGTATCTTCAGATTTAAGCGAATCCAACCAGTTGCTGGTGCAGCTCGTTCTTCATCTAACTGTTGCCAATCAGATATTCAATTAGATCAAGGGTGATGAGGCCGAGACAATACTTATTGTTCATGGCTAACATAAGCACCTTAACAATTAGCAAAAGCATTGTATATGTTATTAAACCACACTTGCAGCTACGTGGTTGCTGGCTCTACTTCATTTTTCTAGTTCTACGTTAAATTTTTAAAACTTCACCATGATCTTATAACCTTTCAGAATAATAGATGTTTATTTCTTAATTTTTGTTGTCTTAATTTTCAGCTGTTATAACAAGTATAAATGTTAAATAAATGTAGCTGATTAAAAGTAACATTAGAATTCTTTTATATTCCCATGAAATCTCATTTTATTTGTCAATCTCACCATTTATTAATTCCTGCTTAAATTTAATAGGAGTCACTGTATTTAGATATTATTTTGTTCTTAGAAAGAAAGTTTTAAATTACTGAATTCAATTACCATTACCATTTTGATAGTCATTATTTAGACCTACTAGATATTTTGAGTTAGAAAATGTACAAAAATGTAACATGCACTGATTGACTAATGAACATTGATGATCTTAACTATTCTCTTCTGATTATTAATGTAATGTAGTAATATATAATAATAATAATAATAATAATAATAATAATAATAATAATAATAATAATAATAATAATATATGTTCCTAAAATAAGTGTTATAATTGTCATCTATGAAAAAAGTTATTACTACAGTGAGTAGAATGAACTCCTGTTGGCATTACATATATCTTGTGACTAATCTATAAGATTAGATTCCAAAGGATATATGAGATATAAACGTGCAAATTATGTAAATGTTTTATTATGATTCACAGAAGAAATTGGAAAAATAATAAAAATGCCAAAGAAAATCTCAAATTACCTTCTGTGAAATTATTCCTGAATGGAATAAAATATAGCAGACTGACATAAATTTAGTCCACATGATATGGACATTATAACAAATCTGCATTATGATTCAAAACTGTGGAATTTTTATAGAGATCAACCAGTCAATAAATTCTTGTTGCCATCTTTTGCTTAGAAGTCAAATATGAGATTAATGTTTCCAGGAGATAAATATCAACCCTACTTTGAAATAGTAATTTTTTTCTAATAATTATTTATCTTCCAAAGAGAATTTTAAATTCTAATGAATATTTAAATAAATAATTATCACAAATCCTGCTGAACAAAATGATTTGACTCAACTTTTGTATTGTTTTGACCTTCAGATTATAGAATAATTTCTGATATTAGCTGATTGCAATGGAATGTTGCTATTCAGATCAAGCCCCATGGCATAAAATATGTATATTAAGCCTCCAGGAATGTTCGAAATATATGGAAACATGTTTGATGAGGTCATAAAGGCTCCTTTCCCTTTTTGGACTTATCTACAAATCACAACAGTCATTCCAGCATTTCATTACCCATGGCATTGTCATGTGTGCAAATATGAAACCTGATGGATGATAAATTGTAAATAAATAAATATATGAAGGAATGCAGCCTTTTATTGCATCTCATTATTTCTGATATAGTTCTTTATGAAAATGTCTACCAGTGTGTTTATTCATTGAAACAAAAGTACAGTTGCAATTTTCTTAAGTAAACTCTGCAAATAAATAGATAAAACAACATTCCATCAGTAGAATATCTGATAACATTCCTAAAGATAGGTTTTGTTGTTTTTCCTTTTTTTTTGCTTAAAAAAGGTTATTCAAATCATCTTTCATTTTCTGCTTTTATTATGTTTATTGTCCTTTCAAATATTTTTATCTTAATTTACTCTTTTCTATTTGTCTTTATCTATATTTTTCTTTCTCTTTCTCACCTTCTCTCTCTTTTTCCTCTTCTACTTCAATTGATATACACTCACACAGGTACACATTCAGTAAAAAAATGTTGTTTTCAAAAACACAAAAGACAATAAATAGATAAAAAAAAGGGGACACTAATTTTCTTGCATTTGCTATATTCCATCAATTTCTTCATGTTTTCATATGGAGGGTGGTATTCACAAATTAGGTGCTAATAGTTTTAAAAGCTGGGTATCTTTCTTACTGCTAATTACTCATCCATGAAATAGGAACTGAAGCCTGTTGCCAGCCAATCAGATTGATGTAGATATAGTAAAGATCTTTATTATTGATATCACTCAACAGCTATAGTAAAGCTTGAACTCATAGCTACATGGTTACAAATATGTAATCTTAAATTCACATGACGATGAGTTGCGATATTAAATTACATTTAATACAATTGGATTTTATTTAAGAATAAGAAATGATAGGATTAAAAACATAATAATCTCTCCAAAGAATCAGTTTAAAATTAGATTTCTAGATAGATCTTGTAAATTGTTGCCAATATAATCTTGTTTAGAAGTTTTGGTGATATGAAAAATCTGTTAAATTCTATTAGTTAATCTATCTAAAGCATGGTAGATTACATATCATTAGGACATTGGACAAATTCTTTGTGATATTTGTGCCAGTTCTTTACATTCTAAGCTCAAATCATGCTGAGATCATCTTAGATTTCACCTTGTTTTGAGTTAATAATGTAAGGTACTGCTTAAATCTTGGGTTAATTTAATCAGCTACTTCTCACCCACATATTTCTGGCCTTGTGCCACTGTAAGAACTTTGTGTTACATGCTGAAATGAAGTAAGTCACTGGTGAGTAACTTACCCCAAATGTTTGTTTTATTTATTTATTTTTTTTTGTCTGGAGAAAGGAGCCAGGCTCATGGCTTTCATAAGCTTTCCTATATAATGAAATTAATGCCATTACTATTCCCCTTCAAACCTTTGTAAGTCTACACCTGCTAGAATGACATGAGCAGGGAGGGAATTCCAAAAGGCTAATGTTCTGAGAAGAAAGGCATTGTACAGGTCTGGAGGTTGGGGGATGCAATAATAGTGAAATCAATGTATGGCTGAAATAGCTTACATCATATATGTAGAGAGGTCAACTTATTGGAAAGACAGCAATGGAATGTTCTCCATTTGATTGCAAACAAAACAAAACATACCAAATTTAATAAATACAGCTAGCACTTGACATGATACATAGGCATTTTAAGCAATGTTTCCCTTAATTTCTTTGCTGTACTTGGAAATTTGTTGCATACAAACTTTGTTGTATACAAACTTTGTTGTATACAAACTTTGACTTCCTTTGCAAATTATGTACAAATACCAGTGAGTAACCAGCACTCAAATTTCTTCAATTAACAAAAAATCTGATTTCATCTTGAAATCTTTCTGTGTGACCATTTATTCCTTTTTAAGTTTTAAAACGTTTCCATACACAAACACACAGCAAAGAGGAACCATTGATTTTGAATGAATATAGAACATAAATTTATCATGAGTAAATGAAATTTAAACTAAACTGTGGAATATACTTTTTGTCACAAACAAATCTCACTCTTCTCGGAAGAAGTTATTTCACTCCACCTCATATCATTCATGTCAGGTAAGCATGAATATCACCCAATTCATTTCTATATTTGGTGGGGACCAAATTCAACAATGGATTCTGCTTTCCATGCTAGCATGGGTTGGACGATTTGACTGAGGGCTGGCGAACCAGATGGCTGCACCAAGCTGCCAGATCAAGATTGGAGCCTGGTGCAGCCATCTGGTTCACCAGCCCTCAGTCAAATCGTCCATCCCATGCTAGCATGGAAAGCGGACGTTAAACGATGATGATGATGATGGTGATGGTGATGATGATGATGATGATGATGATGGTGATGATGATGATAGTAATTATCAACTCTTTTAAACTACAAACAAATAAACAAATTATTTACTTTGATGGATATTTGATTCCTTAGGAATAATCCTGAATTCAGGGGCAAAAGTGTGTGAAAGATTTCACGATATAGTCCTAATCACATTATATATTTTATCTAAAATTTCACAAACAATGGCATCATTGGTTATAGGTTTTCAATAAGCCAATTATTAATTCACTGCATTTACAGTTATGGGAGTGATAAGAGAGTATCTGTGGTTTGATGAAGAACAAATATACCAAGGAAGTTCATTTATAAAACTCCAATTTTCAGTTTATTCATTGATGTTTATCTCTTTCATCAGTGCCAGAATATAAAATAGCTTATTAGACAATGATTTAGCAAATGACTTTATACTCTGTCTCTTTACCAAAAACTATTTTCCTGGATTAAACACATATACATATACCCAACAAGTTCCTTAAAGTAATATCACACAATGCTTCACTAAAACTGCTCCATTTGAATACATACATACTTACATACATTCATACATACATACATACATACATACATACATACATGCACATAATGTGTATAAGCATATAAATGACAGGTTTACACATAGTTTTTTCATCTTTCAACTCTTGACTTTATTAGAAGACACTTATTCAAAGGGCTGTGTAGTAGGATCAGAATAACACACCCATATCTGCACCCATTTATTTAAATGGATAAATAGCTTTAGTTTCTAAGTTTGATTTCTATTGCAGAGTTAACCATTTTGCATAGAACTGTTCATGAGAAAATGCTTCAACAGAAAGAATATGTAACTGTCTTTATGAAAATCCCTTCATTCAACATGGGAAACATTCTGTTAGATTACTCTTTTACTCTTTTACTTGCTTCAGTCATTTGACTGCGGCCATGCTGGAGCACCACCTTTAGTCGAGCACATCGACCCCCAGGACTTATTCTTTGTAAACCCAGTACCCACTCTATCGGTCCTTCTTGCCAAATGGCCAAGTTACGGGTACGTAAACACACCAGCATCGGCCAGCAAGCGATGTTAGGGGGACAAACACAGGCACACAAACACACACACACATGTATATTTACATATACATATATACGGCAGGCTTCTTTCAGTTTCCATCTACCAGATCTACTCACAAGGCTTTGGTCAGTCCGAGGCTATAGTAGAAGACACTTGCCCAAGGTGCCACGCAGTGGCACTGAACCCGGAACCATGTGGTTGGTACGCAAGCTACTTACCACACAGCCACAATCATATGGTTACACTACATGCTAACCTGTTCAAACCTGACTGGTTTGCAAAAATCAAGCTTCAGGAGACATACCCAAAGTGACAAAGTACAACCTGTCGTTGTAGACATAGCTGTGTGCAACAGTATGGTTTTGTTTGATCCTAGTTATTGACCTTTGGGCACACCTTGAGGACCTCAGCTTACTTCTGGTTTCTAAAATGGATTTTAAGAAGGTAGAGTTATGCATAAGTCCACCAGGTTATGATTTAGAAGGTGGAGGTTAATACAATAAGTTTCTAACACACAATGAGTTAATAAGTTGGGAAATGTTGTCCCTCTGAGAATCTCTCTTGTAAATTATGACATGACACAGGGTACAGCTATTATATTACTATGCATATTTTTTACATCCTACATCACAAACATGTGACATCACACTTTGTGTGCACATCTTAACGTACAGTCACTTTCATTACAGCTCCCTTCTTTACAAACATTGCAAGAGATATCATAATAGTCAATATACACACAAAGTTTAAGCTATAGCAATATTTGGAACTTAAATTATCAATATCTGTTGAATGTAAATAATGTACATAATACCTCATCTCTTAAATATAGAACTGTATTAAATTATCAGTGGAGGTGCAATGGTCTAGTGGTTAGGGCAAGCGGACTCGCAGTCGGAGAATCGCGGCTTCGATTCCCAGACCAGGCGTTGTGTTGTGTTATTGAGCGAAAACACCTAAAAGTTTCTTGAGTAATGCTGCGATGGACTGGCATCCCATCCAGCTAGGTGGAACACATCCGCCATAGAAATCGAGAAACCAGGCCCATGAGTTTGGCTAGGCTTGAAAAGGGTGGAAAAAAAAATCGAATTATCAACTTTAAATAAACTCAATCATGTTTCCATTATCACTCTGATAAAGCAACTTTCTTCAAAGTCCATGAATGTATCTTCTTTAAATTCAACTGTCCATAAATGAATTTCTTTTTTTTTCCCTTAAGAAAATAATCTTTTTAACTTCTTCAAACATGGAGAGAATAACGAAATATATTTTCTAACAATTAACACAGTTCAACTTGTTTAACTTGAAATTTAACATTTGAGAACATGTAAAAAAGGCATGTCTCTCAATTGTCGGATTTTTCTTAGGTGCACAGAATTCCTGAAACTTTTGCTTCACTTTGTCATAATTCTTGCTATCAGTGTCCTCACTCCACTCAAAAGACTTATACATTTGAACTGCACCCTCTCCTGCCATGTGTAGTAGAGCAGCACACTTCACATTCTGTGATTTAGTGGTGATTCCACTAGCCATAAGGTAAAGTTCAAGCCTTTGTAGCTACCATTTCCAGTTCTCAGCTACGTTGCTTCGAGATTAATCCCATTCGGGCTTCTTATTTGATCCATTCAGATGATTATTCAATCCCTCTTCTGACACCAAGTGAATTATGACATGACACAGGGTGCAGTCATTACTATGCGTACTTTTTATGTCATACATCACAAACTCATGACATCACACTTTGTGTGAACATCTTAATGTAAAGTCACTTTCATTACACCTCATTCCTATCAGTAGCCTCAGATCAACCAAACTCTATGGTGAAATTTGATAAATGAAAACTGAATGAAAACACCCTGAAAGGTCTCCTTCTGTTCTTGGATGGTAGTAATTTTCCACCAAGGTTATAACAACTTCAGTATAAAACGACTCCTATAAAAATTTAAAAGTTAATGTGGTTGGAATAATAATGACAAGAATGAATTTAATCCTATTTTGGGTAATTGTTTCCATGCTGAAAGAAATATCTTAAAACTTCAAGATTTGTAGAGTATATTTCGCTTGAGCATGCTACCACCTTTCTCTTAGGTGTCTTCATAAGAAACCACTTGATTACAATCCAAAGGTAGGTTTTTCTTTTTCTTCTATTTATCAAAGTATTTCTGAGAAATGTCACCGGTACAGGCCTTTCTTTTTTGACAATAAAATATTAAGAATATATAATGATTTTGTTATAAATAACATGTATGAAACCAGTTGAGTACTGGAGGTGATGTAATTGACTATCTCTTTCCACAAAATTTCAGAACTTATGCCTTTATTAGAAAGGCTTATAAGTGATTCTATAAAAAAAATGAGCTGAGTGTTACTGATTATAATTCTGAAGCTTTAGAAAAAAGTAATAATATTTCCCCCTGTTTCTGCAATATAAATCTAATACTTTGCATGAAATTTGGTAACTGTCTTCTCTTCTCTACAGTTTTCCTTGTTAATTTGAATGTGACTGTTGGTTTGCTGCTCAGACATTCTTTTTATGATTACCAAATCAAGGGCTTTTCATAGGATAAGTTGTTAAATTTGTTTTTCTTATAATGGATGAAATAAATTCTTTTATCTTTTTAGTCTTTACATATTTCAGTCACTGGATTGCAGCCATGATGAGACACTACTTCAAAGTACTTTTAAGCTTGGTTTCTATTCTAGTAGTCTCTTTTTGGCTGAAATACCAAATTACAGGTATGTAAACAAACCTAAACCAATTGTCAAGTGATGAGAGACAATCAAAAGCAAGTATACAGATGCATTCACATATACACATAAATATATATGTGCAATAGGTTTTACTACAATTTCCATCTACCAAATTTTTTCATAAGTCATTGGTCAGAAAGGGGCTATAATAGAAGACATTTGCCCAAAGTGCTGTGCAATGAGACTGAACTCAGAATCACATGGTTGCGAAGTGGACTTCTTAATGACACATCCATGTCTGTTCAAAAGGTAAACAGATTTTGATTCAATCATTAAATTATGTTTGGGGAATCATTTTGTTGTGATTTCAGAGGAATTAGGAATTTACATTCCCTAAACATTTATTTTCAAGCAATGCACATAACTCTGATTACAGTAATATAATTAGTTTTAGGGCACAAATTAACTCTCCAATATTGTTTTTATTACAAGCATTAGAAAACACTTGATAGAGAAAGACACATGTTCCAACAATTCAATGGAAACATGTAGAAGCATACTAATTAGGTTAAACCAATTCTTCTTCCACAGAACCAGTCTCTATAAAAGCATTTTGTCTCCTTCCATACATTGACTGTAAGTAATCCTGTAATGATCCTCATATCACCCTCCTGGTGTGACCAATGTTTTCTGATTTAGAAGAATATGCAGAAATTAAGACAGTAATTAACCATTATGATAAAAATTTTAAAATATATAGCTTAATAACTTTATTTTGCTATTTGAATTTAAATAATACTGAAATTGCCTTTTATCTTCCCAAAATCAAGAAAATATATACTCATTGTTGTTGTTGAGCTCCATGTTAGTTTTGATTGATTAAATATTTGATCAAAGACATTCTAGTTGTGACCATCCCACCTTATTTACTGGACATAATATATCTTGAACTACATCATCCAATATGTTTTTTTTTATTATGGTGCCGGTGGCACGTAAAAGCACCATCCGTTCGTGGCCGATTGCCAGCTCCGTCTGGCACCTGTGCGGGTGGCACGTAAAAAGCACCCACTACACTCACGGAGTGGTTGGCGTTAGGAAGGGCATCCAGCCGTAGAAACACTGCCAGATCAGACTGGGCCTGATGATGCCTTCTGGCTTCACAGACCCCAGTTGAACCGTCCAACCCATGCTAGCATGGAAAGCGGACGCTAAATGGTGATGATGATGATGATGATGATGATGGTAGTATGAGTTGAGGCAGATTTGACTGTTATTTCTAGTAGGTCGAGTTATCACAAATAAGTTGCTTCATGTGCTGAATTAGATTGACAATTACGACTTCTGTAAAAATTAGCTCCAGGAAAAATAAAAATAAAAATAAACATGGCTGTGATAATAATAGTTTCAAATTTAGGCATAAGTCCAGCAATTTCAGGGATGGGGTCAGTCAATTACATGGACCCCAGTGCTCAACTAGTATTTATTTTATCGACCCCAAAAGATTGAAAGGCAAAGTTGGCTTGAGTAGAATTTGAACTCAGAATGTAAAGACAGCAGAGAAATGCTGCTAGGCATTTTGCTCTGTGTACTAAAGATTCTGCCAGCTCACTGCCTTTCGCTGTGATAATAATAATAATTCGATAAATGATAAATGTCACCCTTTTCAAACCTAGCCAGGCTCATGGGCCCGGTTTCCCGGTTTCTGTGGCATATGTGTTCCCTCCAGCTGGACGGGATGCCAGTCCATCACAGCGTTACTCAAGAAACAGGAAGAGAGAGTGAGAGAAAGTTGGGGCGAAATAGTACAACAGGGGTCACCCCCCCCCTGCTGGAGCCTCGTGGAGCTTTAGGTGTTTTCACTCAATAAACACACACAATGCCCGGTCTGGGAATCGAAGCCGCGATCCTCCGACCACGAGTCCACTGCCCTAACCACCACTGGGCCATTGCACCTCCAATAATAATAATAGGTATGCATTATTTATTCTTGTTGCCAAGCATTTCTCAATGATTCTGCTACAATAAACCTCTGGCTCAAATTTTGCTAATCAAAGACTTACTTAGTTAATACGTCAGTAGTGACACATCTGCGTACATTTTGTCATGCTTAAATATAGAGCTCATCACTTAATCTCGATAGGACTTTGGAAAGGTAGATTTAATTGCAGTATTGAATGACTAAAATTGCAACACAGTCCCTTCACCAATGCTGCACATGCTATTTAACCCAAGGACAACTCTGATCAAACAGACCAAAGATCAAACACAGCCAAGCAGAGACTACAGCATTTTTATCTCAAGCATAATGTTGAATTAGGAATACATTATCTAAAGTATCCTTCTATTTCTGATATGGTAGAGTGAAATATGTAGAGAAATTAGCTGCTATTTCTAGAAGTTCTAGTTACCACAAAGAAGCTCCTTCAGTGGCCCTCAGTTTTCTCAGTACTTGTAATAATTGATGGGAATTATTCTTTTATTAGAGGCAATCATCATTATCATTGTCATCACTGTCACCCCACCCCCACCCCCACCCCTACCACTACCACAACTAGCACCACCACTACTAGCAGCAGCAGCAGCACCACCATCACCACCACTACAACTGGTACCATCACAGCAGTGATGCTGATGATGATGATCATCATCGTCATTTATACCCACATCGGTTTGAACAGATTTCTTGTAGTCGTGTCTTATATGCCCTTCCTGTCACCAACACTTTTAGTCACCTCTTATGATAAACAGGTATATTGTATAACTATTTTATACAAGCAATAATGATAATAATTAGAAAGGCGCAAAAATAACAGAAATAGACCAGTTTAACTGTACTTAGAATGACATCCGGGAATCACAGAAACTTGTGATGGTTTCCATTGGCAACAATTTGTCAAAAGAAAAATCAAATAAGTTAATTTGCCACATGGTGCATAGAGTCCAAATGTTATAGTTCTTGGCCTTGATCTGACAGTGTAGAAAAGAGCAAATATTGGATGTTGTTTGTGCTAGAGGCAAGCAAGCAACAATCTTCTTTTTAGCATCATTTAGCACGTTTAGCTTCTATGCTCTCAGATAAAAAGGGAGAACCAAAAGAACAAGGCTCTATACTACTCATTGTAAATTAATTTTGTTGGGTTCAATTACAAATTTAGTCTTGTTTGTCTACATTTTGTTTTCAAACATCACTGTGGTTAAAATTGGTTTCAAATTTTGACACAATGCCAGCAATTTTGGAGGAGGGGTAAGACTGTTACATCGATCTCAGTATACAATTGGTACTTATTTTATCTACTCCGAAATGATGAAAGGCAAAGTTGAGATCGGGACAATTTGAACTCAGAATGTGAAGACAAACAAAATGCCGCTAAGCATTTCACCCAGAATGCTAACAGTTCTGCCAACTCCCTGCCTTCATTGTGGTCAATATTAATACACATTAAGGCATTTAGCTGTCAGAAACATTAACATGCCAGACAAAATGTTTAGTAGCATTTCATCTGTTGGCACATTCAAATTCTTTGCCTTTCATCCTTTGAGGGAGGGTCGATAAATAAAATACCAGTACCCCACCAAAAAACATTAAGTACCAGTATCCCCCCAAAAAATTCCTGGCCTTGTGCAATAATTTGAAACCAATGTTAATATACATCCTTCTATATAAGATGTAATAATTACTGAGAATATACTATGATATACACAATCAACTATAACCCCTTCCACTACAAATCTTGATGTTATATTTCACCAAAAAGAATCAGTAATTTTAATGATAAGAATGTAACTTAGAAGAGATAAGGTTAGACAATAGCGATGGTGAATGGTGGTAGTGATTCTAGTGATTTTGCTACTTTGTTATTGATAATATATACAGCAATATGAGCACACAAACACACTTGTGTATACATATATACATACATGCATACATATATATATATATATATATATCGTTATCGAGGTGACCTAGTCAGTAACGAGGGAAGGTGGGCTGAAAGTGTAGCTGCTAGAATGAGAATAGCCTGGGCAAAGTTCAGAGAGCTCTTACCTCTGCTGGTGACAAAGAGCCTCTCGCTCAGAGTAAAAGGTAGACTGTATGATGCATGTGTATGAACAGCCATGCTACATGGCAGTGAAACATGGGCTGTGACTGCTGAGGACATTTGTAAGCTCACAAGGAATGAAGCCAGAATGCTCTGATGGATGTGTAATGTCAGTGTGCACACTCAATAGAGTGTAAATACTTTGAGAGAAAAGTTGGACTGAAGAAGAGAGACGACTGCACTGGTATGGTCATGTGGTGAGAATGGATGAGGATAGCTGTGTGAAAAAGTGCCACACCCTAGCGGTTGAGGGAACCTGTGGAAGAGGTAGACCCAGGAAGAACTGGAATGAGGTGGTGAAGCACGATCTTCAAACATTAGGCCTCACCAAGGCAAAGACTAATGACCAAGACCTTTGGAAATATGCAGTGCGTGAGAAGACCCAGCAAGCAAAGTGAGACCATAACTTGTGGCCTATGCCAGGGGTGTAACCAGCCCACTTATGCGTATCTTTCCTTCATTGGACAATAAACTCTGCTTATGAAGACCTGTTGAGGCAAGTGAAATCAAAATCAAATCAAATTCGCAAATTTGATGACTGGCACCCGTGACAGTGGAGCGTTAAGAGCACCATCCAAGTGTGATCGCTGCCAGAGCAGCTGACTGGCTTCTATGCCTGTGGCATGTAAAAAGCATCATTCAAACATGATCATTACCAGCATTGCAAGGTCATTGCCAATGCCGCTGGACTGGGTTCCTGTGCAGGTGGCATGTAAAAAACACCACTTGAGCATGGCCAATGCCAGTACTGCCTGAGTGGCCCTCGTGCAGGTGGCACGTAAAAGCACCCACTATGCTCTCAGAGTGGTTGGTATTAGGAAGGGCATCTAGCTGTAGAAACTCTACCAGATCAGATTGGAGTCTGGTTTGCCAGTCCTCAGTCAAATCATTCAACCCATGCTAGCATGGAAAGCAGACGTTAAATGATTACGATGATGATGATATATATATATATATATGTGTGTATGTGTGTGTGTGTGTGTGTATATATATATATACACACATACATACATACATACATACATACATACATACATACATACATATTTTGAAGATATAATGTCATTGCAGTTAAGTGTACTTTATAGCAATGAAAAAACCGACATAAGAAAATGACTTGGATGTTAAAAAATAACAAAAAGTATCAGAAGTGTAAAAGAGGCAATTGTTGTTTTGTTTTAATATTTAACATCGCTAGAAGGGATGACAGAGGTGTGTAGGGACTTTGTCAGAAAAACAAATAGATGGAGAGATTGGTCAATCGATCAATAGATAGACAGACAGACAGACAGATAGATAGATAGATAAAACACATTATATTTTATAAATGTTTCTGAATATTTATATTTCATAGTCTTAAGGAAATGTAAAATTTTATATTTGGAAATATTCTAAAAATTCATCCAATAAATAAAAATAGAATTTATACATCAGTTTATCTTTCTTTCTTTTTTTTTTTTTTGTTTTTCTTTCCTAATACTTGAGTATCATTGAGAACTGTTGACCCAGTTTTCTAACTGACAGATGAACTGGACTAAGTTTTCTTTCTGAATCAATCTGATGTTTTATTTATTTACTTAACCGTTTTTTGTTTTTTTTTCCAAGATAGGATATCTGGATGAATTGAATTTTTAATGTTGTTGTTATTTGAGGAAAGTGAATTTGCAGAATCATTAAAATATTGGGGAAAAAATGCCTTCAAGTATTTGTTTGGCAAATTGTGTGGCTATGGGTAGGAGTGATGGTGATAATCTACCCTGGGCAGCATTTTTATGGAGGAGCACTTTTGAGCCTGTATAGTGGCAGAGGGCAACAAAATCAAGAGCTGCTTGGCTGGTACACACTCTAGCCCAGCTGTAGATTCTGGTTCTATATATTCTGAGTCCTTTGCCACCAAGTTTCACTTTGCCTTCTTTATATACGCCCAAGTCAATAAAATAAGTACCTATTTCTTTATTACCCACAAGGAGCTAAACATAGAGGGGACAAACAAGTACAGACAAACGGATTAAGTCGATTACAACGACCCCAGTGCATCGCTGGTACTTAATTTATCGACCCCGAAAGAATGAAAGGCAAAGTCGACCTCGACGGAATTTGAACTCAAAACGTAACAGCAGACGAAATACCGCTAAGCACTTCACCCAGCACACAAACATTTCTGCCAGCTCATCACCATGATAACATCTTTCTAAACTGTGCTTTCTTTCTCTTAAACTCTCACTTGCTGGGCAGCTGGGAAATTCATTGCTATATGTGTTATTTTAGAATATTTCTATTAGAACAGAAAAGTTCATAAAAGCATATATGTGTATAGCTACAAGCATAGCTGTGTTGTTAAGAAGCTTGATTTGTAAACCCAAGGTTTTGGAGTTCAGTTCTACTGTTTGACAACTTGGGTGTCTTCTATAATCCTGGGCCAACCAATGCCGTGTGAATGAACATGGTAGATCAAAGCCATATGGAAGTCCATCATGTGTGTGCATGTGTGTGTGTATGTGTTTGTCACACTGCTTCTTTAAAATGGTGTTAGTTTGTTTATGTTCCTCTAAGTTAGCAGTTCAGCAATAGAGGCCAATAGAGTAAGAATAAGACCTTAAATAAAAAAAAAAACAAGTACGGGGGAGCCAACTTGTTTAACTTAAACACTTCAAGGCAGTGCACCAGCATGGCCACAATTCAACGATTGAAACAACTGAACTGATAAGTCTCAGTGGCACAATAACCCAAAAATCTAACAAGTCTTTTGAGGTAGTGATGGGTTCTATAGCGAAAGGACACACAAAAATTAGCAATAGCAAGTCTCAAAAAGGACTAATAATCAATGAATATTTTCGAGACATACAGAGCAAAGTGATACACATCTTAAATATGTGGACATAATAATAATAATAATAATAATAATAAAATAATAATAATAATAATAATAATAATAATGATAATGATAGTGATAACAACAGCAGCAACAACAGTCATCTCTTTGATGATTGTTGTTGTTAATTCACTTACAGTTATTCATCTGAATATGGTGTTTCTGAAACAAACTAATTTCATTTGCCAATACACACCTATGCTTACACACACACACACACCTGAATATGTATGCACATATACACAAACACATACATACGCACAGACATACACTGTGTGTGTGTATGTGTGTGCATATATATAAACATGTCTGTATATATATATATAATATATATATATATATATAATATATATAAAAAGATATTTATATGTATTATATATATATATATATATAATATATATATATATACACACATATATATACATATATATATATATATATATATATATATATATATATATATATACATATATATACATATATATATATATATATATATATATATATATATATATATATATATATATATATACATACATATATATAAATACATACATATATGTATGTATGTATGTATGTATAAAATGTTTGATGTAATGGCGTTAGATTAATGAAAATATACTAAATTGAAATCCATTGCTAATTGAATTGACATATACATTTGAAAATTATAAGAAATCAATTAAGGAATTAAATATTGAAATCTTATAATTTGATGTAAATAACTGGATTTGCTAAAGTGTGATAGCCAAAGCGGTTCTTGAGTACCTATTTCTAATTTCTGTTTTCCAAAGAGAAACAAAATATCAGGAGAAAGCGAAAAACAAATCAAGAAGAGGGAAAACAGTATACACATTGCACTGTTTCCGATATATAAGATCATTAAAGAGAAATGAGGAGAAAATGAAATATTAAATATTATAAATTATCAACGGAATGGTGAAAATTTATAAACACATTCAGATACAGAAATTGTTTTTAATCTTTTATATTTTTTTTTAATATTACCATTTGCATCTTGATTTTTGAATAGATGTACTACTTCCCTGTGTGATGGAAAGAGACGACTAGAATGGTTGATGGGTGGAGGTGGCATATGGCCATTATGCATTGCCTCACAAAACACAGCCATCACATGACAGCATGTAAAAACCTATGTAGAATACTGATGATTTTATTCTTTTGCAGTTACCAGACAATAGCCTGGTAGCAAACTGGAGCAAACTTTCGAGCATGTCTTCAGTTATATTAATCCCAGTTCTCACCACAATCTGGTAACTGTTTTATTGTCCCTGTTAGCTTGGACCAATAAATTAGAGGATATATAGTGGCACAATATAAAGAAACCTGGCTAGTGTCATTTTGTTGAAGTGTCTGCTACAATAGCCTGGACCAGCTAAAGCCTTGTAAACGGATTTGGTAGACTGGAAACTAACACTTAAGATCCTTTTTGCTCGGTCCAATTCTCTCTCTTTCCCCCCCTCTCTTTCACGGTCATTTATTATCATCACTTATTCATACATTTATCTAATTCTGTCACAGATTGGCTGACTGAAAACTCTTGGTTGTTGCTCTAGTTAAGATTTTCAAATACCCAATTCTATCTCGCTATTATCAGCAATTGAGTTTCTGCTGTTTCGCGGTGTGTCCACTCTCCCACACCCACCGGAAGTCTCTATACTCTTACCTCTATTGGATGTCTTCCATGCACACTTCTAAAGGATTAATGCCCCCCGCCACATTCCTACTTAGGGTTTATTCGTATGTAAGGTACAATCATATAGCACATAAAAATGATGGTGTGATGCATGCAGGTTTAAGACTATTAGACATACATGAGTTCTGCCAAATGTGAGCTTTCTTTTCAGATACATGATGCTGCTGTCCCCCATCCCAGAGTATCACGGGTCCACACCTCCCACACCCTCAGGGTAGGCACATTCAATGTGGGCACACTGAAAGGTAGGTCTGGTGAGATTGTTGAGATGCTTGAATGGAGATGTGTAGATTTGTGCTGCATTCAAGAAGTAAGGTGGAGAGGTATTTCTGCTAGGTTCCTCACAGGCAAAGAACATTGATATAAGATTTTCTGAGCAGGGAACACGGACGGGGTTGGGGGTGTGGTATACTTTTTGTGGAGAAATGGGTTAATAGGTAATCAAAGTAGTCAGAGTCTGCAATAGAATTCTTAAGATTAGATTAGTGCTGCATCATGGGTGAGAAACCATTATCTCAATCTGTACCCTTCAGCTGGGCTACCTGATGGACAGAAAGACCAATTTTATGACACCCTCTTGCAGACTACATTATCGACGAATAACAGGGACCTTCTCTTTGTGGTTGGTGACTTCAATGGACATGATGGACAACATACAGAGCCATTAGGGAAAAGAAATAGGCATGGAAGGACTGGAAGAATGATGACAGTAGGGAACTGTATCAGACTGCCAGAAGGGAAGCTAGGAGACAAGTTTACTTAGCCAGAGGGGAAGCAGATAAGAAAAAATTTGCCAATGTTCAGTGTTGTGAGAACCACTACGAAAGGCTGCTAAATGAAGAAAATGAATGGGAGAAAGAGAATTTGCTGAATGTCGACCCAACAGAGGGACCAGCTATCAGAATTAACAGTACCTTGGTAGATAAAGCAATTAAGGGTATAAAGACAAGGAAATCCCCTGGCCTATCAGGAATCACAACAGAGCTGCTTAAAATATCTGGTGGTGTTGGCTATAGTCTAGTGACCCATATAATCAACCAGGTGATGCATGAAGGAGTCATACCCAATGATTGGTGTAGCAGCACCCTAGAATCTCTCTATTTAATATATCTTTGTAATTGAATTATACCCGTAGTTATATGGTATTCAACTGTAAAGGTGATTTTTTAAAAAAATGTTATAAAATCTTTTATCAGAATGCTACTAACTTTTTTGGGGAACAATTTTTTTCCTAGCATGTGAGTGCTTATGATTAACCTTTTCAAACACACACACACACATACAGACACACACACACACACCTATCTTTTGCTGCTCCCATGAGGCAATGAGAGTTCTACATAATCGATGTAGAAGGTCTCTCTTTATTAGAAATAACAACCAAATCTTCCTAGACACACTTTACTATCATCGAAACGAAAAACACGTTAGAATATGATGTTGTCCTGGAGGCATTATGTTTTCAAAAAAGGGTAGGTTACTGCTGGAAGGTTTTTGAACATAGCTCTGTCATCTCCATCAGAGCAGACCTGGGTTAAACAATAACAACACAAAATATTTCACAGAGTAATTATTCCCTTTCATGACGCTGATGGTTTCTTTTAGATTCACTGTGAAACTCTATTGCTGTATTGCAATAAGTAACAATCTTTATAATCTTGTTAAAGATTCTTACAAAGCAATTACCACTGCACTTTAGGAATTCTAGGTTAATTGTCTTAATCTGAGGCACTTAGTATTATTCTGAGCTGCCTTTTTAAGGACTTGCCTTCTTTACTCCTGTCTTCTTTAGAGCCTAAATTATTAATCCTGTCTTCTTTAGGGCAACCATATTTTGACATGCTGCTTTAGCAAATATTCCTTGATAATACTGTCTTCAGGCTTTAAGTGGTTAAGATCTGTTTTAATATCGAGAAAGACAAAATTGACAACCAAAGACTTGAAAACTTATCTTTCCATTTTCATATTTTTCTTGTTAGCAACTTGTGATCTTGACCTCTAAGGATATATACAATGCATTTGTCTTTTTAGATAAGTCAAATTATTACTATGGCAATAAATTTTCCTTTGTCTGTCCCATGTGTGGTTTTCTCTTCAAATTGAAAGCATTTCATTGATAAATATGAGATATTTGAGTTGTTTTGATTCAGCTCCAGGTATCTTTCTCTTTCAGTATCTACCTACCTACCTACCTATCTATCTATTTATCTATCTAGCTAGCTAGCTATGTATTTATCTGTCTGTCTGTCAATTTATCTATTCAACTGTCTGTCATATTATCATCATCAGCAGCAGCAGCATTGTCATTTAAGGTTCATTTTCCATGCTGGCATTGGTGGGACAGTTGTGTGTGTGTGTTTTATCATGGATGAATGGTTGAAAAAATACGTGGTTCAATTCCTGCAAGGGCATTCATACACTGTTTTTTTTTATACTTGCACATATACTTCATTATTCACTGTCTGTCTGTTTGTAAGTATGTCTTTCTATTTGCCTATTTGTCTGCCTGCCTGTCTCTCTCTACCTTTCTACCTATCTATCACATTCTCTCTCTCTCTTTATCTATCTATCTATCTATTTTTTTTTCCAAAAAAAGAAAAGCTCTACTTTGTAATCTGTCCTGTCTGTGTGCAGCCCTGTGTGGCTAATAAAGAAACATATCTATCTATCTATCTATCTATCTATCTTCCCTTTTTCGTTTTTTGCTTTTCCTTTTTTTTCTTTTTTCTTTTTTTTCTTTTCCTTTTTTTTCTTTTTTTCTTTTTCTTTTTTTCTTTTTTCCTTTTTACGATCCCTTTTGATCGAAAACCTACGCCACCTTTTTTTTTTTTCTCCCCCAAAAGAAAAGCTCTACCTTGTAACTTGTCCCATCTGTGTGCAGCCCTGTGTGGCCAATAAAGAAACTTATCTAACAACCTATCTATCTATCTATCTATCTATCTATCTATCTATCTATCTATCTATCTATCTATCTATCTATTTATCTATCTATCTATCTATCTAACAACCTATCTATCTATCCATCTATCTATCTATCTATCTAACAACCTATCTATCTATCTATCTATCTATCTACCTATCTGCCTTTCTATATATTGTTCCCTGTTGCTTCATCTTACTATACACTCAAGCTTTAAAACCTAAACCAACAGCAAGTTATATATTGCCTGTTATATGCCTTTCTTTATGGTGTTGTCATTTTAGTATATCATTCTCTCTCATTGCTGTAAATCATATATATCTACACTGATTTAATATCCAAAATATAAACCTGTTGCTTCAGCTAACTCAGCACGTGATGTGTGTGCATGTGTGTGTGTTTGTGTGTGTGCACGTGAATATATACACATATTTATAAATATATATGTATCTGAATATATGTATATAACTACATTATATATATATATACACACACACACATATGTATATGTATCTATGTATATGTATCTACACAAAAACACTCACATATATATATGCATGGATAAATACATATATATATATATATATATACACATATATATATACACATATATACATATATATACATATACACATATACACATATATAATATATATATATACATATATATATATGTATATATGTATATATATATACATATATATATACATATATACATATATATACACATATATATACACACATATATATATATACATATATATATACATATATATATATACACACACATATATATATACATATATACATACATATATATATAATATATATATATATATATATATAATATATATATATAGATAGATAGATAGATAGATAGATAGATAGATAGATAGATAGATAGATATGAAGATATATACATATATATACTTACATATGTATGTATGTATGCATTTATGTATGTATATATGCTTAGCTTACAATTGTTTGGAGAGTGATTATTTGATTTGAGACTATTGGGTCTGAAAAAATATTGCTTCATTGTAAAACATACACTCATAACCACATTTATATTAACTTTTTCTGCCTTGTCATTTTGTAATAGTGATATATATATATTATTAGGTGTCCAACTCTTTCAGGATAAATATACAACCTGGTCACTGTCATTGTGTTGCACTGAAATACACTGAAGTTGGCCAAAGTTATGATAATAGCCTTTGAAACCTAAATATATAGAATGTTATTTTTATAAAAATGATACAGTAAATGTGCATGCATATATACATATATGTGTGTGAGTGAGTGTGTGAAAGAGTGAGTTTGAATGTATAAAACAAGATTAATTTCTTTAGGAAATTTATTCTCTCATACACATACACACATGCATGCACACATAAAACAATGGTTTTCCTTCAGTTCCCATTCACCATTTTCACTCAGGAGACTTTGGTCAATTCAGGTATAGAGTAAAAGATTCTTACCCAAGATGCCATGCAGTGGGACTGGAGCTAAAAACAACTTGATTAGGAAATATATTTCATAATCACATAGCTATGCATGTGCCTATATTTATATAGGCACAAGCATGGCTGTGTAGTTGGAGAAAGCCTTTGACAGGGTCCCCTGATCCCTTATCTGGGGGTCAAAGTGGAAACTAGAGATAGACAAATGGTTGGTGAGAGCTGTGCAAGCTATGTACAGGAATGCTACAAGTAAGGTGAGGGTGGGCAATGAGTATAGTGAAGAATTCAGGGTACAAGTAGGGTTTCACCAAGGATCAGTGCTCAGCCCTCTCTTGTTCATCATAGTCCTCTAGGCAATAACTGATGAGTTTAAGATGGGCTTCCCCCTGGGAGCTCCTCTATGCTGATGACCTTGCTCTTATAACTGAATCACTACCAGGAGTAGAGAAGAAGTTCCAGGTATGGAAACAAGGTCAAGAATAAAAGGGCCTTACAGTTAACCTAGCAAAAAACCAGTCTTAGTATGTAGGAAAGCAGACAAATCACAAATCCCTTCAGGTAGATGGCTCTGCTTGATCTGTAGATATATGCTTAGGACATATAAAAGATGCAGCAATATCAAAGGAAGGTCAACAGAAAAACTAGCATTTGTATGTGGAAGATGTACAGGTGCAATAAACACTGAAAATGTGCAGAAAAACTCCAACTGCCAGGGGAGCAAATAGAAGTAGTAGATAGCTTCTGTTATCTAGATGACCAAGTTAGTAGTGGAGGTGGATGCTCCAAGAGTGTAGCTGTGAGAATAAGATTAGGCCGAGCAAAGTTTAGTAACAAAAGACCTCTCTCTCAAAGTGAAAAGTAGATTGTATGATGCCTGTGTGTGAACAGCCATGCAACATGACAGTGAAACATGGGTTGTGACAGACAAGGACATGCGTTGGCTCAAAAGAAATGAAGCTAGTATGCTTTGCTGGACGTGCAATGTCAGTGTGCATGTTCATCAGAGTGTAAGTGTCTTGAGAGAAAAGTTAGGCATAAGAGGCAGCAGATGTGGTGTGCAAGAGAGACAACTGCACTGGTATAGTCATGTGATGTGTATAGACAAAGACAACTGTGTAAAGAAATGCTGATCTCTGTGGAGGAAACGGTGGTAGAGGTAGAGCCAGGAAGACATGGGACGAAGTGGTGAAGCATGATCTTTGAATTTTGAGCCTCACCAAGGCAATGACTAGTGACTGAGACCTTTGGTGATATGCTGTGCTTGAGAAGATCCGTCAAGCCAAGTAAAATCGTAGTCATGGCTGATGTTGGTGTCACATAATTGGTACCCATGCTGGTGGCATGTAAAGAGTACCATTGGAGCACTGGACCTCACGGAAGCAAAGTGGCCAAGTTTCTTTCGAGTGCTGAACCTCACAGAGGCAATGACCGAGACTTTTGGCATTATGTCGTGCTTGAGAAGAAGACCCAACAAGCCACGCAAAATCACTGTCATGGCAAATGCCGGTGTCACGCAAATGACACCTGTGCTAGTGGCACATAAAAGCACCCATTATACTCTCAGAGTGGTTGGCATTGGGAAGGGCATCTAGCTATAGAAAACAATACCAAATCAGACTGGAATCTGGTGCAGCCTTAAGCTGACAAGCTCTGGTTAAATGTCCAACCCATGCCAGCATGGACAACAGACGTTAAATGATGATGATGATCATCATCATGATCATCATCATCCAGTGTTTTAAATCCGGGTTTTGTACCCATTAATGTGGGTGGCTGGATCTATCTCAATGTCATAGCAACCACCTTCACACCATTCGCCATCTTGCCCGGTTTTGGGTGTCCTCTTTTTCAAACCAACCTTCCCAATCTCCTCCCCCACCTGTTCCTTCCACCTATTCCTCAGTCTACCTTGCTTTCGTACTCCATTTACCTCAAATGCAATCACCCTCCTCAACACATCCCCATACCACCTCACCTCATTCACCCTTGCCAACCATTCCACTGATTCCTCCAGCCCCAGCATTCCCATCAAATCCTTTTATCAAACAGCTTCACCCAACACATTACTCTCACCATTGCTCTCTCACTCCTTCTCAAAATTACCATCTCTCTTTCTCTCAGACACCATTTCTCACTCCAATACAGCATTGCAGCTCTCACACAACACTTATAGACCCTTACTTTCATCTTCAATGTGAACCTTTTCCCATATAACAACGTTCCACATTACCTGAACTTGACCCAACCAAGTCTCACTCTTACTGTCACAGCTCCTTAACATCCACCACTTACATCCACCCTATCTCTTAAATAACAAAACGCTCTCACCATTTGATGATTTTATTTATGCGGAATTTTTGCTTTGCTTGGAAATATGCAGACTTATTATTTTGTGTGGAAATGGGTAAAGTTTGAATACTGGTAAGGCATTAGGCTGTACCAAGGTCTGCCTCAATAAAGTTTGTACAGCCCATGCAAGCATGGAAAAATGGGCATTAAAATGATGACAATGACAATGATGATGGTAGTGATGATAATGACAATGATGATACAGATAACAATGATGATGACAATGATGATGATAAAGATGAATAGCCACGTGGTTTACTCTTTTACTTGTTTCAGTCATTTGACTGCAGCCATGCTGGAGCACCACCTTTAGTCAAGCAAATTGACCCCAGAACTTATTCTTTGTAAGCCTAGTACTTATTATATTGGTCTCTTTTGCCAAACCGCTAAGTTACGGGGACATAAACCCAACAGCATC
>NC_042997.1:19023631-19038631 GCF_006345805.1 Octopus sinensis | reverse complement strand
GTGTGTGTGAGTGTGTGTGTGTGTGTGTGTGTGTGTGTGTTGTGTGTGTGTGTGTGTGTGAGTGTGTGTGTGTGTGTGTGGTGTGTGTGAGTGAGTGTGTGTGTGTGTATGCTTGTATCTATTTATTTATGTGTGTAGAACACACAGAAATGTGTGTGTATATGTGTGCAATGTATGTAAAAACTAAATATCTCCATATATATATATATATATATATTTTAACAGGAATAATGTATAACAAATTATCTAATTCAAACTACTACTACTACTGCTGCTGCTGCTGCTATTCATGATGATAATGGTGATGATGACAGTGATGACAACTATGAAGATGACAACAACAATGATAATGATGAGGAGGAGGAGGAGGAGGATGGCAGTGAGAGCAGCAGCAACAATGATGTTGATAATATAATAATTTTCTAATTCTTCAACGTAAATATTGCTGCTTAAAATGTTTCAGATGAATTATTGTGCGATTATAATTATAATTTTATGGACTATTAAACCTTATTTTTAAAGCATATATTTACAATATTTACATCTGCAGCACCTTTTGAAGATATTCAAAAATAAAACGCTTGACAATGATCAAGTCTCAAACTAATCTCATTTCCCAGAGGAAACCCCTGTTTTTTTTCTCTTTCTACCATGAGCTCTAAGCTGTTTGTATTCAACCAGCTTAAGTAAGTAAGCATCTGCATAATTTTACTTTTTATCATCTACTGATTTCACTCACTGGACTGCAGCCATGCTGGGGTACAATCTTGAAGTGTCCAGTCAAATAAATTACCCCTAGTACTAGTCTTGCATTTGTTATACCAGTATCTCTTGGAAAAGTAAACCAACTGAACCATTTGTCAAGTGGTGGTGGTGATGGTGGTAGGGGCAAACACTTGCAAAGACACATCACATGCATTTATATATGTGTGTGTGTATGTGTGTGCGTATGTGTGTGCGTATCTGTGTATAACTCATGCCAGCATGTAAAACAGATGTTAAATGATGATGATGATGATGATGAAGCAAAAATTATGAAGAACATAAATATAAAGTAAAATATAAGCAGATCATATTAGGTTTACATTAAAAGAAAAAAAAAACAGAAGGAAAAGCTTTTTACATTTCGTGCATATGCTCTTGTACAGAAAACATAGAAAGAGGTTACTACAGGCATGAGTGACAAGTGGCAGTGGCAATGTGAGTGGTGCTGGAAGATGAGGTAGTCCAAGAGAGGAAGAAGTTCAGTCCAGGCAGGATGAGGTTTCTCGGTTTTGGACTACCATATTCATTCATAGGTCATTGGTTGACCCAGAGTTATAGTAAATTCTGTGCAGTGGGTCTGAACGCTAAACCATATGGACACAGTGTGAATTTCTTAACCATACAGCCTATGTGTAAACATTTTTTTATCACCATTGGTCCAGACAATTTTCATTTTTTTTCACCATTTCTTCAACAATATTTACCTTATTTCAATGAAAATATAATTTCATTTAACTACCATAAAGTTGCTAATCACCTTAAGTAAGCATTTACTTTTCTCTCAGTCAAGATATAACATAGGATGTGTAAAAAGCAAATTATGATTTTCAATATTGCTGTAAGTGATGTTACAATATACTTTGCAAAGAAGGCGGCAAGCTGGTAGAAACATTAGCATGCCAGACAAAATGCTTAGTGGATTTCCCCTGTCTTTATGTTCTGAGTGCAAATTCTACCAAGGTCGACTTTGCCTTTCCTCTTTTTGGGGTCAATAAATTAAGTACCAGTTGCGTTGTGGAGTCGATCTAATCAACTGGACCCTACCCCCAAAATTTCTGACCTTGTGCCTAGAGAGGAAGAGAAAAAGAATATACTTTGCAAAGCATGCATTTCATTACCGCTTATTGCACTATAAAATGTAACAGCCATTGTGTTGAGTCTAAGTCAGCTATAACGAAGAAAACCTACAGAAATTTCAAATTTTAATAAAAGTTCAGCAATTTTAGATGAAGAAGATAGCTGATTTAATCAAACTAAATGTTTGACTGGTACAAAGTTGACCTCATTATAATTCGAACTCACTGAAATGAATGAGAAGAAATGTTGCAAAGCATTTTTGTCTGGCACTGTAAGAGTTCTAAAAGCTCACCACCTGAAGCAAAACGTGTTTCAACCACAGAAATTTTGTCTTCTATATTTTTTTAAAGAGCATATTTAGAACTACATTACCTGCTGTGTCTGTCCTCATTTAAAATGCTAAGCTGTGATTGGAGGAAAATCTGGCTACTATTTATAGTAAACTTAGTTACCAAGTAGAGATTTTCCCATTGGCTTGTAAATAACAGTTTGTGAGCAATGGTAAAAAGTGAATTGTATTCTGCAATGATAGACAAAATAAACGATATATCAGACACTTGTTATAAGTGTTCACTATTTATCAGTGGGTATACTGACATAACAGTTACATTTTATGTCAGTAAATGTTTTAAATAAGAACAAGTCACATACATGTGTCTGTGTGTGTGTGTGTGTGTGTGTATAATAATAAAGAAACTTGCAAGAATCGGGTACTTGAATGATATGCACCAGGTAGGTTTGAGTTAACTTGTAATCACCACCTTTAGTCAAATAAATATCCCTTCAACTATTCAGATTGTGCACACAGAGAAAAAAAGCACCCCTACAAGGGGTTGGTCCAAAGCACACCTTGTGTTGATCATACTTTGCTTTCTAGTATGTCCAACATGTCGTGAGTCCCTTTGGTGTATTATAAGCAAATGAATAAAAACAGACGATGGATAAAAGTCAATTCATGAACTGACATTTATCCATTGTCTGTTATTGATTATTTGCTTATGTGTGCGTGTATATATATATATATATATATATGTGTATATATATATATATATATATATATATATATATATATATATATATATATATATATATATAATATATATATATCATCATCATCATCATCATTTAGCTTCTGCTTTTCATGCTGGCTTACGTGTTAGATGGTTTGACTGAAACTGGTAAACTGTAGGGCTACACCAGGTTCCAATCTGATTTGGCATGGTTTTTATGGCTGCTTTGCCCTTCCTAATGCCAACCACTCCAAGAGTGTAATGGGCGTTTTTTACATGCCACCAGCATCAGCCACGATTATGATTTCACTTGGCTTGACAAGTCTTCTCAAGCACGGCATAATGTCAAATGTCTTGGTCACTTATCATTTTATGTCACCAGCATGTGTGCCAGTTACAGGATACCAGCATCGACCATGACAACGATCTCTCTTGGCTTGACAGGTCTTTGCAAGCACAGCATATTGCCAGATGTCTCAGTCACTTGTCATTGCTTCTGTAAGTTTGAAGATCATGCTTTAACACCTCGTACAAGGCCAACCCTTTCCACAGGTTCCCTCCACAGTTAGAGATCGGTATTTCTTTACACAGTTGTCCTGGTCCATATGCATCACATGCCCATACCAACACAGTCATCTCTCTTCCACACCACATCTGCTGCCTCTTATGCCCAACTTTTCTCTCAAGGCGCTTACACTGTTGTACATGCATACTGGCATTGCACATCCAGGGAAGCTTACTACCTTCATATCTTTTTGATTTTCCTACCTTAATAATTCTACCAAAAATTCCAGAAGCTTGACTGAAAGTTATAAAAAGCCAGGATATTGAATTCTCACACAGAGCAACTGCAATTACACAGAATTCTGTCGGTTAGTTTTGTGGTAAGGTATTCGCACTCTTTCTACTTATTCTGTATTTAACATCCATGAACATTTTACATATAAATATATTATTTCATACAATGAAGACTTAACTATCAGAGTCACTATCTAATATATACTATTTTACTTAAATAATTGTTGTACATATGTAAATATGAATGTCCCGCGTAGTAAAGAATATGGAAACGTATATCAATATTAGTGTGGTCATTTTGACCTTCAAATGCAGCCCACCTTATATTGTGTGCTACCAACAATGACTTAATGACATACACCTTATAAAACTCCTGTTCCATCGTCACGGGTAGCTATATCCTTTTCATCACCTCTTCCGTGGACGTGGAGTGGAGACGGTAATTTGTTTCATGCAATTGGAAGCACACTTTTCGACGCAAAAAAAATCTAGTCAAAATCTCACCAAATCAATTTCTTAATAAGCGTCCTTCCGACAGCTTTAAGTGGTGAAGTAAGGGACTTATCACAACTCCTGCAGGTATCATTTCGTGTCAGGAAATTAAACTAGAGATATTATAACACACGTCCAGTTCCCAACAAAAGCGTTTAGATCAATTGTACACAGTGAAACTTTAAGAGATAAAAGGCCTTCACACTACTACAAAGAATGAAGGAACTTCTAGAAAATAATTCCCAAGAGGAATTTTTCGTGACACATTTGTTCCTGTCACGTTTATTGCCGATTGTATAAGAAGTTTTGGCAACAATAAGGGATAATTATCGGAGGGCATTATCGACATTTCATTTCAGTTTCCTCTACTACTTTTGTTCCCCTTTTTTCAAAGCGTTGACGGAGTTTCGTGAGTTTAGTGAAGGGAAAATATCCGGACAATGAAAGCAAAAATGACATGTTTTGAAACACCACGTTTTCTGCACATTTAGCTTTCCGTTTCAGAAATTCGGCGCGAATTTCTCTAGTTCTAATTCGCGCAAGAAAAATTATTGAGTGTTGGTGTCATTACAAATTCAGCTCGAATTTTCGTACACAATTTTATTCCTTTCAATTTGCTTCTAAGCAAGTGGAAAACGTAAATGCCAAGGATTAACAACGGACATGTCACCCGGCACTTATAGGAAGGTCTTAATTTCTCTTTGATTCTTCTTCGAAATATTATTTTCTCATGGACACTCGTGGTGACTGTAGTATTCGGCCTTACAGTTTTTTAAGCACATGGCAACCGACAGCGGTCACTTTGCAAGATATAAACCACCCAGAAATGTCAACTTATGGAGACAAATTGATGACATTCAACTTCAATTTACGTAGCGTTTACAAATTGGTTTTTATCATAGCTTAATCTTCCATATCCAATCATTGGAGCTTATTTTCTTCATCAGTTGCGTAACCTAGTTATTATCATTTTTAAATCATATATGAATTGATTCTCCGACTAATTTCTTACCTGCCAAACGAAGACGCTTGATTTGTTTTTCTGCTCTTCTCAATTTATATCTCCCGGGAATTACAGCGACAGAGAAATTCATTTCAACTTCATTAATTTAGCCACAGATGAACAAGAATGTTTGTCATTGGGTTAGGAATCGTGTATCTTGTCAAAAAGCAAAAGTTAATTCTCATATCAGAGATCACTTAGGAACTTCTGCTACACTGGATGCATGTTCTCAACGCATACATACAGATATTATTGGGCCCTATTCTCATGTTCAGGTCAATATCTATCGGTTGTCCTGTATTGATTGTTTATTTGTATTGAAGGTTTATCTGAAACAGTAGCGAAAGCATTGCTTTTTAACTGAATTTCGTTTTAATTAATCTATTTATTTTTGGTGGGAGTGGATCCAGTCTTGACAACAGATAGGGGCCAGCAGTTTGAATCTAGTTTATTTACTGAATTAACCCAATTGTTGGTTGCTAAGAGGATTTGTACTACGATTTTTCATCTTGCGGCAAATGAATGATAGTACGTTTTCACCGCCAACTTGTATCATTTAAGGTATCGTCTATGGCAATATATGTCCAAGTCATCAAAATAACTGCCCAAACAAATAATAAAAATTTATGTTCTAACTGACATCAGTACTTGATCTCATGTTTTGTCCCTAATGATGCAGTGCAAACGCCCTTTAATATACCACATACAGTACCTTATGATCTTCTGCAGATATACATTAAACATTTCGTAAATGATGTCCACAGTGAAAAATAAGAGAGTTTGGATCGACAGAATAAAAGAAAAACTTTACAATTACTCTCAAAGACACGTCTTACACCCTACGTGAAAATTAATCATACATACAGACACCTTCAGCACTGAAAGCTATTGCTCCTCAAAAGACATTACTATCAAAAATGGCAGGAACCTGAATTGGCCTGCCAAGTGCGATCACCTATATTATATGTATAAAAGAATTTTTTACCCTACAATTTACAGATAGTTGGGCTTTTTTGAACTGAGTATAATTGCGAAGCTTTTACTGTTTCACACACACGCAATTGCCTTTGTTCTGTTTCTCTTTCTAATAAAATCGATTCAACAAATTACCTTTAGGAAGGATTCTACCTAGATTCGGACCATCGCTCATACCTGAGTTTTGGGCCAAGTCCTAATTACATTGCCATAAAAGTCAAGTATCCGGTACGAGAAATTAAATGTATTGCCATAAAAGGCATTAATGCCTGCGTGATAATGATAATGGTTAGACTAGTTAGATCAACTGGTGTATAACCAAATATGTAGTAGACTTGAAAATAAGTTTTACGAATATTCCCGTCTAGTAGTTCTGCCGAAGAATCTAGAAGTTTGACTGAATGTTATAAAAAGGTCGGGATATTAAACTCTAAAACACAGCAGGTACATCACAAAATTCTGTCGAGTAGTTTTGTGTTAAGGTGTCCTCACTCTTTCCACGTATTTCATATGGAATCATTATTATTAGTGTGGTCATTTTGACCCTCACGTCCAGCCTCATGATATTGTGTACTACCAACAACGATTTAATGACCAGAGCAACTAAAATGATGGTCCATTAAATACTTTTTGAACTGTTGCAAAAAAGAAAATTATATATTTTTCCGTATATCAATCATTAGATTTTAATTTTTTTAAATCCATAAAAAGTTTCCTCCTCTGCATTTTGAGCACTTCAAATTTGCATAATTTTGTTTGAATATGAACCAAATTAAATTGTGTAATTCTTTTCCTATTAAAACTTTACTGCCTTATAATTGCAAACGTCTAAATGAATCTTCCTTCGAACAACCAACTACATCTAAAGGAACTTCTTACTGTATAACCATGAAAACAAGTACAACCTCTAAATATTACATTGGATTAAATATAAATTCACTCAAAATAAGACACCTTCAGCATAAAAGCACATTTAATCCCATCTTAGACATACAATCTGTCTTTTCTGCCCTTAAAGCGTAAGGAATATAATTAGTAAAACGTTGTCTACTTGATAGAAATTCTGAATTGTATAGTAGTGTACATAAATGTTTGTCATGCACTTATGTATGTTTTTCACACATATATTAGATGACGAATGAAGAAAATTGAGTTAATTCTGTTTGTAAGTAACGTCATAGAAAAATACGAAGGTAATAAGTTAGTCCCGAATTACAGGTTTATTAGACGGGAGCCTATATCGGGTCGTACGGCATTTAAACAAGTATGAAGAAAACATACCGTGAATAGGATGCAATCCTATTGTGAGGTTGCCACCATGTCACTACTAGTTATTTTCAGTTGAAAAGACAATGCATTTCGAAAGGCAGTGCCTTTCTCAAAGACACAACCCTTGAACTGGTCTAGAAGAGAACCGATGACTTAACCACCGTGATCCTAATAATTATTTCTTTACTACCCGCAAGGGGCTAAACACAGACAGGACAAACAAGGACAGACAAACGGATTAAGTCGATTATATCGACCCCAGTGCATAACTGGTACTTAATTTATCTACCCCGAAAGGATGAAAGGCAAAGTCGACCTCGACGGAATCTGAACTCAGAACGCAACGGTGTGCTAACGATTCTGCCAACTCACCGCCTTCCATGATCCTAATATCTGTTTCTTTATTACCCACAAGGGGCCACACACAGAGAGGACAAACAAGGACAGACAAAGGGATTAAGTCGATTACATCGACCCCAGTGCGTAACTAGTACTTAATTTATCGACCCCGAAAGGATGAAAGGCAAAGTCGACCTCGGCGGAATTTGAACTCAGAATGTAACGGCGGGCAAAATACCGCTTAGCATTTCGTCCGGCGTGCTAACGATTCTGCCAGCTCGCCGCCTTCCATGATCCTAATATCCTTAATCACTAAATACGCCTTCACACATATGTAAATAAGTTTACAAAAAACATGAACCATGCAACAATTTTCTCTCTATGAAACGAATTATTGAATCCCTCAAACTATCTAATAATTCTACACCTACGCCACCCCTTGATATTAAATTATTTTAAAATTATATTTAGTTTCTTCAAATTTTTCTGTAAATTTTTAATATTAATTTTAGTTATTGACGTCTTATTTATAATAAGACTAAGACTGAATATTTAATGGAAGAGACTTCCCTCAAGAAATTAAGTCTTATGTTACTAAGAAGACATTTACTCGTCTATGTCTTGTAGCTAACACTTAAATATGTATTAGTTTCAGTTGCTTGTTTGCATAATTGAGTATTTTAAATTCCTCAAACTATTTTGATATTTTAAAATATTATATATTTTTTCATATTTTATGTTCGGTTGGCTTAATTGTAATACAATCCTATTATTGTCCCGAGTTTTATAATGTATGCAATATTTTACGAGGAGTAATGCGGCGAGCAGGCAGAAACGTTAGCGCGCCGGGCGAAATGCTTAGCAGTATTTCGTCTGCCGTTACGTTCCGAGTTCAAATTCCGGCGAGGCCGACTTTGCCTTTCATCGTTTAGAGGTCGATAAATTAAGTACCAGTTACGCACTGGGGGTCGATATAATCGACTTAATCCGTTTGTCTGTCCTTGTTTGTCTTCTCTATGTTTAGCCCCTTGTGGGCAATAAAGAAATAATAAAAATTAAGTACCAGTTGCGTACTGGGGTAGATCTAATCGACTGCCTCCCCCCCCCCATACACACAAAAAATTTAGGCCTTATGCCTAGAGTAGAAAAGAATATTTTACCAGTAGCTCTCATTGCATGACTGGAGATTCACCAATGAAATCCCAATAAATAGCATCCTGTACCCTTTCCAGCCTTCTAAAATATTTATATTGTTCTACACTTAGAACTATTTGTAATCTGTACTTGGGCCCATAATTACAGTATTGTGAGTGTGGTGGGGTGCATATTCAAGCAAAATGAAGACACTGTAAGCTTCATTGTATGATACCAGTCTACGTAGATAGTAATTAAGAAAGAGAACCGACATGGGGAAGGTGGAACGCATTAGACATCGTCCGGGATAACCCTCTAGTGCTGGAGATGCGATACAGTGTGAAACAAACACAATACCAAAGTTAGCTGGTTGTTTCTTTTTTTATTACTATGCATAGACGCTGATGTAAACTATGAGGACCGGTCCGACCCATCAAAGCATGGTAGGACAGACGAAAAAATTATGATGATGATGTGGCACGTTGGGCAACTCTCTTTCATTACGGCTCCGTACCGACCAAAGTCGTGTGTATTATATAATTGTCATTGCTGTATTGATATATAAAAAAACATATACAGCTCACTTATTATTGTCATATAAGAAACAAACAAAAAGTTCAAGTATGAAATTGATTTTTTTCTACTTCAATTATTACATGTTTTTCTTATAAAATACACACATACAGGAGGAGTAAATCTAAATATATAATAACACGTTGAATGTGGCTTCCGAGAAAGAGTAAAAAGTAATTGCCCTATCAACGACGGGTATTACTGCAAGTATATCTATATATATAAAACTGTAGTTGTGTGAGTGTCTGTCCCCTTCGATTTAGATTCCTAACTACTCCCACATTTTGCGGTGCAGTTTAACCAAATTCGGGTATCTTATAGTCGTGATTCATATCGAGCCCGTCTGAGTATTAGCGCGTGTCTACGATGAGTCTACGATTTTAAAAATAATTTAACATCATTTTTTATTCCATTTTAATGCATAATTTTTCGTGTGTCGATGGCGGCGGAGTTGGCGTCCATGGTCACACCTGCACCTGTTTGCTTCTCCCCCTTCTTCCCTCCCTCGTGAAGCTGTGGGGAAGGGAGTGTAAGGAAATCAACGTCGTAAAGCGTTGTCAAGGAGACCAGCGTTCTTTTAGAACAACGACTTCATGGCTTGAAGACACCAAAACAGAAATGGCTAAGAAAGCCCGAATTGGCATCTATAAGGGAAGTAACTCTCTAAAAATGCTTATATAGTTATTTCCCTTACAAACCCGAGCAACGCCGGGCGATACTGCTAGTATATATATAAGTTTAAATTTCATATTTTCTGTTATGACTTTTGCACATTGTGGATATTTTACACCCACAGAATCTTTTATCTTCGCTATGGTATTTAACTGTTTTATTTTTGTGCTACACTTATAACAAATTAATATTTCTTCAAGTGTCACCCATTTGAGAAAACAAGGGAATTATTCTCATTATTGTTGTGCAGAGATGTTAAAAATCTCACATCTGAATACCGTTAATTTGCACCAAATGAAATTATGCGGAAAAATAACTTTTTAACGTGGAACCTTTACAAAATAATGCATAAATGTAATTGCTTACATTATTTTACCTTGTTCAGGGAGAAAGGAATGTTATTTCCAACGAAAATATTATTCTCCTACTCGTAAATCAACAACGTGGTACCTCGTATAGAAACACTAACTAAAATTCGATTGAGACGAAACCAAGAAAGCGAATTCAGTTTCTCGACAGAAATACATACACAGACATAATTCACAAACTAAAAGTTTTATGACGGAAAATAATATTATTTAGAGCAATTTAAACGAAACCATTAACAATTTCAACAATCATAACATCAGCGGCGATACACGTTTCGACAAGGGAAACAACGAGTGCAAAGATTGAATTAATTCCTTGAAAAGTAGTCGGAATTTCCCTTCGTTCGCTGGCGTGTACTTAAAAAGACATAAATTGGAAATGAACTACCTGACAAGAAAAAGTCTATCTGGCAGAGTTTTGAAACAAAGAAAGTTGTAAATATACTCAGTTCCTTACTAAAAAGCGAATGAAAGAGAAAACAGTATATCTTGAAAACCACAGGGTCATTTCTTAATAAAAATTAGTTGCAGGTAGCCCTAACCTATGTGTAAATTTATCGTGTGTTACAATGGGTCTTAACGTCAAAACTAAATGAATTATAAGATCGACGGGCCTTCGAGGCTTTGTTTCATCTCCTTATGTTCTGAGTCAGTTTTGCCTTTAATTTTTATTCCTTTAGGATTGATAAAGTAAAGTATCAAAGTTAGGAGCTTGATTTCATTGAATAACTCTTCTATATAAGAAACAATTATTATTATTATTATTATTATTATTATTATTATTATTATTATATTATTATTATTATTATTATTTGTTTGACTTTTGATTTGTATTTGTACAAGCTGGCTTCAAGTCTCACCCAGAGACCTTAAGAGACAACAAGTTACAAGTTCATGTTTGTGTTATGCCTCAATGTGTCATTTATTTGGCTTTGCACATAGTATTTTTCTAGAAAATGTTTCAGAAGACATAAGAAAATTGAGTTTGTTTGAAAATTTGAGATTATATAGACTGTATTTTGCGTAGGATATGGGCAGTTCCCATGAGCACTCTTTTGAATTTCTGCCATTTTGGGGTTTCCTGGTATCTGAGCTAGGTAGCAATCAGCCCCTTTTGCTATCATTCCTAGGGCACCTATGACAACAGACATTGTTTTAGTCTTGAAGTTCCACATTTTGTCAATTTCTATTTCAAGATCTTTATATTTGCTCAGTGTTTGGTAGATCTTGACAGATACATTTATGTCAATTGGGACAGTCACATCAATGAGGTGGCATGATTTTTGTCTGAAGTGTTTCAATGTAATGTCTGACCTATTCGCATCTATCTTTCTATCAGTTTGAATAAAGTTCCAGGGGAGTTTTTATCATGGAGTAGGTCCAAGTTTTTAAAAATTACCCAGTGAATATACTGTGCTGCTCTATCATGCCTGTTGAGATACTCAGTAGGCTCAAGAAGTAAAAGTTCACGGTCACCCTCTTTTCTTGGCAGGTAAAGTCATTCTATACATCGTCAACAATTTTCGTATTTATCTGTCAAAATTACATATTTCAGTAATTGACTGGTTAATGATATTGAAACTGTAAGTCACGACTGGTATGGCTAAAGAATTGATCACTACGATCCTGTTTCTTACATTCAGCTCTGTCTTGAATATTGCCCTTACCCTGCGATAAGATTCTCTTCTTATCCTTTCCCTCATCACTTAATGCTTGATTCCGTCCACTTCAAATACCCCTAGGTATTTGTAGTTCTCCGCTGGTCCTGATTCCTTTATGACATTCTGCTGGTCAAGATTAACGTTGGATGTTTCTGCCCCTTTTCCTTTGATAAAGGTAGCTTTTACACATTTATCGCATCCTGATATTATCATTGAATAGTTTAACGATTGCTAGTAAGCCCTGTAGTTGTTCGAATTTTTTTTTTTTTTTGCAAAGAGCTTTAAATCATCCATATAAATGAGAGGATTTATATTTTTATCGAACATTTTATAACCGTATTGCATATCATCGAACAATTTCGAGAGTCACCCTGGAAAATGCCGTACGAAATTCTTACATCTCCAGCATTAAGAGATTCATTGCCTCTGCTCAAAGTCAGTGTGGTTCTTTATGATCTCATACTTACAGATAAGAAGTTTCGCTGAAGAGGTGCTATTTTATACCTTTCCAGACATTTCTTAATCCAGCTATGTGGTAGACTATCAAAATCTTTTTTATAGTCTGTCCATGCTATTGACAAGTTTTTTGTGTCGTTTGTGACAATCTTCCAAGATCATCGTATTGAAGAGTAGCTGATCTTTACAACCTTAGGACTCACGTTTACATCCTTTTTACTTGTTAGGGAATATGCCACTTTATATTAAATAAGCATTCAACCAGAAATTAGGAATTTTATCCTTTCCTGGGGACTTCCATTTGCTTGACTTCCTGAGAGCGGATCTGACATCCTTTGCTTTAATACCCTCCCACTTTTGCTCTTCTAAGGAGTCTAAATCTCGCATTCCCGCATTATTATTATTATTATTATTATTATATTATTATTATTATTATTATTAGACAGTAACCAATATCATGATTGAAGATATTGTGTCTACCGGCAGTTTTTACTGTCTGTCAAATCTCAAGGACCTCAGACAGACAGTACTTTACGCCAAATGCGTGCTCTTCCAGGTAATGCCCATTTTTGCAATACATCTAGATTGTAGGGTATTTCTAAAGTTTCCAGATTTTTCATCAGGTTGAGAGGTATTGAGCCCAATGCTCCAATGACAACAGGGACAAACTTTATGCTTGACTCTCATAGCTGCCATATATTGGCGATCTCAATTCTCAGGTCTCCATATTCATCAATATTTTCTCTTTCTTTCATGATATGTTGATCTCCTGGCACCGCCACGTCGATTATTAGGCACTATTGTCTGTCCCTACTAAAGGTTACTATATCCGGCCTTCGGTGCTCTAACACCTTGTCAGTCTGGAAGTTAAAGTCCCAGAGACGTTTTTCTTCCCCTTTTCGCCCATTGATGTTGTTGTTTGGATTCTCAGAGAGCTCGGTCTTGTTTCTTCTGGTAGATTCCGTGAGAGTGGATAGCAGCCTGCTATCAGGTCTCACAGGTCTCCTTGCACACATATCTCCACTTTGATATTTGGTTGTTATTTATCGTGGAATATTATTATTATTATATTATTATTATTATTATTATTATTAGTAGTAGTAGTAGTAGTAGTAGTAGTAGTAGTAGTAGTAGTTGTAGTAGTAGTATGTTATGTTTTGATATTGCTTTAATTTATACGAGATGGACCTAAATCTCAACCAGAGACGTCAAGGGACAACAAGGTCTTACATTTAAAGATGCTAATATACGAGGTACCATGCAGCTGAAAACATTGATGTCTGTGGGAGAAAAAACGAACACAGAGTGAGTAAGGCTGCATTTACACGAAGAGAATTTCACGCAGAATATGCGGATTAGGTATAAGTAGGATCTTTTGTATTTCGCTTATTTGGGGGCTGCCAGGGATTTGGTCCCACATACCTGTTTACTCGTTTTGATATCATTCTAAGTGCTCCAATAATAGCAGGTAATGTTGTTATTTTGAGATGCTGCATTCTTTCGGTTTCAATCTCCAGATCCTTATATTTGCTCAGTTTATCACCATCATCATTATCATCGAGTTCAAATCCCACCAAAGTTATCTTTTCCCCTCGTTCTTCTGGAGTCAATGAAATAAAGAACAAGCGCCAATGTAATCGCAAGAATTCTCGCTTCAAAACTTCTGCTCTTGTGCTTAAATCAGAAACCATTATCATCATTGACTATTTATGCTGCAATTTGTTACTTGCATACAATACTTACTTGAAAACATTTTCCCTTTTCCTCGCAGTATTAACATTTTGCAGTAAGTTATGCAAAACATGCTATAACTTCCCTTTCCATTTATTTGAATTATATTAATGCTGATCGTTCCTTTCATAACTATGAAACTTTACTCTCAGCCATATTGATCTGATAACCGATAACTCTGCCGCACAATATAGGTTTCCTTCTGTTTATTTATTAATATATTACACGAATGTAATATATCTTTAATCCACATATGTAGTCACAAGACCTATTACTTATACATATACTCATGCAAACATGAGCATTCAAATGTACAACAGCACATAGACACACACCAAACTTTCCGTTTAGTATGAAAAGTGTAGGAAGTTTAGTTACCATACTTAACTTTGTTTTTGATTAAATTTTGCTCTACAGGTAGCAAAATGCCTTGCAGTTGTACAGAAGCTTTGGTAAGAGTAGTTCAGAAATTCATATCTAAATACTAAAATGACTCTCCTCTTAAAAAAAGAATAAGAAAGAAACTGTAGATGGGAATGCATATATATATATATATATATATATATATATATATTCACATCCACATCATCAGGTATGGCATAGTGGTTATGAGCGCGGGCTACTAGCCCCAAAATTCCGAGTTCGATTCCAGGCAGTGACCTGAATAATAATAATAA
>NC_042997.1:18991131-19018631 GCF_006345805.1 Octopus sinensis | reverse complement strand
ACAGGGTAAATGTTTTTTTTAATTTTCTCCTGGTTTACGGAGTTGACTTTATTTGCGGTTGAAGCTTTGGCTGTTATTTCTAGTGGGTGAATGGCCTATTATGGCCGTTCCTTGATTGTTGATATTATACATATATATATATATATATATATATATATATATATATATATATATATATATATATATATGCTTGCTTATATATATGTATATATATATATACATATATGTACATGTGTATATAATATATAAAATAGACCCATATAGACGTATATACATATATATATGTGTGTCTGTGTGTGTATATATATCGCACATTTACACTTGCACATATCTAACTATGCACACACACGCACATTAATGCCCAAACTCAAGCAATCAAGGTTTTCAGAATTCAACAATACCATTATAACTAATATACACATTTCTGTACATACATTGAACAAAATAATTATAGACGTCTCTAAAAAAAATACATCCCACAACCCTAATTACATACCAGAAATAGCTAGCCTCATAAAAACTACAGACAACCTCAAACAATACACAAAAACTACACACAACCGAAATAAAAACTTAGCATCAAACAGCTAAACAAGGAAATAACAAAAAAATAATAAATAGAAACAGAACATTGGAGAACATCTGTATCCAACATAAACCACAAAGCTAACAGTAAAACACTATGTAATTATCATCATCATCATCGATAACAGTAAGGATCACACCACACTCTGTATCGGAATGATAACCTCAAATAATATCTACACATTGTAACATAAAGAAATCGTCGATATTAACATTTCTTAAAAATCAACCACCAAAAAACTGCCCAGATAGGACATTAACACACAAAAAATATAGTTACCTTTTACTTCGAACACTTCTGTTTATCAAACTCATGAAAACAACACGGAAATATAAAATTGGAAAGCGTCAGAACCAGACAGAATCACAAATATGTGTCTAGAACACCTAAAGGAATCATTGCACTCACCAACGTCAAAAACACCTTGTATCAACACTATCGAAGTCCCTGAATGTAGATAGACTTACAACAATACTAAAGCTCAACTGAAATGGAAGTGAAGTAACACCATACAGATACAGCACAGTACTATGCATATGCGCAAAAATTGACATCACTAAATCACATATCCGCTTCTACAAAACAAATCCATCAAGATTTTAGATCATTACATTGAGCCATCGTACTACACCCAAACCAATGTAAAATATACATAGATAATACATGTTGGTCAAGTTAATAGAAATCATCTGCATGCACCATTCTAACTGCCATCAACGTCAGCAGAATTTTTGATTCCATTTCCCGATATTCACTCATAAAATGTTAGTCAACGTTACCTTCAAAAGCAACACAAAATGTTGGACAGCAAACTAGCTGTCAAGCTGCCAAGCCTATGTAATGCACAAGAAAAACACTTCCACAAATTCAATTTTCAGTAGATATACATACATACAGGCAGACATATATGCACACAAACATATATAAACCTACAAATATAGAAAAATAAAAATGGATCTCCGTCAGTTTTGATGGCGAGTGCTCTAGTAGAACAATCATCTGAACTTTCGTTTAATAATAGTGTCATTGGATGAATATTCAACAAACGTGTATAATTTTAGCCTAAATTTCAACATCACTGCAACAGAATATTTGAGGAGACTGCTTTTGAATTACATATAGAGTCCCTGGCGTGCTTCTCTAGTTTCATACCAGGGGGCACAGTGAAACTCAACTACTTTTATTTTAACTTACAATCGATCAGAAATTTCTATCAACCCAAGGTAAAAATGGACTCTCCCACTTCAGTATAATTTCTACAACCTACTTTTTAAATTGGAACATTATCGAAATTTTATATCCTTTGTTCAACGTGTTATTCCTTCTTCGCTCCATTTCTGTTTAGTCTTTATTAATAAATAGCATACTAAATCCCATGATGATGAGACTCTTGCCCATTTACTTCTTTTTTCTTTCACTACTACGTCAGTGTATATTACACACCACTTTCTCCAAAATACACTCTCTTTTATCTATCTTTTGAAACATTTTCTCGTTTTCTTTATTTCTGCACACATTAATAAAAATCAGTGAATATCAGCAGCAAATAGTTTGAATTATTCCACTTCACAGAATTTCTGTTCCATTTCACCAAATACTTACATTTGTTCGATTATCTCTGATTTTGAGTACTTCTATATCTTACCTCGTTTTTTTTTTTTTTTGCAGCCAACACCACCAGTGACGAGGATATACACCACACTATTTTGAATTGCTTTGACTGGTTAGCAGGCACCAACACTCAAAAATTCAAATTATCTTTTACTCATCTCCAAACGAAACCTTTACATAATCCTCACCGCCCTTGATCAAATCGGATGGTCTGCCAAATCAAGTAACAAAGTAAAAGATCTCATATTTCGTTTGGAATCAGTATCTTCACTTTTAAAGGCTCTATGATTTCAAAAGTGGGTATTAAGGTCTTAAGAAAGAATTTTGATAGTGAGATGATTGTCTACTGTCTTTACACAATCGCGACCCAGAAAATTGACAAAATTTTGGAGAAATTTACATATTTCTTACAGAATTTGGATTTCTGATAAACATCGAAACCAACGTTAACAAAACTATTTGGACATATCCCTCGACCATAATATACCCGTAAATGGAGGATCCCTTCAGGAGTCTTATAATGGCTACAAGCAACCCTGAAATTTATGTACCATGGAGAATTTAATCACCATATTTGCTAAAGAATTATCTAAAATAACAGGCTGAAAAGAACGCTTGCTGAAATATGTCTTCAAAACTTTACCTTCGTAACAAACTCAGAAACTTGTCAAATAGATAACCGGTTTTAAATTCTTAACATAGCTAACTTTGTCCATTAGGGTATTAAGCCTTTTACTGAGTTCTGGCTATTTCTTTATGTATGTTTCTTCATAATTTGGTAACATTAAATTTATTCCATAGTTTATTTATTGAATTATTTAGCTATTCAATAACCACGTATTTGCAAGAACTATCTATTGTTACCTCCTTGTTAATACAATTTTTTTCAATCTATTAAGTTAACATACTTCTCCCTTAATGCCTTCATCTGTCACTTCCTTTTCTCATTTCTATTTCCTACTGAGTTTACTAACATTTCATTTACATGCCTTCATATTATCCCCTATATTAAATTATAAACTTTCAGTGTTAGTATTTGTTTTTTTCATCATCGTTCTGTGTTCAAAATCCACCGAGGTCGACTTTGCCTTTCATCCCTTTCGGGGTCTATAAAGTAAGTACCAGCTGAACATAGGGGTTGATGTAGTCGACTTCCATCCTCCCCATGCCTGTTGCTAAGGGGGTGCACTAGACGTCATTGCTCTCAACTGTTCAATAGTGTACTCTAAGATTTAGAAAATGCAATTTACAAAAATAGTTTGCAAAAATTAGTGTCCCCTCCCCCACTGAATATTCTGGAGCACTCCCAAGTATCATGTCTGGCGAAAGGCCTTGAAACTGTTGTGTACATATGGTTGTAATGCATGTGCCTGGTATACTCTTATCAAACGGGTAGTCATGATGATTATACTTGGCTTCGTATATTTTTCCTTAGTGTCACTTCGATGGCATGCCCTACTCTCTCACTCAATAAAAATAATAATAATAATAACAAGATCAGACATTCTGAGAAGTAAAACAACATCAATAATGATAATTATTATTATTATTCATATACACTCAACAGTTTAAGACTGTTGGAAAAGAAAACAATCCTAACATCGGGCTACAACAAGTAGCCTTAGATGCCAAGAACCCTCCTATTGGTTTACAGCAAGTAACCTTAGATGCCAAGAACCATTCTAAGTATCTTAGCTGTCCCTAATAACACTGTTTTTTGCAGCTGTACTAAACTGGGTTTTATGCCTATTTCCTCTAACCATCTGTTCAGATCTTTCGGGATTGTTTCCAATGTACCTATAACTGCCGGGATATATTTTGCCCACATTTTCCATAGTCTCTGTAATTCAATAGCTATGTCCTGGGTCTTTGCTATTATTATTATGATTGTTATTATTATTTAAGACATCACACAGTATCCAAGATTTTGTCTGTCAAGTCACAAATACCTCAGACTGACAGTAATAATAATAGTAATAATAATAATAATAATAATAATAATTATTATTATTATTATTATTATTATTATTATTATTATTACTATTACTATTATTACTTTATTGTCTTTGCACAGCTTCTAACACTGGAGATGTTTTATGGTAACACCCCTTATTTTTCGAGCACTATCCGGAGTATCTGAGTGATTTCAGGCAGTGTTGTTTTCTGCAAGTGCTCCACCCTTATTGTAGCCCCTATTTGTTCCATGTATTCTCAAGATTTTTACTCACTGTTCCCAGCGCTCCGTGACCACAACTACTTAATTTCCCAAGCTAGTCTGTTATATCAATTAACTTTTCTTTCTTATCGCATACCTTTTTTGTCAGCTGGGTACGTTATATCTATGATCCAGCATAGTTTGCTTTCTTTCTCAATTAACACTATGTCTGGTTTCCTATTCTCTATCTCATGGTCGCACTGCATTATAAAATCCCATAGGATATTTGCATTATCATTTTTGATGATGTCTTTGAGCTTATGTTCATACCACTTTTTTACTCTGTCCACAAATTCTGCTATTATCATTTTCTGATGTTTTATCTATTCTGTATTTGATGTAATTAGATCTTAATGCTTGCTCTTGGGCAGCACAAATTAGAGCCTCCATTTCCGGTTTTAGATCACTTTTAGTCATCCATAGCCATCTTTTTTCTCTGTCTGTCTTATCTTCAACATCCCTATCAAATTGTTCATGCATTCTTTTCTTTATCCACCTATTTTCAGTTTCTAAGAACAATACTTTTTTCCCTGTTCAGACATTCAAAATGATCATCTTTAGTGAATTTTAAAACTTTAATATCTACAATTTTCTGTGAAAATTTTATCCTCCTTTTCTTTCCTTTCCTTTTTCCCTGATTATTCGAAAATGTAAACATCCTTTTTATTGCAAAAACACTACATTCTTCTCTAATCAGACAATCAAACGAACATCTCTAGAAAATTAAAAAACTTTAATATCTACAATTTTGCGTGAAAATTTTATCTTTCTTTTCTCCCTGGCTACCCGAATATATAAACATACCTTTTATTGCAACAACACAATTAAATGCACAATTTTTTTTTTCATTTAAGGAGATAAGCACCTGCCATTATATATACAAACTGCACAATTACAAAAACTGTAAACTATAGCAAAACTTATGGAAAGAAAAGAAAAAAATTCCGAAATTCAAAAATTCAATATTGTGAACATCTGTATATATCTATTATATAAAATCCATTCTGTCTGTCTGTGTGTGTGTCTTCTAGGATCACGGGCATCCTCCATCCGATTGCGTTCAAATTTGATATGTAAATACCGACGGAATCAGTGCGTGTATAAGTCTTACAAAAATTACAAAAATCGCTTCCAGGTGAGAATGCGATCGATAAAGCATTCTTTGGTATAGAACAAAGTCTATCTTTATTTCTTCTTTTGCTGATGTCTCAAATTTAGGTTAAATCAGTGTTTCTCAAAGAGGAGGGCTATGGGATGGTCGGACAAGTTGCTTTAAGAAAATTTGGTTTAAATGTTTGACAATTCAGCACCGTCCTTTGGACGGGGGGATGCGTTTTGCTCGTGTATATATATATCAATATCTATAAATCTGAAGTGCGAAAAGTTTGTTTGTCTGGTTTTGGCATTGGAACGGGTTAAAGGGCACTAGATCCCGTCGGATTGGCTCCAAAATTTACAGAGACGTGTAAAATGAGGTGAGGATGTCAGTTGGCTAGCTTAGAAAGCCCTATCTTAAAAGGTGTATTTACTAGGGCAGAAAACGCACAGTTTGACAAGTCTGCTCCCATTCTCTTATCTGCCTCTCTTCCTCCGTCTTTCTCTGTTTCCTCCCTTCCCATCACTTTCTCTCTTTAACGTCGCTTGACAGCGTCTACTATCTTTCCCCCGCCACCTTCGCCAGCGCTGTCACTCTCTCTCTCTCTCTCTATATATATATATATATATATACGTCTGTCTGCATTCATAGAGAGAATTATCATCGCCACCACCACCGCTCAATCATGGGAACAAATATTATGAATCAGATATTTATTGGGTTAATTTATATGTGTGTGTGTGTTCTATATATAAATATGTATATATAATGTATATATACAAAGTGTATATATCTGTATATATATATATATACATAATTTGTATATATAATGCGTACACATACACACACACACACATATATATATATATATATATATATATATGATGCGTATATATGTACATATATATATATATATATATATATATAATGTGTGCATTATGTGGTATGTTGACCTGAAAATATGCACACCTATGTTAAAAGTGCTGGCGAGTTTGCATGGCAACTATTTTTTACCTCAAAATTCCTCATCTTATAAACTGTAGCCCGAGTAGACCCGAAGGAAATCGGGTTATATTAACCAAAATGTGAAAAGGAATCTAAGTGGGGCTGGAAGGGAATTCAAATTTACAGGAGTGGGTGTTTAAGAATTCTCTATTACATCAAGCTAAAAAATTTGCGCCAGCCTTTAAATCGTCAATGTGTTGCCGTCCATGATGAAGAAGTTTTGAATGCTGGCCATAGTGAGTCTACTGTCGTGAGAAAGAATCACTTCAAAACTTGGTGTTTAGGAATTTTCTTTTACATCAAGTTCAAAATTTTACGCCAGCTGTTAAACTGCCACTACGTTGCTGTCCGTCGTTAAGAAATGCCAGCCATGGTGACTCTACTATCCTCAGATTCTATCCCTTCAAACTTTGGTTTCCAATAATTTTTAATTTTTATTCAGCTTGCAAGTTTGTCTGTCCCTTTTAAATGTTAGTGTTTTGCTGTCTACCTTGAAGCAGACCTTTCCGTTGTCACTGCCTGATATATATGATTGATCTTTCAAAAATATTTTATTTCTCAACTTACTCAAGATCTTTTGTTGTTTATAAATGGGAGACAGATAGATAGAGGAAGATAGAGAGTAAGAGAAAGCGAAGGAGAGTCCGAGAGAAAGGAAGAGTAAGAAAGTAGGAAAGTGAGAGAGAAAGGAGAGAGAGAGACACACAAAGAGGGAAAATGTGGTGGTAAAAAACAGAAGGAAGCAACAGAAAGTAACAACCACACTCTTACCCTCGCGTAGAGCGGGTCACCTTAAGCTAGTCAATAATTAAAAATAGAACAAGGTGAATTGGTTCTTTGCAAGGTCAAGGTCATCACTTTCATTGATAGCTGGTTGTAGTAAACACATTTGACCTCTGCTAACCCCAATAGTGTGAGGCCTCTTTTGTCTCCTTATTGCATAACCCCTGAATAAGAGTTGTTTAAAGATGTTCAACAAAATACCCATGTTTCTAGAGACTTGAATGCCTATTGCTGATCTCCTCACCATCTGCTGATTGCATTTACAGACCTGTAGAATTTTGGTCTACTCATTATGCTGCTTCCCTTCCTCCTACTATTCCCTTGAACTCTTACATATTTATAATTATCTCAAGTACAAGACAAAAGTTGAAACTAAACATCATCATCATCATCATCGTCGTTTAGCGTCCGTTTTCCATGCTAGCATGGGTTGGACGGTTCTACTGGGGTCTGTGAAGCCAGAAGGCTTCATCAGGCCCAGTCAAATCTGGCAGTGTTTCTACGGCTGGATGCCCTTCCTAACGCCAACCACTCCGTGAGTGTAGTGGGTGCTTTTTACGTGCCACCCGCACAGGTGCCAGACAGAGCTGGCAAACGGCCACGAACGGATGGTGCTTTTTATGTGCCACCGGCACAAGGGCCAGGTGAGGCTGGCAACGGACACGAAACGGGGCGGTGCTGGCAACGGTCGTGAAACGGAAGGTTCTCTTACATGCCACCGGCACTGGTAACACATCTGCAATTTCCATTTAATAATAATAATAATAATAATTTAGCTAAAACTCATGCAGGATCAGATGAAATATTAACAATGACAAATAGTAAAAAAATGAAAATAATAATATCAGTGATGATAATAATAATAATAATGATAGGAAGCAGTTGGAATCTGTTCATGCCCTGATTGATGACACTTCTAGTGATGGTAACATTCTGACAAATGGTAACATGAAATCTGAATAACAGTTTGTGTGCTCCAGCATGGCTGCAGTCAATTGATTGAAACAAATAAAAGAATACATATATATATGTGTGTGTGTATATATATAGAGAGAGAGTTGTAAATGCCTGTATGTTTTGTGGTTCCCTCTCAAGACATTGAATGATAATGGTAAATGAGCATCGCCAGCATAGAAGCAGAGACCCTTATTTCCAACCAATTGTGAAAACATTGCCTGGCTATGACGAAATATATTTTCTTGGAAACAGGTAGGTCATATGGCTGTTTAAAACCTGCTCCAATGAATTCTTTCTGACCCACACAAGCATGGTAAAGTGGATGTTAATATGATGATGGTGATGACAATGATGACAATGATGATAATGATGATGATGATGGCGATGATGACAACTTTCGTATTTCTTTCTTTCTAAGTGCATATTGCAAATCAATGCCTAGCTAGTTGCTATATATGGCAGCCATGAGGCTCTTTTACCTATACTGAACTGCAGAGCAATAAAATGAGGCTCTGCTAGAATATTGATGGACCAACTTTTATTTTTGTTTAGTTTTTTTACCTCCTTTTACTCTCCCCAACTTTTTTTTTTATCTTCCTTATCACAGCTCAAATTAAAATCTAGTGGCCTTCATTGACTATAGGAATAGTACTAAAATAAATTGATAGCCTCTGTGTGAAGGTTTCTATTGCCACACATCAAACATTATGGACATTTTCCAAGCCATCAAGTTATATGGAAATAACTTAATGTGATAAATCTGATCAATACGTAGATCAGATTTGGTGGAATTTATCATAATACACTTTAGCTAAATAGATGCAAAACCATTGCTAACATTTACATCAATCAAGACCCACTCTTCTTATTAAATAGCATATTTTATTCATTGATTTAAAGTGCAACAAAGAGAAATCTGTTATTAAAATTTTGTTTTTAATTATACATTTTTGTCTAAATCCGTTGTGTACTCAAATGTTATTGATACAATATCCAAACACACTATTGTTATCAAATATAAACTTAAATGAAAACATATTTTTTTTGTTAGTAATATTTCACAGGATTTCTGAAATATGATGTTTTCCTTAAATCAGCACATTCTCTTACATTTTTACTTGTTTCAGTCATTTGAATGCGACCATGCTGGAGCACCACCTTTAGTCGAGCAAATTGACCCCAGGATTTATTCTTTGTAAACTTAGTACTTATTCTATCAGTCTCTTTTGCCAAACCGCTAAGTTACGGTGACGTAAACATACTAGCATCAGTTCTCAAGCGATGTTGGTGGGGGAGGACAAACACAGACACACAAACATATACACACACACACACATATATATATATATATATACACACATATATATGACAGTCTTCTTTCAGTTTCCGTCTACCAAATCCACTCACAAGGCTTTGGTCAACCCGAGGCTATAGTAGAAGACACTTACCCAAGGTGCCATGCAGTGGAACTGAACACAGAACCATGTGGCTGGTAAACAAGCTACTTACCACACAGCTACTCTTCCACCTACATTGTTAGCGCTTAATATCAAAAAATTTTCTTCCTTTTTTTTATTTCACTTCCTCCACTCTTCTGTCTTTTGCTCCAGTTTCTCATACCATGAATATAACCACATACGCCTTCTAATTCATTCTGTGTTGTAATTGTTGGCAATAGCTAAGCAGCAAAGAATTTTATCCAAAAGAAGAAGCCCAACTGTTTTCACAGATTTGTGCATTTTTGTATTCAACATAGTTTTATACATACATGCATACATACATACATACAATCATACAAATTTGTACAAAAACATAGAAATACTCAGTTTCATGGAAAAAGAGCAAAAGAAACTGTCAGAGATTCTTCAAATCCAATCTATTAGTGGCTCAGTGAAGATTTCCAAAAATTCTCTCTCTGAGATTCTCATGTGAATAGACGCATCCACTTGGGTGTATACCTAAACAGTTCAACTAAGACACCAGCTCAACCATATATTTACAAACGCTGAGAACTCTTAACTAATAAAATCATGTTGCTTTATTAGCAACCAGCTTGAACTCTCTCAAAAAGAACTCAAATTAAATTCAAAGAAAAATCATACATACATTCAAAACCTCTAGCTTCTATATCTATATTATAAATTCACATTTATATCAATAATAATTGCTGCACTTGGTTTTGTGAGGAAATGCTTAAAAGATAACCTGGATAAGCTAGGGTTTTCAGAAAAAGTAATCAACCAATTCACACATTACAAGTACAATTGATAAGTGTGACAGTAAAAATATACAAGACTTACCTAAAGTTTAAAATGCGACATTGTTTTTATTATCGTTATTCCAGTGATAAAGCTTTGTATCTTTATAAGAAACTAGCTCCTTCTTCAGAGGAAGAATCCAAGTAAGTAAGAATAGAAGAGTACATTTATATATACATACATTCATTCATATATATATATATATATGTGTGTGTGTGTGTGTGTGTGTGTGAGTGTGTTTATATATACAAAATTTAGAGGACTGACCACTAAAGTGGACAGGCTATATGCTAAACATAGACGTCAAATCATCATTACCATGAAGAATGTGCTCTCAAGAAAAATCTCAACTAAAAACCAAAATGTAAGAGAAAATTGCTGAGATTTTTCTTGAGAACACATTCTTCATGGTAATGCCAATTTGACGTCTATGTTTAGCATATAGCCTGTCCACTTTAGTGGTCAGTCCTCTAAATTTTATATGTAACACAATTTTTTAATCTTCGGATTTTTTAAATATGCTAAACCACTGGTTTAATTGATTAATATCAATTTCTACCCTTATTATTTAATTGTGTGTGAAAAAGTGCCAATCCTTAGCAGTGGAGGGAACCCGTGGAAGAGGTAGACCCAGGAAAACTTGGGACGAGGTGGTGAAGCACGACCTCTGAACTTTAGGTCTCACTGAGGAAATGACCGGCGACCGAGACCTTTGGAAATATGCTGTGCGTGAAAAGACCAGGCAGGACAAGTGAGTCCAGCCCACTTATGCATGCCTTTCCTCCCTTGGACACACAAAGACCTGTTGAGGCAAGCGAAGTTGATATCAAACCTCATCTGACGACAGGCACCTATGCCAACCCCCCTTTGCTTGCGAAGACCTGTTGGGGCAAGTGAAATCAAAATTGAACCAATCCTATGACTGGCACCCGGCAGATGCCAGGACCCCTGGACTGGAGATACTTAAAAAGCACTATCCTAATCGCGGCCGATGCCAGCGTCGCCTTGACTGGCTTCCGTGTTGGTGGCACGTAAAAAGCACCACCCGAATCGTGGATGAAGCCAGTGCCGCCTCGACTGGCTTCCGTGCAGGTGGCACGTAAAATGCACCAATCCGACCATGGCCGATGCCAGCCTCACCTGGCACCAGTGCAGGTGGCACGTAAAAAGCACCCACTACACTCACGGAGTGGTTGGCGTTAGGAAGGACATCCAGCTGTAGAAACATTGCCAGATAAGACCGGAGCCTGGTGCAATCTTCTGGCTTCCCAGATCCCCGGTCGAACCGTCCAACCCATGCTAGCATAGAGAACGGACGTTAAACGATGATGATGATGTGTATATATATTATATATATATATATATATATATATATATATATATATATATATATATATATGCACACATGCTCACACACACACATATAATCAGAAAAGTTGCAGAAGTGACTAAAAAACTAAGAGTTTCATGCATGTCATGATATTGTAAAACTAATTTAAAAATCAAAGTTCCATCAATACACAGCGGAAATGACATTCTTTCTGGAATATTCAATAAAGTATTGCAGAGTTACCTACTAAACAGCAAACTTCAAAATCTGGCCATTTAGCAAAGGGGTAGGGATAAGAGAAAATAAATTTGAAAAATAAGATGAAAGTATATAAATAAAATTATGGACATGTAGGTTACACAATTTCACATAGATATAAAATTTAAATAATAAAGGCAGGCACACATAAATGTACCTACTATATAGGTTACATACAAGTATACATATGCATGCTTTTATATATATATATATATATATATATATATATATATATATACATATATATATATGGTGATATTTATGTAACTGATTGCAGCTATTTGCTGAAACATTTAATCTGAATTTCAATTTCTCAATTTTGTCAGATAGTGAAATATTGTTGGTGCTGCAGCTGGTTATTGTTATAGTCTAGTCTTGAAACATATTCTTTCTTCTTTACTGAGAATAGAGTATAAACATTTACATAAACTATTAGTAGAAATAGATTAAATGTTTTGCATAAGACTTCAATAAACATTATACTCTGATAACACAGACATGGTTTAACAGATTTGAAAGTGTTCACCTATATACAATTTTTGTGTGTATTTAAATACAGGTGTTAATACACGTGTATGCTTGTATACATGGTAGACTCTATATTATCTTCATGACAGAAGGGGAAAACTAGAACCATAACATTGCATGAGTCATTGAGGAAACAATCACATGGTCATTTTGATCTGCTAGAAATATCAGTCAGATGATTAAGCCAATTCTAACTCACATCATTATCTTCTTAAAAGCAGAAGGACATATCAGATGATGTGCTCCTAGACAATCAACGGTTGAAAATAAAATGTGGTCTCATGATTAAATGACTTTGATCATGAACCAATTTCATCAAGGCTGACTTTGAAACAAATAGAACAGCAATAACTTAATAAAGTACAATATTTAGGGAGACAAATTATCTCCCTAAATATCGTATTTTGTGTGGTTGCCAAGCAGCTCACAAGGCTATGTAACCTGATTGGAGGAGCTTTATGCTAGCAGATAAGGTATAAGGTATGAGAGAAGGGATTGTGGCAGTGCAGGTTCTTGATGTTAGCATGCTGGGTGAAATGCTATGTGGTATTTCGTCTGCTGCTACGTTCTGAGTTCAAATTCCACCGAGGGTGACTTTGCCTTTCATTCTTTCGGGGTCAATAAATTAAGTACCAGTTACGAACTGGGGTCGATATAATCAACTTAATCTGTTTGTCTGTCCTTGTTTGTCCTCTCTGTGTTTAGCCCCTTGTGGGTAGTAAAGAAATAGGTTCTTGATGTAGAGGAGCTATGTGGCTACTTACATTTAATGACCAGAAATAATAAAATAGAAATACAATAAATATGGAATAAACATTTTACATAAATATTATAATCTTGACTCCAGGAAACATGAAGTTTTGAGAGTTATTATCTACTAGCTCAAAAGGTACACAATCTGAGGCTGAAGTAAGACTTGCTGCATTGCAGTGTTGGGCACTTTATTCATATCACTGCCTCTAATTCATATAATTATTTCTAAATTTTGATGGTTGTTAGTTGACGATATCAACCCCAGTAATAGTTTGGTACTCTACTTTATCACACCCAGAGAAACAAAAGACAGTCTAGCAAATTTGCCAGATCTCTGCTTAACAATGTACATACATTTTCTACTCTAGGTACAAGGCCCAAAATTTTCGGAGAGGGTCCAGTTGATTAGGTCGACCCCAGTTTGCAACTGGTGCTTAATTTATCAACCCCAAAAAGATGAAGGCAAAGTTGACCTCGGCGGGATTTGAACTCAGGACATAAAATGTAACTAAATACAGAAAGGAACATTGCCAAATAATCTAATGTTTCTGCCAATCTACTCAGCAATATTACTAAAGTAATAAAGATACATTACATTTAAGAAACAAAGTAGCTCTATGATTATCTACATCTTATACTAACTGTGTTGGCCCCTTCTTGCATGATAGCTATTGCCTTTGGAAATAGTTCTATGCTTATGTGTTACCTCACAGTACTATACAAGATATCAGTTACATTGACATCATGCTGTCATCACAATTATGCTGTTAACACAATAAACCCCAGAGAAAGAAGTATTTTTAATGCTCAGAAATATATGAAATTGTTTCATATTTGTGATTAACCAAGTTACAGTTGCCTCTGTTCAAATAATTACTGTCCATATGTAATCCACCTTACTAAAAGAGGTGATATTTATTCACTAGCATTTGAATAATTCATATTCTTTATTATCTATTATTTCTTTTCAGAGATCGCTACAATTCAATGAACTAATACTTAGGTTTCTGTAAATTTAAATGGATGAGAGATAAACTTTCTCCAAGAGTGTGCCAGGTTAATACTAGAATATTATGTATGAACAGAATGAAAGTTTATAAACATAGTGAATCAATTGTCAATTTTCTCATACAATTGCTATATACTATATATAATACAATATACTTTATAAAGTAGTAAATTATATCTCTCTATATTATATACAATAGTGAAATATACCATTCTGCATTATACAAAGTTGTAAATTATACCCTCCGCTATTATATACCACCCTGTATCATATGACTTCGTAAACTATTGTACCCTTTATTATATAGAGTAATGAATTATACGAGCCTCATCATCATTTTATATTTGCTTTAAATACTGGTATAGATATGATAAACCATGGAAATTTAAGTTTCCAGGTTTGTTCATATTTTGAGTTACTACCCTTCTAGATGAGTCGGAGGACTACTATATTTTCGTTTGGGGTTATTACCCTTCTGAACAAGTTTGAGGATTACTGTGTTTTACTTTTTGCTTAGTTTCATCATCATCATCACCATCATCATCATCATCGTTTAAAGTCAGCTTTCCATGCTAGCATGGGTTGGACGATTTGACTGAGGTCTGGCGAACCAGATGGCTGCACCAGACTCCAATCTGATCTGGCAGAGTTTCTACAGATGGATGCCCTTCCTAATGCCAACCACTCTGATAGTATAATCCCCTTCATATAACCAGCCACTTTACAGAGTGTACTGTATGCCTTTTACTAACAACAGAGATTGTCATGTCCTCAGCTTGTTTGACAACACTTCTTTTATCTTTTATCTTTTACTTGTTTCAGTCATTAGACTGCAGCCATGCTGGTGGGGGGGGGACCTTGAAGAATCTTTTTAGTCAAATAAATCGACCCCAGTCTTATTTCATCTTTTTTAAAGCATGATACTTATTCTATCAGTCACTTTTCTTGAATTGCTAGATAACACAGGACATAAACACACTAACACTGATAGTCAAATGGTGCTGGGAGGAACAAACACAATCACAGACACACGGATATATATCATCATCATCGTCATCATCATTTAACGTCCTTTGTCCATGGGTTGGACAGTTTAACCAAAGCTAGCAAGCAGGGGAGCTGCACCAGACTCCAGTCTGATTTAGCATGGTTTCTATGGCTTGATGCCCTTCCTAATGCCAACCACTTTACAGAGTTTGCTGAGTGCTTTTATATGGCACCACACAGGTGCTTTTATGTGGTGCCACACAGGCACATTTATGGGACACCACATTGGTGCTTTTACATGGAACTGCATGGGTAATTTTATGTGACGCCACACAGGGGATTTTATGTGATGCTGTATGGGCACTTTTATGTGGAACCACCATGAACACTTTACACCACCAGCAGGATCAGTCTTAACAGTTCTGCAGCAGGGCATGGGTCTTCGGCCAGGCACTAGGAATCTCGGTCCTTTGTCCTCTCTCTTGAAAGGTTACCTTCCTGAGGTCTTTCTTCAGCACTTCATCTAGTACTTCATTCATATATATATATTCTTTTATTCTTTTATTCATTTCAGCCATGCAGCTGTGGTCATGCTGGAGTACAATATATATAAGCCCAAGGCTATAGAAGACTACACTTTCCCAAAGCATCAAAGAATAGGACTGAACCTTGGACCATGTGAGTGAGAATCGAACTTCTTACCACAGAGCTACACCTTTGCCTATTTACGTACTATATTATTCAATATCATATATGATATCACCCTATATTATATAATGTAGGGAATTATACCACCATATATTTCACAAAGCACCAAATTACACCATGTTATGTTATATAAAGTCATAAACTATATATCACTTTACATTATATGAAGTAGGGAATTGTATCATTCTCTAAAGATAATCAACAGTAATTTATACCACTCTATATTATAAAAATGATAAACTAAACACAAGACAGGCATGACTGCATGGTAAGAAGCTTGTTTCACAACCACATGGTTCTGAGTTCAGTCTCGTTGCATGGCACCTTGGGCAAGTCTCTTCTACTATAGCCTCAGACTGACCAAAGCCTTGTGAGTAGGTTTGGTAGATGGAAACTGAAAGCCTGTCATGTATGTATATATATATATATATATAATCAACATCATCATCATCATCATCATCATCTTCATCATCATCATCATCATCATTATCATCATCATCATCATCATCGTTTAACGTCCGCTTTCCATGCAAGCATGGGTTGGATGGTTTGACTGAGGACTCGTGAGCCAGAGGCTGCACCAGACTCAATCTGATCTGGCAAAGTTTCTGCAGCTGGATGCCCTTCCTAATGCCAACCACTCCAAGAGTGTAGTGGGTGCTTTTATGCGCCACTGGCACGAAGGCCAGTATGGTTTCTATTGCTGGATGCCCTTCCTAATGCCACTCACTCCAAGAATCTAATGTGCTTTTTACATGCCACCAGCATGTGTGCAGGTTACATAACACCAGCATCAGCCACAACTATGCTTTCATTTGGCTTGATGTGTCTTTTCAAGCATGGGATATCACCAAAGGTCTTGGTCACTTATCACCTTATATACATACATATATATATATAGAGAGAGAGAGAGATTGTAGAGCTGCTTGAACGGAGACGTGTGGATGTATGCTGTATCCAGGAAGTAAGGTGGAGAGGAGGTTCCGCTAGGCTCCTCACAGGCAAGGAACACAGGTACAAGATTTTCTGGGCAGGGAACACTGACGGGGTCGGGGGCGTGGGTATACTTCTTGCGGAGAAATGGGTAGGTAAGGTAATCGAGGTAGTCAGAGTAAGTGACAGAGTAATTAAAATTAGATTAGTCCTACACCATAGGACAGCTACCATCATCTCGGCATATGCCCCTCAACCAGGGCTACCGGGAGGACAAAAAGACCAATTCTATGACACCCTATTGCGGACTACCTCGTTGACAAATGACAGTGACCTTCTCTTCGTGGCAGGTGATTTCAATGGACATGTTGGACGACATGTCGGGGGCTTCCATGGCGTCCATGGAGGCTACGGTTTTGGCTCTCGTAATGAGGAGGGAACCAGGCTGCTGGAGTTCTGTGATGCAAATGACCAACTTCAGGAAACCCACCTCTCACCTAGTCACCTACCGTTCTGGCAGACACACCAGCCAGATTGACTACATCCTTGCCAGAAAAAGGGAAAGAGGGCTGATTATAAATGCCAAAACCTTTCCAGGCGAAGAATGTACTCCTCAACATAGATTAGTAGTTAGCAACTTCAGGATCAGAGCTAAATGGTTGCCCAGAAGAAGACCAGCTTGGAGGAGAAGGGTCTTGAAGCTTAAAGATCCTGCTAATGGACAGAGATTTAGAGACATACTACTCGAAGCCTTTGACGAAATAGAAGGGGATATAGCTTCACTTAATGTGGAAGACAACTGGAGATTCCTACGAGACAATCTGCTGACAGCCACTGAACAGATCTGTGGATGGAGCAAAGTACCATCTCGACCCAGAGTAACATGGTATTGGAACACCGTGGTTGACAGGGCTATTAGACAAAAGAGACAGGCTTGGAAGGACTGGAAGAACGGTGGTAGCAGGGAATTGTATCAGACAGCCAAAAGGGAAGCTAGGAGACAGGTTTATTTAGCCAGAGGGGAAGCGGATAAGAAAAAATTTGCCAATGTTCTGAGCCGTGAGGATGAAAGACTTGAGGTATTTCGTGTTGCAAGACAGTGTGTGAGAGAGAATCGTGATGTGGTAGGAGAGAAGTGTGTTCACATGGATGATGGTTCACTTGCGCTAAATGAGGATGCAAAGAGAGAGGTTTGGAGATGCCACTATGAAAGGTTGCTGAATAAAGAAAATGAATGGGATAAAGAGAGTCTGCCGAATGTTGACCCAACAGAGGGACCAGCTATCCGAGTTGATAGTTCCGTGGTAGCTAAGGCAATTAGAAGCATGAAGACAGGAAAAGCCCCAGGCCCATCAGGAATTACTGCAGAGATGCTCAAAATATCTGGCAGTGTCGGCTATGAAGGAGTCATACCCAATGACTGGTGTAGCAGCATACTAGTCAACTGCTGCAAAGGTAAAGGTGATGCCCTAGATACAAATAATTACAGAGGTATCAAGCTGTTGGATCAGGTAATGAAGGTTACAGAGAGGGTCATAGCCCAACTAATTAGAGAGAGAGTTAGTTTAGATGAGATGCAGTTTGGGTTCGTGCCAGGGAAAAGCACCACTGATGCTATATTCCTGGTAAGGCAGCTGCAGGAGAAATACCTAGCCAAAGATAAGCCCCTGTACCTGGCTTTCGTTGACATGGAGAAAGCCTTTGATAGGGTCTCCCGATCCCTCATCTGGTGGTCAGTGAGGAAACTAGGGATAGATGAATGGCTGGTGAGGGCTGTGCAAGCCATGTACAGAGATGCCGTAAGTAAGGTTAGGGTTGGCAACATGTACACAGAAGAATTCAAAGTAGAGGTTGGGGTCCACCAGGGTTCAGTACTCAGCCCCCTCCTATTTATCATAGTCCTCCAGGCAATTGTGGAGGAATTCAAGACAGGTTGCCCCTGGGAGCTCCTCTATGCTAACGACCTCGCTCTAATTGCTGAGTCACTATCAGAACTGGAGGAGTTCCAGGTGTGGAAGGAAGGTTTAGAATCGAGGGGCCTTAGAGTCAACCTAGCTAAAACCAAAGTACTAATAAGTAGAAAGGTAGACAATCCACAAATATCCTCAGGAAGATGGCCCTGCTCGATCTGTAGAAAAGGTGTAGGTAGAAACTCTATAAGATGTACCCAGTGTAAGCTATGGACACATAAGAGGTGCAGCAATGTCAAAGGTAGGCTAACTGGGAAGATAGTTTTTGAATGTGGCAGATGCTCGGGAGCATTGACCTCCGAAAATCTGCAGAAAACAACTTCCGTCACTTTTCAGGGGAAAAAACTAGAAGTAGTTGATAGCTTCCGTTATCTAGGTGTCCAAGTCAGTAGTGGGGGTGGGTGCACTGAAAGTGTAACTGCTAGAATAAGAATAGCCTGGGCAAAGTTTAGGGAGCTCTTACCTCTGCTGGTGACTAAAGGCCTCTCGCTCAGAGTAAAAGGCAGACTGTATGATGCATGTGTACGAACTGCCATGCTACATGGCAGTGAAACATGGGCCGTGACTGCTGAGGACATGCGTAAGCTCATGAGGAATGAAGCCAGTATGCTCCGATGGATGTGTAATGTCAGTGTACATACTCGACAGAGCGTTAGTACCTTGAGAGAAATGTTGTACCTAAGAAGCATCAGTTGTGGTGTGCAAGAGAGACGATTGCGCTGGTATGGTCATGTGGCGAGAATGGATGAAGATAGGTGTGTGAGAAAGTGCCAATCCCTAGCAGTTGAGGGAACCCGTGGAAGAGGTAGACCCAGGAAAACCTGGGACGAGGTGGTGAAGCACGACCTTCGAACGTTAGGTCTCACCATGGAAATGACTAGAGACCGAGACCTATGGAAGTATGCTGTGCGTGAGAAGACCCAACAAGACTAGTGAAACCACAACCCGTGGCCCCTACCTGGGACATAGTCAATCCACCTGTGCATACCTTCCTCCTTGTGACACTTGTGAAGACCTGTTGAGGCAAGTGAAAATCAAAATCAAAATCAAAATCAAAATTAAATCAAATCAAACCAAATAAAAATAGATGAACATCAATGGAATTTGTATCCTTGTGGGTGGCACATAAGAAAACCATCCGAACGTGACAGTAGCCAGTACCGCATCGACTGGCCTCCGTGCTGTGGGCACGTAACAAACAACATCCGAGCGTGGCCGTTCGCCAGCCTCGTCTGGCACCTGTGTCGGTGGCACATAAGAAAACACCATACGAGCGTGGCCGTCTGCCAGCCTCGTCTGGCACCTGTGTCGGTGGCACATAAAAACACCATCCGAGCGTGGCCGTCTGCCAGCTTCGTCTGGCACTTGTGTCGGTGGCACATAAAAACACCATCCAAGCGTGGCCGTCTGCCAGCCTCGTCTGGCACCTGTGTCAGTGGCACATAAAATCACCCACTACACTCTCAGAGTGGTTGGCGTTAGGAAGGGCATCCAGCTGTAGAAACACTGCCAGATCTGACTGGCCTGGTGCAGCCTTCGAGCTTGCCAGACCCCAGTTGAACCGTCCAACCCATGCTAGCATAGAAAGCGGACGTTAAACGATGATGATGATGATGATGATATGTAGGAGTAGCTGTGTGGTAAGTATCTTGCTTACAAACCACATGGTTCCAGGTTCAGTCCCATTGCGTAGCACCTTGGGCAAGAGTCTTCTACTATAGCTTCAGGTCGACCAAAGCTTTGTGAGTGGATTTGGTAGAAAGAAACAGAAAGAAGCCCATCGTATATATATGTATATATATATATATATATAATATATATATATATATATATATATATATATATATATGTATGTAAGTGTATATGTTTATGTGTCTGTGTTTGTCCCTCCCAACATCACTTGACAACTGATGCTGGTGTGTTTACGTCCCCGTAACTTAACGGTTCAGCAAAAGAGACTAATAGAATAAGTACTAGGCTTACAAAGAATAAATCCTGAGGTTGATTTGCTCGACTAAAGACAGCGCTCCATCATGGCTGCAGTCAAATGACTGAAACAAGTAAAAGATTAAAATGGTATATATATATATATATATATCATCATCGTCATCGTGACTGACCAGACTATCAGATGTTGCTACACATCGCTGGTCACAATGCTCTTCGCATTGTTTTAGCCTTCAAATGACGCCACCCCACTGGCTAAGTGAGCTGGCCAACAGAAGAAAGAGTGAGAGAAAGTTGTAACGAAAGAGTACAGCAGGGACCGCCACCACCCCTGCCAGAGCCTCGTGGAGCTTTAGGTGTTTTTGCTCAATAAACACTCATAACACCCGGTCTGGGAATCGAAACCGCAATCCTATGACTGCGAGTCCACTGCCCTAACAATATATATATCGTTTGTTTAGAAACACATAAATCCAGAGAAAAAGCACACTCTAAGGAGTTGGGCAGTCTATATTTACTACTGTTGAAGGCGGTTTATAGAGTTGCCCTGGGTTTTAAGACATAAAGGGTACCTTTATAGTATATCTTCAGACCTCAAGATCTGTTGCCCTATGGCCTCTTTAAAATATGGAGCAATATTTTAAAGAGGCCATAGGCCATCAAGTCTTAGGGTCTGAAGATATACTATAAAGGTACCCTTTATGGTGAGAAACCCAGAGTAACCCTATAAACCAGCCTTCTCCAGTAATAAATATTCATATATATACATATATGTGTGTGTGTATGTCTTTGTATCTGTGTTTTTGTCTTCCATGCCACACCTTTGGCCACTGCTTGACAACCAGTGTTAGTGTGTTTGCATCCCCAAAACTTAGCAGTTCAGTAATAGCAACCAATAGAATAAGTACCAGGCTTTAAAAAAATCAGTACTGGGATTGACTCAGTTGACTAAGTGCCCCAGTATGGCCATAGTCTAATGAGTGAAACAAGTAAAATAATAAAAGAATACCATGTAGGGAATCATATCACTGCATATTACAAAAATCAGTGAAAGATACTATGCCATATTATATAAGATAATAAATCACATCATCTTCACATTTGTAGTTAATTATACCATATTATATTGTATGATGTATTATGCAACTATAGTTAAATGCAGTGAACTGTTTCACAATGTATCATATAAATAAGTGAGTTAGTTCATCCTGTTTTACCACTTGAGTAATAAGCCATCAAAGAAGTTTCTATGGAGTTGCTTGATCTGCTAGTAATAGCCACCAAACTTTAGTAAAAAATGGGTACATAAGATGTGAGCCTGAATATGCTGTATATGAAAAAACAAACCAAAGAAAAAATAGGTGTTTGTCACAGCTAGAATTCGTTTTGGTCTGCTTCATCAAAGCTGTTCTGGGGCTAAACAATAAGAGCAACTGCCTAAATATTGCCTGTACCCTAGTGATATGATTACCTTTGCTCTGGTTACTCTATAGTCAACTAAATCAACTTCAGTACTTGACTGCATTTTATTTAATCAGCTTTGGCGTATACAAGGTGAATTCCCCACCACAACCACCTGCAAAGAAAAATTTGAACTCAGACCATAAAATCTGATAATTAAATAGCATAAAAGATTCTTTGCTATACTCTACCATTTCTACTGGCTTTAGTGCCCAAAATAATATAATAAACATCACATAGAGTTGTAGCCACAGTAATTTACTGAAACAATATCTATGAATCATCATCATCACCACATCATCATCACCATCATCCTCATCATCATCATCATCACCATCATCATTATCCTCATCCTCATCATCATTGTTGTTTTACATCTGCTTTCCATATTGGCATGGGTTGGATGGGTTGCCATAATCAGAGTCTGCATATATTCAATAATAAACTGCATAGTCCTACACTGCAGAATATTATGCATACAAGATTCTGTCTTAGTTATAATGGTGTAACTGACATTATCAGACATTCTCTATCTCTTAAATAAGAAAATAAGAAAATAAAGAAAAAAAAGCATTTTTATTAATATAGATGTCATTATGTACTTTCTTGTTGCATATTTTCATGGCAGCAAACTTAATTTAAACTTGACATGACTTAGCTCTAAAAAGTTGTTTTTTTTTTCTTCTTACTTAAGTTTTTCTTTCCTTCCCATTTTTTCTGCTACAAATATATTATTATTGTCTGCGATTGTACACACATAAGCATATGTGTGTATGTGTGCGTGTGTGCATGTATGTGTGTGTACCTACATATATATATGTGTGTATGTATATATGTATGTGAATATATATATATATATATATATATAGATAGATAGATAGATAGATACATATATGTATTTGCATATATATGCATACATACATACGTACATATATATATATATATACATGAATACATATATATATATATATATATATATATATATACACATACATACATTCATACATACATTCATACATACATATATACATACATACATGTCTGTGTGTATGTGTGCATGTGTGTACACGCATGCATATATGTGCATGTATAAATACATGTGTGTGTGTATACATATACACACACAGACACTCACTGATCTTTTCTGAATTATATAATATACATTTATAGTGCAATTTATTATGAATTGTCTTATGCAGTTTTTTTCTCTCTCTCTCTTTCTCCCTCTCTTTCTCTCTCCATCCCCTCTCTTTCTTTCTCTCCCTTCCCCCTCTCTCTCATACTGATTATAGATCAGTTAGTTTGTCTTTTTTTCCCTCTACCTGAGTGTTGTGAGCATGTGGTTAAATTTAAATATTTAAATTAGGAAAAAAAGAAAAAGCCAGCAGATGTAGACGCAGTGCAATCGATTTATTATTTTCATTCTATGTTCAATCCTTTCTGTGGATATGGGTTTGTCAGCTCTTTAAATTGGAACTAAAATGTATTTTTGAATCACTGGAGTTTTACAGCTGGATGCTTTTCACAGCTGCCTCATTCTTTCTTGAAATAGGATTGGTATACGCTCCTTGTTACAATGTTTAAAGTACCTAGATTAAATTTATCTAACCTAAAGTTATAATACAACCTGTATAGAAAAATGGATTGTAATGGATATGCATGTCTTAAAATAAGGATTATAAGCTTGTTAATTTACATAGCTTAGCCTCACTTAAAGCATTTGATGATCATAAGAAGTCTTCAAAGTTTTCAGTACAACATGAAATGTTTCTTGTAGCATCTTAAAGGGACAAGTTTAATGAAGTTTGTGACCACACTGGAATTTCAATTTAAGAAACAGGTTTACATATATATTTATATACATATCTGGCTAAGTTTTCATATTATATAGCAATAGACAATGAAATATTAAACAGTTCCTGTGTTTGTATGTACTTTACAGCATTTTTCTAATGTTATCAATGGAAGTGTGAATAGACTTCTATATAGTCATTGTATAATAAAACAAAAGTTTCTATTTATTTCTTTTCTTCTCAAACCATAAAATTTTCTTAATGTCTAAAGATTCTGAGATTTCAATTTGCTCACAAATACGTTGATTGCTTGTCATATTTTTCAAAAGAATGGAAACATTTTTTTTTCTTAAATTTCATTAGTGAGATTATACATTCATCCCAAAGAATACCCAAATTCTTTACCATTTAATCAGAAACATTATGCAAGTGCTTTAATGAATATTTCAATCAAAGAACCTGAACAAAAATATGCAAAAGTCTTTTATTTTTCTATATAAAAACAAAAAAACAACACAAAACGATAACCGATTTTTACAGACATTGTCACCTTCAATTACTGATTATTTGAAGCTTTAGATTTCAGACAAGAGAAGTCAGCCATTCTAACACCCACTCTTTTGATACTAGTCATACTACATTAGCCACATTGTCATCCTAAATTACACCTTTTATGTTTCATTGTCTCCTTTTCTAAGACTAGTCAGACTGCCTTATATTCTTCTTATCAAAGATTGGTTTTTATTTGGTTTAAATTTAAACTAACAAGCTGCCAATCCAAATGAAATTCTTGTAAAATATTCTGTTAGAATATATTTGTTGTTATTGAAATTAATAGATTATTCATTACTTATGATGTATTGATTTATATGGGCAATATTTATTGTACTTTTGAATTTTTTTTTCCTTTATATTGTTTCTGACCTTCATAAGAAATATTTTTTCCAGCCCTAGAATTCACTGACTGAATCTACACATTTTGAGAATATAAATGGATAATTTCAGCTACATAAAATTTTTTATACTACCTATTAATATAATCTTAAAACACTCTTAGTTTCTGAAATTAATGTAAAAATTATGCATGAAGGCAAAAAATTAATTAATGGTGCACATTAAATACAAGGATAGTAAGACTTCTTAAATTATATCAGGTTTCTTCTTCTGGTAAACATTTTTTATATGAAAGCACGAGTTAATGTGAATCATATTTTAAACTAATAAGCTATTCTTAATATATCTTTTTATCTTTATTTGTTTCAGTTATTGGACTACTGTCATGCTGGGGAACTGCCTTGGAATTTTAGTCAAAGCCTAGTATTTATTCTATCAGTCTCTTTTGCTGAACCACTAAGTTATGGAGATGTAAACACACTAACACTAATTGTCAAGTAGTGGGGGGGGCAGACAGACACACATACACACATGCATGCACACACACACAGGCACACACCCACATGCACACACCCACGCACATACACATATAGATATATGATGGGCTTCTTTCAGTTTCTGTCTACCAAATCCATTCACAAGGCTTTGATTGGTATGAGGATATAGTAGAAGACACTTGCCCAAGGTGCCACACAGTATGACTCAACACAGAACCATATGATTTGGAAATAAATTCTCATCACATAGCTACATTCAATTTCTATGATTATTGAGGTATTCATAATTTCTCTACTACTAAAGAAATAATTGCTTAACATGACTTGTAAAAATGTAAATAATTATATGCCTAGTCACAATTTATATACATAACTGCTTCTGATTTAGATATAAGACAGCAGATTTAAGGGATGGGACAGTAGCTTATGTCATTGATTCCAGGAAGGATGAGAGACAAAAATTAACCTCAGTGTGAATTGAACTCGGAACATAAGTACCTTAAGACACTTTGTCTAACAGTCTAGCAAATTTGCCAGCTCTCTGCTTCACAATGTATATACATTTTCTACTCTAGGCACAAGGTCCGAAATTTTGGGGGAGGGGGCCAGTCGATTAGGTCGACCTCAGTATGCAGCTGGTACTTAATTTATCAACCTCAGAAGGATGAAAGATAAAGTTGACCTAGGTAGAATTTGAACTCAGAATGTAAAGATAGGCAAAATACAGCTAAGCATTTCACCCAGCATGCCAACGTTTCTGCCATAATGCTACAAGACTGACAACTTGACAATTACTATCAGAGTACTGGTGTATTAATAGTAGTCTTGTTTCATTGCTCACTGTACTGCAGTGACTCTACCAAGTATTTTGGAAGCTTGGGATGAGGATCTCACTGACTAGTTTCTTTGCTATATTGCTGAAATCTTTGTTGATGATATGTCAATTTTCCATAAGAAGAAAGAAAAAATATCTAACATTAATGACTATGGCAATGAACGGGGGAAAAAAATGTAACTCCATGCTAAAGCTATTGTAATTGTTACAATTATTTCAGAAAAAAGACTCTACATGGCCACTCAACCATCTAGAAGTAACAATCAAATATCCTTTAAGTCACACTTCACTATATCATTATCAGTAAAACATAGTTAATGTAATCCTATATTTTCACCAAAAGAATATAAAGCTGAAAGTGCATGGATAATAGATCTGGTGAATAAAGGCAAATCTTGGAATTAAACAACACCAATAACAACATCACCAACACTATTCAGTCTTGAATAAATGATTGCAGTAAACATTGTCCTAATCGCAAATTATCTCACCATGTACAAATTAAAGGATTAAGACTAAGATATTTTAGATCTCATACACTAAGGTATACGTGTTCAGTTTTCTCAGGCTTTTGGTGATGGTATGTAAAACCAGAGTAATTGATGCATTAGCATTTCATTTGAAGAGTAATGAATTCCTAATCCATCATTGACACTGAGCTGTTCATTAGGTAATCTCTTGAACATTTCATGGTTCATTGATTTGCAGTAGAGTAGATAACGAGGCAGTAAAAAGATAAATAAATTCAGGAGAATCAAATTAACTGGGACGTTAACTTGTCATTTGATGATTTACAGCATGAAGGTAGAGCATTGGATAAATTGATGTGAATATTTAGTCACAGCCCTTTATATTCTAAGTTCAAATACTGCAAAGATCAACTTTATCTTTCATCCTAGTGGTCAATAAAATAAAGTACTGGTCAAGTATTGGGGTTGATTTAATTGATTATGCATGTCCCCAAATTTGTTGCCCTGTATCAATATTAGAATTCGTTATGAATAAATAGAACGAATCTCTCTTGTATTTAGCAACGTTTCATAGCTACCTGTAATAAGCAGTCCTTTATCTTAAAGAGAGTCAACA
>NC_042997.1:18916131-18988631 GCF_006345805.1 Octopus sinensis | reverse complement strand
AGTATAAAAAAGATAATGATAAAGATGTCTATAAAATAAATCATCATTATCATCCTCATCGTCGTCGTCCTCTTCGTCTTCGTCATCATCATCATCATCATTATCATCAGTTGTAGTGGTGTTAATAATGATGATAGGGATGAGGTTGTAGTAATAACAGTATTGGTAGTCAAAGGAGAAGGAGGAGTTATAGTTGTAGTAGAAGTAGCGTAAGGATTTCTTGCAATGCTAAAATTCATGCGTTGTCAGTTGAATTGCTCCTCCATATAATTCTAGTATACTTTTCTATTCCAATGGAATTTGAACTGTGTCAATGAATGCAACTAGGTCCTACTAAATAGCATAAAAAAAACTTGACCATGGGCTTCACATATATCAGTGCTCTACACTTTTCAACAGCCCTTTTAGCATTACAATGAAATTGAGACTCATGAGAGGGCTTTTTAATGATCAAACCTGACAAGTTTCATTGTTACTTAGCAATTCATCAGGTTTCACTCACCTCCTCAACCCAAACTCTCTCTCTCTTTTACTCTTTTACTTGTTTCAGTCATTTGACTGCGGCCATGCTGGAGCACCGCTTTTAATCGAGCAACTCGACCCCGGGACTTATTCTTTTGTAAGCCCAGTACTTATTCTATCGGTCTCTTTTGCCAAACCGCTAAGTAACGGGGACATAAACACACCAGCATCGGTTGTCAAGCAATGCTAGGGGGACAAACACAGACACACAAACACACACACGCATATATATATATATATACATATATATGACGGGCTTCTTTCAGTTTCCGTCTACCAAATCCACTCACAAGGCTTTGGTCGGCCCGAGGCTATAGTAGAAGAGACTTGCCCAAGGTGCCACGCAGTGGGACTGAACCCGGAACCATGTGGTTGGTAAAGAAGCTACTTACCACGCAGCCACTCCTGCGCCTATGTGTATGATAAAAACTAAATTCTACTTATTAAAATGTAAACATGTTTCTTTTACTTTACTTAAAAACTTAATCAGGTTGTAAGAGTAGCTTCAATGACCCTCTTGGTTCTCAGGGCCTCTAAGGCAGAGGAAAAGAAAAGAAGATACTCCCTCAAATCTAAAACAAGTTTCATTTATTTAACAATTTATCAGCATACTCTCATCTCTCCCCCAACAGAACAGACTTCGCTAAAAGACACCCAAGGACCATGTTGTGGAGTTAAACCAGATGATGATTTAAGTCTACCATCCAAGAACACAGAACATAAAGAGCTGGGAACAAGATTTCTTGTTTGGCACTACTCTGGCCTTGATTCAATTTAATTTTATTGACCCAGAATGGATGAAGTTGAATTCGAATGGATTTGAACTCAGAGACCATAGAACAGGAACAAATACAACCAGAAGTTTTTCCCTTCTTAATCTTTTATTCTATTAAGCACAATTGATGTAAGGTTGACAGCAGAGATGATAATTGCTACAGTGGCAATACAGCATGAGTTATGAATAACTATATAGGATTCATATCTCCATGGATTTAATCTTGCTGTAAAATGAGGCCTGCAAGGGCCTATCCTGCAGCTAGGAATGAGAATCAAACTGACAAGTTTCATTTATTTAACAATTCATCAGTATGCTCTTACCTCTCCCCCAAACCTCTGATGACAGTCAAGGAAGATTACTTATTAAAATGTAAATAGGTATGTACATACACGCAAACACATTAACTTAATAGCACAAGGTTGGCAACCAGGCAATAATTAACAGATTACTAATATTGCATGGTTTATAGATTGGCAAGATTCTGAAATCCTTACAAATTTTCCCTCCAATACTCAATATTAAATCCACAATCATTTACAAAGGAATCAGAAGGAAACTTCCATAATATGGATCTTAGTGTGGATCAAGGTTCAGCTCTTTACTGATAAAGTGGTTAATCATTCATCCAAATAACTTTTTTTTATATGAGATAAGGTATGTGCTGACATATTAGAGTTCTGTTAAAGTATATTCTCTAAATAACAAAAATGTTACTTATAACAATATCATTTTCCATATAATTTTTACTCTTTCATATATTTATGGTCTGATTTCTTCACTTCATCTAAATGTTTGTTCCTACAACAAAGCTTCTTTATGCCCAAATGTTTGTCTTGCAACTGATTTTTCCTATTTATATGCAAATAGTTTCCTTACAACTAAATATTCCTTCACATAAAAATGTTTTCTTTGCACACAAATCGTTTTCTCATTACTTATCAATCATTTTATACAAAAGCATTTTTATGTAAACAATCCAACACCGCCGCCACTACCACCGCCGCCACCACCACCACTATCAACAACAAGAACAACAACAACAACATCCTACCTTTTATTGAATTTATAATTTACTTTCTGCTTCAGCCTGTTTTTTTATGCATTTGCATCTTTTTTAAAAATGCAAGCATTCTTTTACTTTTATTATTTTTAACTATTTATTCTCCACACAAAACAGAAGCCCCGCTTTTCAATTTTATCGTTTTTTAGAAACATTTATATTCAACTTTTATAAGCATAATGTCATGTATTTTCTTTTAGCTCTTACTACACCATTTGTTTCTTGACAAGTACCTTTACTTTTCTTATGACATTCCTCATTCAGCTTCCCCAGTCCCTTCTTTAAACTCTTTCAGTTATTGCTTCATTTGTATAATTTGGCTGTCATTCTTAGCCCAATATACTTACTTATTCATCCCTTATTCTCCCAATCTTTTCTGTTCCACCATCTTACCTTCCTTTACCACACCACCTTTAACCTGTTCCTTATTTCTTGCTTGAGTTTCTTTTAGTTCATGTCTTGTGATAAACCACTTCTTCCGTATTTTCTGTCTTTAATACATCATTCAACTATTTTACCTTCTTTCATTCTTTCAAACAATGTTTCTTTTCTTCTCTTTTGTTTCTTCTTTGAAATTATCTATTCTTCTATTTATTCCTTTCATTTTGCTTTCACTCATCCAAACTTTTCCTTAAAATTTCTTTTCATTTATAATCTGTCCTTTTCTCTTGATGCTTTACACTTTATATTTCTAAAAATTTCTATTATTTCTATGCCTATTCGCCCTCCATTTTGATATCCTTCTGCTCATACTGTCTCTTCCATTCTTCTCTTTACATCTTATTTCTTACTGCAGGCTACCCAGCTCTAATTACCTACATCATACACAATATTTCCTTTTGAAGATCACATATTTCATATATTGATTTACTCCCCTTACTTTTCATATCATCCCTATATTCTGAACTAATGATCTACCGACTACAAACTTTGACACTAACAATTGCATTTCTTTGTATTCTATATCATATATAATTTCTATGTGAAAAATTTATTTTATCAATTTTAAAATTTGAATGTGTAAACCTTTTATTAGCCTTTTATATTTTTAAGAATTTTTAATTTGATATATAGTTCCTTTACAAATTTGATAATTTTCTTTCCATTTTCCCAAAAATTCACATCTATTTAAAATAAAATTTTCATTACATTTTATTCTTCTTAGCAGTCTGTTTGGATTAGATTTGGGTAAAACATCATGTCATGGAAATTACTTTCAGGTCTTCATTTGACATATTTTGCTTATCTAGTAATTTAATCTTTGTCTTTGCTGATCTAAATCTTTGCCTGGAATTTTACCTTTGTCTTCTTTAGACATCTTACAGCATTCTACACTGGCACACACAGTCAAAAACTACAATAATTATATGACATTGATGTTATAAAAGATCTCAAAATAAACATTATGCAGCACATACTGAATGCAGGAGTGGCCTGACTTAACTAATTTTATATCAAACATGCTAGGTTAAAATGCAGATTTTCACATAAAAATATATTTAAATACTCTCAACTTCAGAAAATGCAAAACCCCGTAATTTTAAGTTATTACTAAATTAAGAATTAATATTTTGATGCTACTAAACATCATGAAAAATAAGATAACTATCCATCATGCAAAATGTATACCCCATTTTAGATTCCCTGTTTCATGTATCTTAGATTGTTATTCTATTCAGAAAAAGCAAGATTACCACAAATGTTTTTGTTTCCATTTTTTTAACATCCCCCTGTCTTCATATTTTGCAGAAAACATTCAGTTGGCCCGAATCTGAGATGTTCAAAGGAAATTACACTAAATTGTATTTATGAAAAAAATATACTTTGTTTCAAAAGGACATGTTGAAGCTGGACAGATTAAAATTCAGTTAAAACTATTTATACAATTAATTTGAAAAATAAAATCTGTTCTTAAAAGTATCATAGATATTTAGACAGGTGAGTTAAAATGCTATTCAGGGAGCTATTTATTTTACTCTTACAGAAGATACAATACCATTGCTTATTATTTAAGGGCTGAGGATAAAAAGTAGAATATCCAGCAGAACAACATTACTAAAACAGACACACACATATGCATTTGCTAAAATAGACACATACATACATGCACAGATTAAATCATATGTAACTTCATCTAAAAGTTCAGTTATATCTCAGTAGCTGAGGATTCATTATTTACTGGTCAAAAATGTCATTTCTGCCCCAAGAAACAAAGACTGGTTTACTTACTATTACTATGATAAAGTTCTTCTCGGTCATTCAGATACCCATAAAGTTTAAAAAAGAAATACATTCACATATATGTGTGTGTTATATATACATATATATGTGTGTGCACGTGTGTGCAAGTATATACATGCATACATACTTATATACATGTGTGTGTGTGTGTGTGTGTGTGTGTGCATGTGTATATTCAGTTGATGAATAGATGGAGACAATGCCAGCATCCTAAGTGATGGTAATACTATTTGCTTCAGTCACATACATGATTCAAAACAGCAATGCATTTCTACTTGTAAATTCAGTTGGACAGAAAGATGGTTGCTAATAGGCAATTAAAGGGGTAGAAAAGAAAAGAAATACCAAAATAAACAAAAAAAGTACACATGTATACACATACATGCATGCATCACACACACAATCTCATACACATACATGCACTTGTTTACATTTATGCATATACACATATGTGTGTGTATGTAGATTTTTTGTGTGTTGTTGTAATATATATATGTATATGTGTGTGTGTGTGTGTGTGTGTGTGTGTGTGTGTGTGTGTGTGTTGATATATAGAATAAAAAATACAATAAATAAACATTAAGATGTAATTATGATCCTCACTACACACGTTTCTGCCGTTCATATATGCCACTCCCAAATGTAGTCCCTGTCTCCTAGAACCACAGCATCCACCCTTGCCTGGTGACGAATTTTGCTGTCTCATGCAATCATTTTCAGACAGCCTCTGGCAGTATTTATCACTTGTTAATATCTAAGTTGCAGATGTTTCATATATATTTGGTTGGTTCAGCATGAATTGACAAGCCTCATCAATAGACATGCTTAGGATATAAAGACGAAATAAGCATCCCTTTTCAGGGTAAGGAAATTTTTCCATCATTTCACATCAACTAATGGTCATTCATCTGTGGAAAGAAATGCCATTTGAGCCTCATAACCTTCCATTCTGGCAGCTTATTTATGAATTTGTGCATAATCCTACATCACATACACTCAAATACACATACATTAGTATACGTATATATACATGCAAATCAGTGTGTGTGTGTGTGTGTGTGTGTGTACGTTGCTTTATAAAAGAAGATATATCATCACAGTCATCATCACCATTATCATCGTCATCAGCAGTAGGAGCAGTATTATCATCGTATTCATCTAGTTACTCCATGGGAATGATGAAAATGATGCAGACTAAAGACAGTGTGTTTATGATGGATTCAGTTCAAATGACTATGGAATATCATAAAAATATCCATCCATTACCTTTAAGAATTTTTGTATTTTGAAGTCTTTATGTACCTTTCACCTAGGGTTCATTTTCATAATTCTGCAGCAGGAATGAAAAAAAAGTATTCAAATTATCTAAACCTCTTTATTTCTTTTGCATGGGTATATGATTAAGAAGTTCACTCCTCAATTACATAGCTTCAGGTTTAGTCCTGCCGCATGATACCATGGACAGCTGTGTTCTGCTGTCAAGCTGACCTATGCTTTGCAAGGGAATTTGGCTGACATAAACAGAAAAAAAAAACCTTGTGTGTGTGTGTGTGTGTGTGGTGTGTCTGTGTATGTGTGTGTGTCTGTTTGAATTCTTTTATTCTTTTGTTCTTTTATTTGTTTCAGTCACTTGAGTGTGGACATGCTGGAGCATTGCTTTTAGTCAAACAAATTGACCCCAGAACTTATTCTTTGTAAGCCTAGTATTTATTCTATCGGTCTCTTTTGCTGAACTGCTAAGTTACGTGGACATAAACGCACCAGCATTGTTTGTCAAGTGATGGTGGGAGTACAAACACAGAAACATAAACCCATACACACATACACACACACACACACACACACACACACACACATATATATATACATACATATATATGCCAGGCTTCTTTCAGTTTTTGTCTACCAAATCCACTCACAAGGCTTTGGTTGGTCTGAGACTATAGTAGAAGACATTTGCCCAAGGTGTCATGCAGTGGGACTGAACCTAGAACCATGTGGTTGGTAAGCAAGTTACTTACCACACAGCTACTCCTGCACCTATACAATCTACATTGAACTACAGCTGTAGATGATATCACTGCTTGCAACTCAACTTCAAGTGTTGGTGCCACCGGTTGAGGATGGTATCCAGATGGCTATGCCTGTTGACATTACCAATCAAAAATGTTTCCCTACATCTGTGCTTTATAATACCCCTGAAATACAGAAAAAAATTCTTTCATTTGAAAACTGACAGGAAGAACATCGAATTGCAAAAATCTGCCTCAAATATGAGTGAAATTCCTCTCTCCCCTTTATGATATATTTGAATTTAGCAGGTAACAGCTAGCCTTTGGCTGCTATTTGGACCATGTTGTGTCTACTACTCTGATTGGTTGATTTTGGCACAATTTGTTTCTTACTCTGTCGTGCCAATTTGCTGCATATAACCAATCAGAGCCTATAAATAAAATCATGTGAGACAGCCTGTTCTCAACCCAGTTTTAAGCTTACAGCTCCTTATAAAAACTCACCTTCTCCCCCTTTCGAGTTCTTTCAGTTCCAGACCTTAAAAGGTCTAGTCACTGACCACAACCAGTTCCAGCGATGACACCACAGCAGCCACGTTGAGACTTACCAGCTTCGTCCAACAGCATTACGTCGTCAGTCTCCCTGCCACTGTCATGTTTTCAACATTGCCAACATCATCTCTCTATATACACAGTTCAGCCAGCAGCTCACCCAAGTTCCAACACTTCTCTGCTTGTGAATTACTTCACCATGGATCAACAGTGAATACACACCCTGTAAGAACTCCTATATTCAAGTGACCCAGGTAGCAGCATGTTGTATGTGAAGCTACGACTTCACATACAACATGTACCTACAACTCGCTCAGCATCATGGCTGCAACTTCTTGATACAGTACTTCAACTACCATGTACAATTGACTACGAACTGGTATTCTCATTCCTGTGTCTATGAACTTCTCACTTCGATGGCTATAGACTCTTTCACTACCTACTTCACTGCCATTCTTATATGTTCTTCACACGTGCATACATCTATACTTACACACACACATATACAGTTTACTCTCAAGACGGCCTGTCTATTATTCTGTATACATCACACACACACACACACACACACACACACACACACGCACACAAGTTTACATATCAATAAATCTTCTCTTAACCATTCTACTCAGTTGTGTCTGCTTTTTTCTCAGGTACTTACATGTACTATTCCTTTTATATGTATTGTATCGACCATGTGATGTACTAAAGAGCCATTCTCATCACCTTACATTGCACGGTCCTTGCAATTTTCCCTGTCTAAGCCAGGCTGGTATAGAAAAACAGACATTAAACTGAACAAGTGATTAGTTGCAAGAAATTTGACCTCAAACCCTTTATTAAAAAAGGATTTTCTTCTTTGGGCAGATGCTTAATTTTTGTTTGCTTAATATTAAATCCATTTGTTATTAGCTAATTAATTAATTAATTACTCATAATTTTCTATTTGTAGCAGCAGTGTTTTTCAACATATCTCAGTTGCATCTTTGAGTCACTATGCCAAGATGTGATAGAAGGCTTTGTTAATAATTATTTCTAATTTAGGCACAAGGCCAGCAAATTTGAGGGGAGAAGTTAGTCTATGCCTTTAACCCAGTACTTGATTGGCATTTTATCTTGTCAACCCTGGATGAATCATAGCCACGTTGAGCTCAGTAGTGTTAGAAAATTCAAAACGCAAAGAACCAGAATAAATACTGCAAGGTATTTTTTTATGTTGCTCAAACAATTCTTCCAGCTCACCACTTCAGAAGGTCTTGATAATAAGAATTTCAAAATTTGGCACAAATCCACAGTATGTAAATAAATCAAGCAGAATTCTTAAATGGTGCTTATTTCTATGAGCAATCGAAGAATGACACAAACTCTTCCCCCATTGTACTACATTGAACTGTAAAGAGAATTAACAAAATACCCAAAGTCATTTTGTCTGGCATTCTACAGAATGTGTCACTCCACTGTGCTTTGACTCTGACACTGACTATGAATAAAGAAAAAAAAAAAATGATTAATTAATATTATGCTTTAGGGAAAAAATCAAATATACCTCACGTCTTGTTGCACAGCAGGTTTCTTCAGAAACGTTTAATAAATTGACTAGCAGAAGACATTATGTTCTTGTTGCTGTTGTATAGTCTTCTTAGATGTGCTTGGTCAGACTTATGACATGTTGGTAGATTGTCAAAAGGTCTCAGTGCAACTCACAGATCCCAGCAATCTGGATGGATATATCATGCTTCTCTGCCTGGTTGAGAACTACACTGTGCTCTCTGACATACAGTGATTTATCTTGTGAAAATAGGGTGTAATGGTGTTTGTTCTACTGTCTAGACTGCATTCCATGCTGCTCAAGGATGACACATTAATTACATTCTTTCAGAGAATGTTACTTGCTGGAAATGCAATCTGATATAACTTAAATAAAATACATGTTTTCTTAGGTTATGTTTGGCTTCGATACTGGATGGTTTTCTTTCTGACATTTTTGCTTGTGGAGACGGAGAAAATAAAGTCTATGGCAACAATTAGATAAAAAGACTCATTCACAAACATACACATGCACCATCATAGATGGCTGGATACATGCTCACACACACGCACACACAAATTCATATTCAAAAATATAAATACATACTCAAAAACATTCTCACTCACATTTCTTCATATATATGTACATACATACACAACTTTTTATTCACAAGCAGGCATATTTTTTATAAACAAATGTGCACACACTTACATGCATATACACAAATTTGTTACATTTATAGGCATATACTGTTACAAAAACTATACACTAATATTAAAAAATTCTACATACCTACACATGAAAATAAATAATGAAAAAATTTCAACTTTTGTTCAGGAATGCAAACATAGTATTTTTGAATAAATCTCTTATATTTCTCTTTGTTTTTCTCTCTCATTCTCCTACCCATTCTCTCTGTATTACAGAAATGAGAATATCAATATTCTTGCTATTTAATAGAAGAGAAGTGAATTTATTCAGGGAATGACAAAATGATTTAGTTAACTTCACAGATCAGACACAGTGAATAATGTGGAATGCAAATAAGCATATTTGCTCCCCAAATTTCAGTTGTTGAATCAGTTTGCAAATATTTCAAGCTTGTGTGTACATTGCAGACTATTTAATAGCACATATTTCTACTTTGCCTTTTAGTTTAATGTCCATCCCTGTGACAATAATAAAATGCAAAATAGGAAGATAAATACATAGTTTCTATTCTTCGAGGAATCCAAATATTAATCCTTCTTAATTAAGGTTCTTTACTTGAATGTTAAATGATTTGTGAGAGAACAATGTGACCGACCACAACCTATAATATCTCTGATGTATCATTCGTCACACCATTCATGGCTGTAAATTGAATGCCATAAAATAAGCTCATCCCTAGTTATTTGTTTAACTCTTCCAGAGTTATTTCCGTGACAGCAGGGTTTACTGATGCCATCAACAATGCTGACTCATAATAATTCCCACCCTTTCTCTTTCATACTTTGTCTTCCCAGTATTCATCTGATATTTTCATCTATTTCCATAACAACGCTCTGAAGAATAATAATTCCAAGCAACCAAAAGATGACACGATTGGCTGTAAGACTAATATCATGGAAGTTATGACTGTGACATGCTAGTACATGCTAAAATATAATTTCTCACTGTCATTTTGATGCTTTAAGGAGATTACTTGGAACTTCTTAATTTAGAAACTTTGTCAATAAACTAGGGATATTTTCATATATTCTGCATATAATCTCTGTGTTTCTAGTTGAGTATTGGTAATATTTATGTGTCAGGGACATAAAGTAATACATTTCTACAGTCTTTCCAGGTATTTCGATATTTCTGCATTATTTATAAACTGTTTTACTCTCTTGCAAACGTAGCTTATTTCTGCTATAAAGCAATGTTCAAGTTTAATGTTTAGTACAACCTGGGATTTGTAAATTCAGTCGTTTCATTCATTCTCGATGCAAGTATTTTAAATTTTTAAAAGTCTTATTTAACACTATCTCTCCTTACATAATCATGATCAGTAATTATTTACTGTTTGTTTTTGTAGGTTTCACATACCTTGAATGTGGTTGTCAGTTAATTGCTTCAGTAATCTCAGTTGATTAAAAGTTTTACAGCTCAATGTTTAATGTTCTGAACCCCAGCTATATTTATAATTTAACCTTCAAGACACAGGCATTGCTGTGTGGTTAAGAAATTTGTTTCATAATCATGTGGTTTCAGGTTCAATACTACTGCAAAGCAACTTGGGCAAGTATTTACTATAACCTGAGACTATTGAGCAAAATCTTGTGAGTGAATGTGCTAGAATGAAACTAAAAATAAATCTTACACACACACACACACACACACACACACACATTGGGTCATCCAATAAATAATGTGGATTTTTATACTTCTTTTATTCTCCAAAATTAAGATAAACAAAGTTCTTTTTAAATCTAAAATATACACTCCTTCATTTTCAACAATGCTCTTCCATCTGACTTGCAAGGCTCCTCTTCCAAAATTCACTAGACCATGATGAAAAATACTCCTCCAGTACTGTTCTGACCTCATCTACAGAATTCATATTTGTTCTGTCCAAATGATTTTGCTTCAATGAACAGTGACTTAGTTTACAATCAGTATGAAAATATTGAGACAAGGGAAAAGTATACATACACATCACATACATACAAGCAGATACACATACACACACACTAGCAGACACACACACACACACACTAGAAGACACATACACACACATTATGTATGTTGTGTTGTGTTTTGTGTGTGTGTGTGAGTATGTGTAGAGTATTGGTTTTTTTACTATACCAAATTTACTTGCATGGCATTGGTCAACACAGGGCTATGATGAAAAACACTACACTGTGAGATGCGACTGAAACTCAAATCACATAGTTGTGAAACAAAATTGTTAACCATGCAACCATGCCAAGGGTAAGTATTTTCTAAAACTACATACCAAAAAATGTATTGGATTTAAAAAAGGAATTGGATTAAAAAAGTTTATGAGCTGTTCATTCAATTCCTCATCTGCTAAATAATTCTGTCGTTGTTCTGTCACTAAGTTTAAGATAACAGATAAAAACCACAATCTCCAATTGAAAAGCTTTCATTTAAAAAGTATGACACTTCTGTTGTAATATTTTAGATTTACAAGACTATTTGAATTCCTGATGCCCAAACCAAATAAAATACTGTGTATCCATAACGTTTCAAATTAGTATTTGAAGTAATCTATATGTGATTAAAAGCCATTGAAATATTTTGCCTAGGTGTGTGTAATTTTATTATACCTCTAACATATTCTTGTTTGTGCTAATCATAATTCAAGTGAATCACTTGGATCAGTCAGGCTGTCTGATACTAAATCAGCTCCGCTGGCCACAACATTTTCTCCAGTCCCCTTGTGCTCTCACCATTCTCCTCCATGTTGTTCCAAACAGCTTTCTTCTGAGTGCTCTCTTCCATTTGTGTGGGTATCACTCAATAACTGTATGGGTCTACCAACTGTCTGTGAACCTTGCTGCATGATCAGTTTTGTGTGGTGGTATTCTGCGAGCTGGCAGAAACGTTAGCATGCCAGGAAAAATGCTTAGCTGTATTTCATCTGCCGTTATGTTCTGAGTTCAAATTCCGCCGAGGTCAACTTTGCCTTTCATCCTTTCGGAGTCGATAAATAAAGTACCAGTTACGCAATGGGGTCGATGTAATCGACTTAATCCGTTTGTCTGTCCTTGTTTGTCCCCTCTATGTTTAGCCCCTTGTGGGCAATAAAGAAATAGGTATTCTGCAATGATATCCTTCACTCCAGTTCTATTCCTAATCTCCTCATTCTGGATGTAGTCTCTTAGTGAGATTCCCAACATCGACATTTCCATGGCTCTCTGCTAATCTTAATTATGATAATAATAACCAAATCTATCATGATTTATTAGATTTCAATGCTATACTTGTTTGAATTAAGGCGGCGAGCTGGCAGAAACGTTAGCACGCTGGGAAAAATGCTTAGCAGTATTTCGTCTGCCGCTACGTTCTGAGTTCAAATTCCGCCGAGGTCGACTTTGCCTTTCATCCTTTCGGGGTCGATTAAATAAGTACCAGTTATGCACTGGGGTCGATATAATCGACTTAATCCGTTTGTCTGTCCTTTGTCCTCTCTGTGTTTAGCCCCTTGTGGGTAGTAAATAAATAGCTATACTTGTTTGAATTGTGGCCATGTTTGGGCAACGCATCAAAGGATTTAGTCAAGTAAATTGATTCCACTATTCAATTTTAAGACTTGTACTTATTCTCTCACTCTCTTTTTTGTTTAACTGATAAATTACAGGCATGTAAACAGATTAATACCAATTGTTAAGTGGTGAGCAACAAACGCAAATATGCATTCATACTCACTCAAACACACACACATATGTCTATACATGTGAATATATCTATATCTGTATTGACATGTATCTATCACTATACACACTCACACCAATATTTATGTATTCTTTTATATGTTTCAGCCCTAAGGCTGTGGCCATGCTGGGGCACTGCCAGAATTATTAGACAATAAATTGGATGGTATACACTATGAGGGATAAATGCTAGATAGGTTGAAACAATTGTAGTGATCAATAAACATTTTTGTAGCTTTCAGATTTCGCCTCTCTCATTAATCAGATATATATTTATGTATGCATATATGTTTATATATGTTTTAATAAAGAAGTCAAACCAAATAGTGATATTTTGAAATCATTTACTACAGGCATTCCAGATCTGCATAATATATAATAGGAAATGCATCTATTATGTAAGGCCTTCCTCAGTTAAAACATTAGATAGATAGATACCATAAATCCTCGAGTATAGTCCGCCCTTGAGTATAATACACAGGGGATTTTTAGGGGGCTGTACCTCTGAAAAACCTAAACCTTGTGTATAATACGCACCCGTTCTCTAACTCGAGTCAAGGAGGTCTATATAACGTCCTTGGTTTGTAAAGCTGTATACGGTAGCATCCTTTATTATTATTATATATATAACATAATGCAAACGTTTAGCATTTTTGCGCATTTTATTTGCAGAAAATAAGGAAATAACAGTAATAACGCTTAATAAATGTTGCTTACTGCAAGTTATGGATGTTTCTTTTATGACTTCATTGCTTTCAGGCTTAGCTTAAGGTATTTTCGTGCCAGACATCACACAATGCGTCTGAATAAACATTGCTGGACAGAAAATAGAGGACTCAGACATTGCCTACAAAATAATTTAAATTTTTAACCCCATGTATAATATGCACTAGGGATTTAAACCTTTAAATTTTGGGAAAAAATGCGGATTATACTCAAGGATTTATAGTAGATAGATAGATAGATAGATAGATAGATAGATAGATAGATAGATAGATAGATAGATAGATAGATAGATAGATAGATAGATAGATAGGTAGATTGGTAGATAGATAGATAGATAGATAGATAGATAGATAGATAGATAGATAGATAGGTAGATAGATAGATAGATAGATAGATAGATAGATAGATAGATAGATAGACAGACAGACAAACAGACAGATAAACAGGCAAACAGATAAACGGACAAACAGACATAGAGTGTACATTGCCACTACCATCTCAATCTTCTTTCCAGTAAGCCTCATCCACACCTCATGTAATGCAGGCCAAACATGTGTCTCTTCTTGAGCAAGAAGCCTGTGCTTCTCCTTCTGCCATACTTCAACTTCTCAACACCTGGTACAAAGCCATCTTCTTCTATATCAAATGCACCCCAGTTCAGTCAAGGGGGCTTTTTTTATTTGATTTTCTTCTCCTGCAAGCTACAAAATCACCTCGATAGTGCTCATCGCATGAAAAGAGCACCCAGAACACACTGTAACATGGCTGGCCCTAAGAAGGATATCCAGCCATAGAAATCATACCAAAACAGATACAGGAGATCAATGCAGAACTGTGGTTCATTGGATCCTGTTAAACCATCCAACCCATGCCAGCATGGGAAATGGATGTTAAATTATGCTAACTCTGACATTGATATATGTATGAACGTATGTATAAGCATAAGCTTCCATCAATCCCTACATGTATACATACATACACACACACATACATACATACATACATACATACATACATACATACATACATACATACATACATACATGCATATCATTATTTGTTTACCCTTATGTTGCTACTTGTAGCAATAAGCTAATGAATTCCCAGGTAACATTTATATTTTTAATGCTATGGACACTGCCAGATTGAATTGTACTGCCAAGGTGTCAAAATCAAGGTGATATCCAATTGAGTAGCTGATGATGGGAAAACACACTGTGCTAGATGGTGAATTTCTTATATCCTAGTCTCATTATTATGGGTTATTCATCATTCTTGTAAGTGTAAAGTGTTCATTGATTCACAGTTTGTAAGGATGACTTATTTTGGTATTGGTTAATTTTCTTCATAGGTAGCCTAATTAGGCTTGGACAATGCTTAGATATAGTTATCTAGATTTAAGAGGTTATGTGAAACACACACATGTTGTTTTTACTTGTTCCAGCCATGAGCAGGGGCCATGCTGAGGCACCACCATTGGAGTACATATACATACATGCACATATATAAATATATGTGTGTGTACGTGTATACATATATATATTTCAAAATGTGATCGCTTGTGTACCGTTGGCAATTTTTTTTCCTCTGTCTTCCCTTCTCTGAATCTTTCCTTCTCCTATGTTTCCGACAAAGAGCTCCACTCGAAACATTAAATCCTCCTTCTTTCCTTCTTTCCTGAGCGTTGAATAATACTATATTTGTTCCACGTCCTCGCGTTGTTGTGTTTTTTGTTTTTTTGTGCTTTCTTGTTTGGATTAACTATGTGTATATATATATATATATATATATATATATATATAATATATATATATATATATAGATAGATAGATAGAGATAGATAGATAGATAGATAGACAAACAGATAGACAGACAGAGAAAGAAAGAAAGAAAGAAAGAGTGAGAGAGAGAGTGAGAGAGAGAGTGAGAGAGATGTGACAAGCTTCAGTGTAACTTACAATTTTTCTTCACAAAGTGATGATCACCCTTGGTCTATTGTAGAAGGTAATATGCAGTGAAACTGAACTAAAATCATATGGTTGTGAAGCAAACTTCTTAACCACACAGCCAAGCCTGTTATTATCATCCTCAAAAGGTTTTGATGAGGATTGTTGATGAAACCTAATTTAGCTCTGATCAAAGGTATCCCATTTATGACCTTCCTGACTTTTGACACAGTATTTTGTGCAACATTTTCCAATGTGTCCTAAATCACTAACTATTCTTCTCAAATAAACAATACTTTTCTATTACAAATTCATAGTTTTGCACCTGCATAAAACTTTGCTATAGGTAATAGCAACAGCTTAATTTCTGTGGCTTATTGTTATTATGTTATGCATAAATTTGGATAATGGTATATATTCATGCCTTTGTCTGTGACATTATTTTTTTTTAGCTGGAGCTTGCCTACTCTTATGTTTATTTCAGCTTACATAAGTAGCCAAGTACCTTCTAAAAATGTCTTATATAATATCCTTGGCCAAATTGCATCAATTTTGTAAATATGAAACAATGGCTCTGTCAGTTTAGTATTGATTTCTAACATTGGTAAAAGGTTGTGAAGTGAACTTCTTGAGCACAAATTTTAGAGAGTGCAGTTGATTAAATCAACTTCTTGACAGGTGATATATTTTATAAACCCTGGAAGGATGATAGACAAATTAGGATTCTGTGAAATTTTGACTCAGAATGTAAAGAGCTGTAACTAAATACCATAAGGCATTTTGTCCACTGCTCTAACGATTTTGCCATTTCACTATCCTTACCATTGATAAACATTAACAACTTTAAATCTGACTGGGAAGTATAATTCATATTGTGTGCCAAGAAGTCTTATGAGAAATTTCAACATAGCAGTTACACTTTTGGCCTAATACTGGTATCAGTTTGTTAAGCCTGGAGATATTAGACAAATTAGGAGCAAAACAGCATGCATCTAAAGAGCCTATTCTCTCACCAATTAGTTTCAGACATAATCTTTGTGGCGATGTCAAATGACCCATGATTTGCATTTACTTCATTGCTTTGCAAAAACAATTATCTTTCTTAAATCAGGCACAAAAAAAATCTATACAAATGAATAAATAAATAACCCATCTTGCCACCTCTCTTGTTGTGCTGACGCTATTTCTATTGATGATATTCTGCTCTAATGCAGACACCATTTGGAAATGATAGTCAACACTTATGCTGCCTATGTCCATTTGATAACCTAGAGCACAAGGAAGTAATCATGAACAATTCACTAGTTCTGCTGCTTCTTCGAACATCCTCGTTGGTCATTCTGCTACAGATATAACAACAAAAATCTAACATACTTTATCAAAAATTCTTTATTGCTTTCTTTTTCAGAATAAATTTAAGCATGAGTCAATTCCAGTAGTTTTCTCTTTACGTTATATATATACAAACACACATACATAGACAAATACAAAGAGACACACAGATACACACAATCATACATGTGTGTGTGTGTGGGGGGGGGGGGGTATATATGTATAAAGGACAAAAGTATTAGAATTGAGTTGCAGTTTTATATATATATATATATATATATATTCATATATATGTAGGTTTGTATACACACACATGTATACGTGTGTGTGTGTGTGTATGTGCATGATACCTTCTGAATGTCTTTTTTTCTTGTAAAACATTAATTACTCCTTTTTAACATTTTTTCTTTGTTTTCATCTTTTTTAACTACTAATCCTTAACAATATATTATACATCCGGTACTACATCCAATAATGAGGAATTTCAGTTTAATCTTTCTCACATCTTGTGTTGATGATATTTAGCTGCTTTCACAATACAGCATGGTTCATTGGTCTTGGTGTGTGTTTCTTGCTTTTGGAGGCCTTGGAGGGTCAAACTCTGGAGGAGCATGCATGCTTTCTTTTCTATAGGTGCATGTATGGCTGTTTAAATATGGAGTTTGCTTTGTTATCAGCAATCTCAATTTGTAATTCACACTTCAGCACCTTGGTTAAAAGTCTTCTATAGAGAAGATATTTAGTCAAAGTACTGTACTACAGTGCTCCTCAATAACATAATTCTGGTTTCAGTCCAATGTATAATTTCTTTGGCAAATGTCTTCCAATATAGCCTTAGGTCAACCAATGTCTTGTGAGTGAATTTGTTAGGCAGAAACTGTATGAAGCCTGTCGTGTATATATGTATGTATGTATGTATGTATGTATGTATGTATGTATGTATGTATGTATGTATGTATGTATGTGTATGTATGTATGCATGTATGTAACTATATATATAAATATATACATACATATATATATATATATATATATATCCCCATCTTCCTAGCTCTCCTGTGTGACCACCCCTGTCCGGCATTCACATGATAGCTCCTCACTAGCCACTACACATTCGGTATTTTCTCTCCTTGTTTCTTTCTGTGTTCCTTTCTGTGGAAGAGCGTAGGCTCGAAATGTTAAAGACTTTTTCACTTCCCAAGCGTTTGTCTACACCACTTGTCTTCATCTTTTGTTTTTTTGTGAATTCTCCCAAATATATATATATATATAGTAACAGAAAAGAAGGTATTTCAATTATCCCCACGTGGTGAGTTGTATTATATATATAAGAAATTAAAAAAGGAAAATACACACACTTTTCATAGTTATAATATCATTTTTAATATATTGACTGGTTTTGTTTTCGCTATTCATGTTATTAAAGTTTCCTTATTTGGATATGTAGTTTCTTAAGAAGAAATTTTTGTTAATTTCACACACACACATATATAAATATATACATACATACATACATACATACATACATACATACATACATACATACATACATACATACATACATACATACACACACACACATACATACATACATACATACATACATACATACATACATACATACATACATACATACACATATACACATATATATATATATCCATATGTAAGTGTGCGTATATGTGTGTGTGATGAATACTTACATTCTATGACATATATTTCTTGAACACATTGAGCTAAAAACAGAGTTGTTTGATGACATTTCTTATCAACCATACCATTCGCAAACTCTATGCTCTCAAAGACAAAGGAAATAAAATAGAAACCGTTTGCTTGCAAGCAAGGGTTAGTGTCAGGAAGGACATCTGACTGGAAAACAGTATTTCAGTAAAATGTTTTTGCCCATCCCATACCAACATGCCAAAATAGGTATAAAATGAATGAATGAATAAACATGTACATATTGAGTTCTTTTTGTCTCGCCTACAAATACTTGTCATATAAACTATGCTGGTAAGTCTTCTGTTTTTGCCACACATGAATATCTTTAGAAGTTCATGTGTTATCTATTGTATTAATACATTACCATATTCTTTCCATGGCTCTCATTGTGAACTCTGAAGAATGAAACCTAGTTTCTAGGAACGATGGATAATTTATTTTTCTATATATCATTCTCAATATGATTATCATCACTAACTTTTGTAATTAAATACCAGCTTCATGATCTCAAACTATATTTTCTCTTTGTGTAATATATTAATAAATGAAAATAGGAATATAAATTTTATGAATGATCCAATCTTAGGTTTATTTTCCATAGCATGACATTCATTAGTGAGAGTTTTAACATAATAAACTGGAAATTCAATTAATTAAATTACCTGTAGATATAAAAATGAAAATATTATTATTGTTCAAAATCATCCTATTCCCTACAGCTCATCATGATTAATATACTGCATACATAACTTGAATAAATTTTGAAAACTATATGAATATAGATTAAGTTTAATTACAAAATACTTGTAATTTTTGAGAGTAAAGCTATTGTAAAGAAGGTTTTGGTTGACCACACTAATTAAACAAACAACCTTCCGCTACTAAGATAGTCTGGATTGTCTTTTCCTGTCTTCTTTTCTGGAATATATTTTCTCATAATACAATCCTTAAATTAATTTTTGCTCCTCACTAACATTACCTTCCTATTGAACTTTATTATTGATTATTGATCAACATTTAATGAAATCTAAAAGCGATATATTTCTTATAAATAAATTATTTTGTTATATATTTTTAAATATTTTTAAATATTCATTACATGAAATCTAATATTTCATTTGTTGCACCACTTAGTTTTCACTCACTCCAACCATTTAGCGTTATTCAATTAAAAATTATTTTAATTCAGAAAAAGATTAATTTGGTTTTGAATCAATATTATAAAAAATTAATGAATAGAAAAACTCATTATTTTTCTTTCCAAGTGAAGCATTATTAAATTTTAATGATTTCTTTTTCAACTTCAACATTAGGGTAATAAATAATAAATAAATAATAAATAAGACTGAAGCAATAAAACATAAACATGTTCACTATGTTTACCAGTCACTGAAAGAAAACAGTTTTTGGTAAATAATTGTCTCTGTTTTTAAGCTAAAATATTAAACTTCATTTGACTGGACATAAAGCAAACTTTTGTCGAGGAGAAGACATAGAGAAAGCAAAAGCTCCAAAATTAGCTGTAATTAATTTATTGTAAGTTGTTTAGTAAATGTCTCTTGAGCCTTGATTATCTCTTGGTTTTTATTAGTTGTGTCCTGGTATGAAATGGACAGGAAATAAATCTTCCAATTCAAGCAACATACTGGTGTTGACTTCCAACAGCTTGCTTGTGTTATTGAAAATTAAATGGACTCCCAAAATAATCAATGATGCATCAAAAGTTTTGAAGTTTTTGCCTGATATCATATCCCTGGCTACTTCACATCTTATCATAACTTAGGGCTATCTCAATGGCATTAGAGGCCTCAGCTAAAACAATGCATTAGAGCCTATAGTATTTATTTGCTAACAGCAAGTCGTAACATATATAGGTTAGCATAGGATTCCTAGAGCAGTGAGGCCTTTGAGCACTCTAGGCAGATTGCTATCAATTAAACATAACGTTTTCTTAATCATATTCCCGTTAAAATACACTGTCCTTGCTTTGGTCAATTTTGAAAATAATGAAGAATTTAGTTAGATAACCTTGTCATTATTAATCTAGCATTTGAAATATGAATTAACATGAACTTTTGAGGGAAGATTTTAATTTAGATCACTTTAAAACAGGAAGTTTGTATCATAGAACCAATGATGTTCCCATGTGAGTTAGTATCAAAAGACTTAAAACACCATTGCATTGACTCCCAAAGGGATGAAATGCAAAGTGGACAGAAGCAACCATCCATGCCTTACACTCGCCCAAGCATTTAACAACTTAAAGTATTGAATCAATATTTGAATCTGATTTTCCATTTTACTATTCATTGTTAGTAAAGCAATTACCCTGCATACTGTTTCTAGAATTTTCACCAGTTTTGCTACTTAAACTATTGAATCAAAATTTGATTCAGTTTACAATTTGTTGTCAGGAAGAAGTAGTTATATTTGTTAAGAGATAAATTATTAATATGGGTGATTGAGTAACAAGCCATTATAATTATTATTATAATAGAGTTGTCAGGAGGAAGTAGTTATACTTGTTAACAGATAAATATTAATATGGGTGATTGAGTAACAAGCCATTATAATTATTATTATTATTGAGTGAAAGAGTAGTGAATGCCATCAAAGTGACACTGGGATAAAATATATGAAGCCTAGTATAACTAAGATGACTACCCATCAAGATAAGGGTACACCTGGCACATGCATCATACTATATGTGCACAACATGGTGATCTCATATCAAGATACACAGCACATGACCTTGCAGGTGGAATCCAGTTAGAATTTTCTTCAGTTTGAGTAGACCATCCCACTCAAAAGATCCTGAATAAGGGTTATTTAAGGATGTTGAACAAAACACCCATGTTTCCAGAGGTGTATTATTAAAACTCCAATGAATTCCTCTCAACACATGGCTGTGATGCTGCCTCACTACTTCTGCTTGTGATCTGAGATGCACATATCGTCAACCACCAAGGGACATGCTCAATTGGTCAAAGTCAAACAACTGACAAGCAAATCTGTGATATTGAGCACAATATTTGCTGTAGCCCATCCTTTATACCAAAACAAAACATGTACGCGTTAACGCTTCCAATTGGTTATGATCAGAAGCCATAAGAGCCAGTGCCTGGTACTGCATCAGAGCATTATTACTATTATTGTTGTTGTTGTTGTTGTTATTTTTGCTAAGATTCTTTGAATATTTTATCATAAATTTAACTTATGTTTAAAAATAATTGTATACACCTAATTTATTCTTACTATAAGATTATCTAATCCCAGATCGGTTCTGACTGAGTGGACATATATATAATAAAATGTAGTTTGTTAGGTGCATATACATCTGTACATTCATATGCATGACTATATCTCTCTCTTTAGAGAAAGTGTGATGCATGGACATGCATCTATGTGTTTGTGTAACTAGTATATTTAGTCAAGTATATAATTAGAGGATAAAATTACTAATGGATTTGATACATTCACTGTTTACCAATCTATAACCTTCCTTTGACTGACTAGCATGAAACATAAAGCTGGTCTACTGACACTCACCAACCTCTGGCTCACAGACTTCTGTCTTCTCTCTTAGTCTCTTTCTACTGATACCACAGTGGCTTTGGCTCCTCAACTCTGGCTGGTGTTGTGCCACATCTAATCAAGCATTTCTCTCTTGGTTACCTCTCAGCATATCATCCTTCTTGTGTCTCACTCTCTAGGCCCCTCCCTCAGTCTTTGTCTGCACATTTTGCCTGCAGCTGTTGACTTGTAACATTTCGAAAAGAATGTTAATGGCATAAAACTCTCTTGTCTCGGAGGACATGCAAAAATTTTGAGCAGGACCTCTGCTTCCAGACAAGATCACCAAAGAAGTAAGCATGTCTTCTGTTTTGTACACCAACTCATGTAAACATATGTATCTTGGCCTCTTGTTTTTTCTCTTCTATATTTTAGATGTATGTACATGTATATGTTCGTGTATCTTATGTGTGAACAAGTTGACTGCATACAGAAAAAAACCAAATATTTATTCATATATTTAATTGGCAAATATTCTGGCTGTAAACAGATGCAACTGTCTGGGATGTTAAGTTAATCTGCAAAACATTTAAAGCCGTAAATACCATAACCTTCCTCTCTGATTACATTTTCTGAAACCGTTTCGGGGGATTTTTGTCATTTCAATTAAAAAAAAAACAAAAGGTTCAATTTATTTTTAAATTGAAGAAAATTAAATTGCATCACTTTTCCAAATCACTTTTCCAAATCTCTCTCTCTATCTCCCCTTTCTCTCTCTCCCCTGCTCTCTTTCTCTCTCTCAAACACATGTATACACAAAAATTTAACAGCTCGAAGAACCACAATGGAAGATTTTTATAATGTAAAATAAATAGAATAGTGCATAAGTGTTTCAATGTATACAATGATTCTATGATTTAGTCTAAGGAGATGATCTCAAATCACATCACTTACCAGTCGAGTATAACTCATGAAATTTGGACAGTATTTATCTTTTATTGTCCAAAATGGCAACTCAGGCAATTGGGCACTCTCAATCTTAGTCTTTGCTTCATCCAGGTCTGTAATCCATGATGCTGAATCAACACTTTGAACTTGGCTTTCCCTGTGTTGAGCTGCAAGATCCCAGACATATCTTCTTTGATGTAAATTCTTAGCACCAGCTTATATTTATTTAGGACGTTCTTGATGATTACTTTGATTTTCAAGATGCCCTACTATCATTGTTGTCTGCGTATGTTAAAACAGAGCGTGATCGTTGTCAGAGCGGCTAACTGGCATTTGTGCCGGTGGCACATAAAAAGCACTATTCGAGCGTGATCGTTACCAGCGTCGCCTTACTGACACTTGTGCCAGTGTGCATGTGACACGTAAAAAAACCAGTACCCCCTTGGTGGCCCTAGTGCCGGTGGCATGTAAAAGCACTCTTGGAGTGGTTGGCGTTAGGAAAGGCATCCAGCTGTAGAAATTCTACCAAATCAAGACTGGAGCCTGGTGCAGCCATCTGGTTTGCCAGTCCTCAGTCAAATCGTCCAAATTATGCTAGCATGGAAAGCGGACATTAAACGATGATAATGATGATGATGAGATCCCTGCATTTCAATTCAAGTGGGATAACATTTCAAACCTTATGAAAATAATAATAATGATAGACCTACATACTTTCTTAGCTTATTCCCTTGAGAAGTGCATTTGTTGTTTCTTAGAAGAATTAGAGCTTGTTCTGCATCACCTGTTTTTAGTAGTTTTGAGTTGTGTCATTTTTGTGGCTTTTTTAAAAACTTTTTCCTGTTGAGTTTATCTTTGACCATCAATACCTATGGTAACACTGCTAAGCCAAGAATCCCTGGAAATTGTCCATAGTAGTCTCCAGTCTGAAAGTCCTCCAAAATAGAGCAGTAAGATCGTTCTCATCAATGCCTAGAGATTCACTGAGATTCATTGCTCTTATTCATCACTAAACTCTCTATATATTGTCACAGTAGAACTTCCACCAGCCACATTATTCAACAAGTAGAGAGTACCAAAGGCAAGAGACCTGATCTTGTTCATATTTTGATCTTGGACTGTGGCTCTATCAAAGATATGAGCTGCAGAAAAAAACGTCTTTTACAAATGGAGAACACATTTGTTCACTAACCAGGAAATTCTACAGGTGGCACAGAATCATCAGGTGTTTGTGCCTCAAACAACTATAGCATGCTGATCCTGCCTTCTAGACCCAAAGAGATGAAAGGTAAAACTGATGCTGGTGAGATTTGAACTCAGAACATAAAGAAATGTCACTAAGCATTTTGTCTGATGTATTAACGATTCAGTCAACATGCTGCCTTAATAATAATAATGGTTTCAGCTTTTGCCACAAGGGCAGCTACTTTTGGTTAAGGGATGTGTCGATTGTATCGACCCCAGTATTCAACTGGTTCTTAATTTATTGACCCCAAAAGGCTGAAAGGTAGCGTCGACCTCAGTGGAATTTATTGATAACAATAATAGTAATAATAAAAATAATAATAATAATAACAACATAATTTTAATAAAATTAATAATAACAATAATTTTAATAATAATAATAATAATAATAACAATAATAATAATTACAATGATGACGACAACAACTTTGATCAATATGATGATGAGGAGGATAATATTGATCTATTGGGAAGATCAAGGTCTGTAAAAAAGACCCTCATTATCAAAGAAACTGGTTGTGACCTGGTATCAAAGACATTAATTCTAAATGCAAAACATTCATGCACATCATGAATAATAATGGTAAAAGAGGTAAAAAAAAAAAGACACTTTGAATTTCTAAAAATATTTTTTACTGATAAAATATTTTGTGAATACTCCCCCAAATAATAAGCATTTGAAATATCAAAACAAGGGAAAAGAAATGAAAGTAATATGTAGGCAAATTTTTTTATAGGGCATCGAAAGAGGGTATTTAGGAAATGGACATTTAAATAGATATTCTATACCTATGAGGACACTGATAAATTGTTTCTAACAGAGATAATGACGCACAATACGTACATTAAACCCTAAGAAATGCTTATCTCCCTATATATCAGTGTTGGGAAGTTGACAGGCATGTACTTCGATTTAGGAATATTTCACTTTTACGTTTACTTACATCTTTTATGTACAAAGGATCTGTATGTGCATTATACATATATGTGTGTATGTATATATATATATATATATATATACACACACACATACATCATCATCATCATCATATATATATATATTTATGTATGTATATGTATATATGTTTATGTATGCATATATTTATAACGCTATCCTCTTCATTGTTTTTTACATCACCTTTCCATGTTGGGGTGAGATGTTGTAACCAGATGATATTTGTTTCCAAGTAAAGTAATATATTCCACACAGCAAAACCATAAACTGCTGGACATATAACTTAATTGGGGGCATAAAAAACACAACACTGCAAGTCACTACTCAAAAGCAACAGTTTAAAGATACCAAGGGACAAACACCAGCAAGCAAATGCAAAAACACACATATATCCTTCTTTGAGTATGTAGAAATTAAATTCCTTTTACTGTGTCTCCGGTCATCTAATGGAGCTGGTATAGAAAGTGACCAGCTAAAACATTTCAACAATTGCTTAAAGTGTCCGGGAACCCATAATATATGTTTGTGTTATTTTGTACGTTGAAATGATTAAAATTGATAATTCAAAGCAATTCTGATCATATACTCATTAATAAGTGAGATATTCACACATACATACATACATACATACATACATACATACATACATACATGTATGGTGGCTGCCCCCTCGTTATCGAGTATGGCCATTGCACGAAGCTTAATCAATGTTGTTATCGTGCAATGCTTGTGCAAGAAGATTTTTTTTTAAGTGGGGAAAGGCTGTGCACTGAGTCAATCCCACTCATTAAGCAACAGCTGTTATAATCCGAAAAGAAGACAAGTCACCATCATCGGTAACCACTGAGCCGCAGGTTTTATGTCGGAGTTATCCCAGTTACCTGAGTTACCTTCTCCTAGAAGGATGCCCAAACAAAGGCTAGGAGTCCTTCACTCCCAATGGTTTAACCGCGCGATCGGGTATTCAGACTGATTATTTCTATGTCTCCGCACATGATACAGCCTTAAGACATTTAGTGGATGACTGTTGACTCTCAAGAGTTCCTCCGCCCTTTGATGGGTTTTGTTTGTCATCCCGCAGGGTGTCCAATAAACCGGCAACCCCACCAAGCTTGCTTGGTGGGGTTGCCGGTTTAGTCGCCGACGACCCGACCATGCAACAGGTTGTACTAGGTTACATGTTACCAGTAGCACTCGAAAGTGACCTGACATACATACATACATACATACATACATTCATACATACATACATACATACATACATACATATAAGAAGGTTTGTTGGAAGGCCACTCTTGCACTTCAAAGACAAAATAAAAGACTATCTGAAGTGACGCAACATTCCCTTTGCTTCCTGGGAGAACAAAGCATCAGAATGCAGGACCTGGCACCAGTCCTGCTTCTCCTCAGTTCAAAGATTTGAGCGAAGTTGACACCAACATCAGGACCAACTTCGAGCAAGCATGAAGGCATGCTGGCAAAACACTTCTCCTCTAAATGTGGTTTTGTGCCACAAAGCAAAGCAGGCCTTGCCATCCACTCAAGAAATCACACAATGAATGATCTAGAAGCACTCGAGCAAACTAAGTCCTCAACTTGTTCCATTTGCCAAAAGGTTTGCAAGGCACATTCATGTTCCGGCACATTCAGGCCTGGCAAGACATATTCATGTCTATAGAACATGATTAACACTTCATTTTATTGAACCCTCATTTGTCATTCAAAATAATGGAGACACCTTAAAATTTCAAACAAATCTATTTTAATATGCGGTAGGACTACCTTTGGCAGTAATTACAGCTTGAATTCAATGAGGTATGGACTCATACAAAGTTTGAATTGTTTCCAAAGGAATTTTTGTCCAGTCCTTTGTGTATGTATATATATACATACACACACACACACACACACACACACACATGATATGTGTGTGTGTTTTTGTGTCTACATTTGTTCCCCTATCACTGCTTGTCAATCAATGTTGTTGTGTTTACAACCCTGTAACTTAGTGATTCGGCAAAAGAGACTAATAAAATAAGTACAAGGCTTAAGAAATAAGTTCTGGGGTCAATTTGTTCAACTAAAACCCTTCAAGGCAGTGCTATAGCATACCTGCAGTCAGATAACTGACACAAATAAAGGAATAAAAGATTGCACATACACACACACATTGCATAAGTGTGTGTGTGTGTGTCTGTGTGTGTGTGTGCATATTAATACCTTAAGTCTTATTCTCTATTTCAATGAATTACAAGGCAAGCTCACTTGTGCCATTAGCACATTAAAAGCACCTGAAAAAGCAGCTAGTACGTTTTATAATGAAACAGGTGATAGGAAAGGCATCCATCTGTGGAAACAATGCCCAAACTGAGACTTTTGAACAAGATGTGATCCTCTGCAACACTGGATTCTGTAAACCATCCAACCAAATCATCAAAATTATGACAACACTGAAGATGATTATGATGATGATGATTATGATGATGACATATATATAGCCATACCCACACACATATGCACATACACACACACACCTACACACACACACCTATACACACACACACATGTACATTCACTTATTATGACACACAACACAGGGAAAAAATAAAAGGCATGATTCTTAACTTATTGGTTTATATCTTACTTGAAAAAAAATAATTGTCATTTTGGCAACATATTGTGAACAATGAGAATGGATTATAGTAACATGAAGAATAATAATAGTGATGGTAGTAATGATAATAATAATACATTGATGGATTCCATTATAGATGTAGACATTTTTATTGGGGTTAATATGTTGTCTAGTTTTACTAATTCAATGATGCAATCACATTGGAAAATAGCAATTTGTAAGTGTTCCTCCAAGATAATTCAGCAGCATGCATGCTATGTGTCAGATGCAGGAAATTATTAATTTTTTGTGTCAATATTGTCAGAGGAGAAGAATAAAATCTATCACTACCCTGCAGGATGTATTCAGAAAGGAATCACTGAGAATTCTTTTCTTCCTATGCTATGAATTATCTGTGACCTCAACCTATGTCCTTCTATTGCTGTTAGTCTCTCTCTTTCATTTACAGACAATAGTCTCATCCTTTTCTCATATTGATAAAAAAAGGGAATTGTTCTTTATCTGCTAGGTTACTGCATGTCATTTCATATAAATGTTTTCATGTCTAAAGATGCTTCGTTCTTTTCTTTGCCTGCCATTCTAGTGATGAATACTTGAAGTTCCATTAACACTAAATGCCATCTCACACATAACTATAACTAAACTGTAATTTTGACTGCCAAACTATATTACAGAAATCTGTTGTAGTATATAAATTAATGAGTTATTATTTCAGGCAAGTCAGTTTTAATGTTCAATTTATGATTTCATTTAATTTTATTATGTCTAATCTTAGACATGTTCCCTAATTTTTTTAAGCTTGCTACTAAGATAGCCTTCACTGGGCCCTGCCAGAAGTCTGTGTCCCTCATTAGCTTTTGTAGGTCCTCAGTTTCATTTTGTGAGTCTCTGCCAATAATGGTAATGTAGATGGGGAATTTTTGTTTTCTGTCAGAATGCAGAAGTCTCCAGAATATAACATCAAACGTGTCCTGGTGTTCAATCTAATAGCAGTAGTTAGTAAAGCCTATCCTACATTAAGCCATAGTAGTTGAGATGGGTGGAATATGTCCACAAATCTTGCTTCCACTCTTTTTCTCATGGCATGAGACATTTTGATCTCTCAGGAAAAATCTGGTGTACATACTATAGATTTAGCATTTTTTTTACATTTTTTTTCTGTTAAGTACATTTTATCATCATTTAATTATCTGACTTGCTTCATAGTTCTAAAGATATATATGTTTAGTAATATATATGCATTAGTAAAATTAAGAAAAAAAGAAAGTTGTTACATGATGTTATTGACTGAGTTTTCCAACATATTCTTGAAATAATACATTGTGAAACTCCTATGATTATTATTATTATTATTATTATTATTATTATTATTATATTATTATTATTATCATTATTATTATTATTTTGATTATTTGGCTTTTAAAATCATTTCATACTCTATATCATAGCGATTTCAAGTTTACACTAGACTAATGTAGCTCTGAATGCAGATATCCACAGAATTTGCATTTAAAAACACTGGTTTTCAAAGTGGTTTCTGTTGTTATATCACTTTAATGTTTAGCAATAATATTACTGATCAGATTTCTACTACTGCTCACTACTTTTATTCATTATCATTACTCATAAAAATCCTATAACATTTTATTAGCACTCTTCAATAATCGTAAGAGCTGAATATATCCGCAAATCATTTTCTTGTCTACTACGTTTCATTATTCTGCAAATACCACATCTCTTAAATTGGATCTTATTCCTCTCACAATATTTCTTTGTCATATTTCTGCTTTTGCTACATATCAACTGGAAGCTCATGACACATTATTTATGATCTATAAGAGCAAACTAGATTTCAAATGGATGAATTTATATCAGATTTGATACATAAAATTCACAAAAACCGTTACTACAAGTGTCATTAATGATTGATGAAGAAAAAAAAAAGGGAAATGGAAGGTATATTATTACCTTAAATATTTTTATATTCACAGAGTGAAATGTGCTGCATTATGTATTTTATAAGTGTCAGAGGATAAGGGTAGTACCTATAATCATAGAAGACCTTTTCAGACAACTGGGATCAATGTGGCTAGTGTTAGTTTAAGCATCTGTACATCCACGTTTGCACAAAAAGTGTGGAGGGGAATGTGTTCTAGAAATTAGTCCCTGAAAAGGAATAAGTGAGTAAAGTGTATAGTGTGGTACCTGAGAGGTAACACACAATCCAAATGATGAAGTGAATAAAGATGACTGCATTAAGAACAATTAAATTTGCCAGATCTTAGTACAAGGGTTGTAGGTAAATAACTAGTTTGTGTATTGTGAAGAATCAGTCTTATGAACTTATCAGTCGTTTGGATACAGATTATGATGATGATGCTTTACATTACCCATCCTATATCAGCCTTGTTTAAGCAAATCTATGATCAAAGATATTCCAGTAATGACCATCTTGTCTTTTTTTTTTCTGATATTAGGATTACATTTTGCAACATATCCTTATTCTCTTTCTCTTTCTCTTTTACTTGTTTCAGTCATGTGACTGTGGCCATGCTGGATCACCACCTTTAGTCGAGCAAATCGACCTCAGGACTTAATCTTTGTGAGCCTAGTATTTATTCTATTGGTCTCTTATGCCGAACCGCTAAGTTACGGGGACGTAAACACACCAGCCTCGGTTGTCAAGTAATGTTGGGGGGACAAACACATGCACACACACATACATATATATATATATATGTACATATATATGACAAGCTTCTTTCAGTTTCTGTCTACCAAATCCACTCACAAGGCTTTGGTCAGCTTGAGGCTATAGTAGAAGACACTTGCTCAAGGTGATACACTGTGGGACTGAACCTGGAACCATGTGGTTGGTAAGCAAGCTACTTACCACACGGCCACTCCTATGCCTATTGTAAGTGATTTGAGAAAGATTTGCATATTTTTAAACTCCAAACTATATGGAAACTACTTCATTGGGCTAAGATATTTGTGTGTGGCATCAGCACTCTTCTATATACATATGAACACTTCTTGAATATAATTCACTCTCAACTTAGTAGCAGGATTGGTGTGAAATATTTTCTGGTTCTTAAAAGAAATCAGATTTTGAGAAATAAGATATAACAATGTTTCATATGTGAGGTCACAATAGGAAATCATCAAACATAAAAAAAAAGTAGCAATGTATAGAAACTTTAAAAACCTTTCAGTACTGCTCGTTTTTATAGAAGGCTCGTTTTCAAAACTCTCAACACTTATTAACTCTGCCTTAGCATGTTTTCAGTCATGTTTGTTTGTATTTTGGACACAGTATCTCAAGAACTGCTGGATGGATTCAAATGAAACTTTCCGAGATGTTTGGCCTCATGACTGGCACAAACTGGTTAGATTTTGGAATCAATTCCGTATCTGACAAGGATTCTGGATTATTTTTCCTATTTTTTTTTACGTATTATTCAAGAGCGGTCAGGTTCATTTTTAGTATTCTTGTTTGTGAGAGTAGTCGAGTTTATTTCAGATATTCTCGTTTTAAAAATCATCTCTGGCTAATCATTGAGAGGACATTGGTGTTGCCTTGGTGGAGGTTTGCACTCTCTGAGTGCTCTTGTTACCTCCACCTTAGCGAAGGTGGAGGTATTGCTTTCAGTCATGTTTCTTTGCTTGTGTGTTTGTCTGTGGACAAGATATCTCAAGAACCACAGGATGGATTTGGATGAAACTTTCAGGAATGTTTGGCCTTGTGACTGGTACGAAGTGATTAGATTTTGGGATTGATCCAATACCGGACAAGGATTTTAGATTATTTGTAGATTATTTGTTATATTTACTTACTTTACATGATTATCATCTTACGTTAACTTTCAAGTCTTTCTCAATTATCTCCCTTTAGGCAGTAACTATTTTGAATGATGAATTTGTTAACTTTGGCTTGTATTAGATAAGGATAAACTATTTATTACTGTTATTAAATTTTCTACTGCCACCTTCACATTCCATGACTACTATTGGGATCGATCAGGTACTGGACAAAGATTCTGGATTTTTTTCCCTGTTTTCTTAATTTTTGATATCAGTGGGGTTTAATTTTAGTATTCTCATTTGTGAGAACAGTTGCTTTTATTTCAGATATTCTCATTTAAAAAATCATCTCTGGCTAATCATTGAAAGGACATTGGCAGAGGATTGTGCTCTCTGAGTGCATTTGTTTTAAAATGTTTTTCAGAATAATTTATCATTTTATTATAATAAAATATAAACCAAGAGCAAAATAATTTCAAAATTGATTCAAAATGCCACAATAATGTTTACTTAATGAATTTTTATTGATCTTGTGCTTCTAGCTTTCCAAAGTATAATACTGGTTTTATCTAGTAACAGCTTCAGTATTTAGTGACTTCTCACTGTGATGGATGGGTGTATGACATGTACTAAACTTTATATCTTGTGAACTCTACTATCATCTTTAACCTCTGTGTCTTTTAACAACCCCAGAGTGACAGTAGGTTACTTGAAAATCACTTTTCTAAACAATATGATCTAGTTCATTATATATATTTTGGATATTTTTGCTTAGAGATTTCTTTTCTTACAAAAGAATACAGCATAGATAGCCAAACCGGACTTTCTGGTAATACATGTAAAAAATAATACCGTATCAGGAAGTTGAAGCATTGTAAAAACAAATTTATTTTACTAAATCAAAAATATTATACATTTAAAATTAATGTCGGGGCATATTCTGCTCAGGTCAACTTTGCCTTTTATGTTTTGGGGTTGATAAAATAAGTACTATTTGAGCACTGGGGGTTCAGGTAATTAATTTACCCTCTCCCCTGAAATGTCTGCCTTGTGCCAAAATTTGAAACCAATATTAATTTCAGGGCACCTTTTTCAGGTTTACCACTCACAAAGATATCAATTAGAAAGTCGTAATTAAATTCAAGTATAAGAAATTATTTGACTGCTATGATCCCAAACTTAGATAGTTTGACTTGGAATATGGTTGAAATCATAATATTCTTTATATAGGGTAAAACCACTGGAATACTTTTCAAACAGTGCAACTGTGACTAATAAAACAACAAAAAAATCTGAAGTGCCATAACTACATTAGAGGACAGAGCTGTGCAAATTTATTTTATAATTCAATTAGTGGAATTGGGGTTGAAGAAAAATATTCAATTCATGTATTGGTTTTAAGTGGAATATTTCATATTTCATATCAATCGATCTATCAGTATTATATATTTTACACAGCTAGCATTGAGCTCAATTTGATAATATTCTATTTCCAAATGAATCTAAATGAATAAGATGCAGTGTTGAAATATTTCAAATATTTGATTGAAATGTTTGAAATGACCAGTGCTAGAATAACTATATTCATAACTTTGCATCCTCTTCTAGTTAGAAAATTCATTTAATTTTTCATATTTTTACTCAAAATTTCAACTTCACTAAGAAAACTGTTCCATTTTCGTCCAAAAGACTTTTACCAGCCAAATAAGGATTTCAAGTTATTTACTACTGCCTAATTGTAGTATTCCCGGCTTGAAAACCAATACTACTACAATGAATTTTCCATAAATTTTGATTCAAATTAATGCTATTGTAATACATATGAAAGAATTAAAATAGATTTGAATGCCTTTTATGTTTGACATTGGTTCTGGAGTTAGATTCACAATAAACAAGGACATAATTGTTTACTGTAGGGCTAGAGCATGATCTTAAAAGGGCTCAATATTTTCAATACTTGCCAACCAATGAGTAATAGAGGTTTCATGCAGTGAAACAATTGTTAGAATTTGTCATCATTGGGGATTACTATTAAATATCTTGTAGAGATTTTGAACTCATCCCAAAAATGTATAACTATTGTAACAATAAGTTGGTACTGTGACAGGTACCTTAAAGAAATACAATCAATAGATTAGACTGGCTTAGAATTTACTATTGTTCTACTGAACAGACATTTGACTATGTTAGACATTGAATAGAATATCATCTTTGTTTTTAGACTGTAAAGAAATAACTTGGTTATAATATCGCATTTGGTTACATTCAACAAAATCATGAATTCATTTTTTTTTTAACTTTGTATAGGCTAGCAGTTCTGTTAAGGTAAACATGCTGTAATGACAATTGCAGCTTGTTTTCTTTGATGTATCACGAAGTAAATCCAGATAATATTGTAATATTTTGTATATTCACATTCTGTAAGTACAGATGTGCTAGTTTGATTGACTTGACAATTAACAAGCTCATTTTGTTTACCAGGTGATAAATAATGAGATTGAAAGCATTTCTTTTTTTTTTTTTTTGAGAAACTGTAACTTGGTTCATGTGATCATTCATAATGCTACTATAATGACTAATCTGTTAAAAAATCCCCAAGAAATTTCCATTATCTCTTAATACAATCCAACTTTTACTACCATAAAACTAGTCTTCATTGTCCATGAAGGACATGGCATCTAGTACTCCCTATTTTCTTCCAAACATTTTTCTATTTCAAATGCTTTGAATCAAAAGAATATCAACAGACAGTTTATGTGCTATTTATATCCAAGTTTCTTCGGTTCAGATAAGAAAGCTTGAGATATAAACACTGCTTTCATGCTACTTTAACTTTTCTGAAAGTCTTCTCTACTCATGTTTTACTGCTGAAATAATTGGAAGAGCAAACTAATGTGATGTAGATTAATCGACAGCAGTTTAGAAAATAGGAAAATACATTTTTGTTGTGGCTTTAAATAATCCAGACAAGTAAATATTCTTCACTATTTTTGAGTTAATTTTTTTTTAAACACTGAAATATTGACCAAAATCATTTATTGGGTATTCCTTTGGAAACATTTATGTTCCCTGCTTTACAGCTTCATAAACCTGACAAATGACTGGTGCCTCTCTAAATAATATTCCAGTGCAGGAGCCAAATTCTATAAGGTCTGATGTAGCACTGTAGTTTGCTTGTTTTTTTAACTGTCTCATCATTAATTACAATTGGTTGAGGGATATAGTTTCCTATCATTGCAGATGTCCCCCCCTCTTCCTTCTCCTCCTCCTCATCATCATCATCACCACCACCATCATCATCATTGTCCTAATGTCCATTTTTCTATGCTTGCATAGGTCAGATGGTATTTGTTAAGGCAGATTTTCTAAAGCAAGATACCTCTCCTGTCACAAACCCTCACCTATGACAAAGATGCCCATTCACTACTTACACAAGATGTCAAGACAAAGAGACACAAACACACATGCATACACCCATGCTAATATACACATATAAAAATAAAATGGGCATTTTTCAGTTTACATCTGCCAGACTCACTCATATGGTTTTTGTTAACCTTGGGCTGAAGTAGAAGACATTTGTCCAAGGTGCACCCCAGTGAGACTCCAAAACAATGTGGCTGGGAAGCAAATTCTTAACCTCAGAGACATGCCTGCACCTGTAACCCATATCAGTTAAGGAGTAGAAAACAAAACTGCATTTGAAAAATACAAATGGAACGATTTACCACAATAAAAATTCATTTAAAAGGAAATGAAGTTGGAAAATGTAGGATTTATTCAAATTTGTTGTCATAGAGATGACAACAAATTTTGGAATTTTGATCATGTTGACTTCTTTTCTTTATGAAATTCTGATTTTTTTGTTAGTATGTTCCAAAACAAGAATTAGCTAGATAAATAATTCTTTTTAGTTTTGGCACAAGACTAGTAATTTTAAGGAGAGGAGGAAGTAGTTTACATCGACCACAGGGTTCAATTGGTACTTATTTTATTAACCCCCAAGAGGCTGGAAGGTAAGGTCAACTTTGGTGATATTTGAACTCAGAGACATAAAGAACTGGAAGAAATGTCACTAAGCGTTTTGTCTGGTATGGAAATAATTCTATCAGTTCACCACCTTAGATAAATAATAAATAGCAATTCCCTCTACAGTTATAATTTTGATAGAGAGGACTTTGCTGATTCACAGATTATGGAAGGTTGTTCTATCACTCATTTAAAAAGAACAATTATTATTAATGTACTGTTAACCATCGTATTATTGCTTTATAATTATAGTCAGCAAAAATTGGATTGGGATCAGAATATTTGACCATGAATTTGCAGTTGCTTGATCAATTGAACATTTCACAGATACATTTAATTCTTAGACAGGGGCATCATGATACAGTAAAACACGGTTGTATCTTTGAATTACAAGCACAATTAATCAATCAGGCTTCTATACAGTTTCCTTCACTAGGACTTGGACAATCTAAGACAACACTTGCTCAAGATGCATCATGGTGAAACTGCATTTTGCCATACTGTGCCTAAACTATAGTTAAACAATACACTTATTATAACACAACTTGCTGATTATGTGTGTTTTATTATTTATATTAACACAAAACTCACTGAATGTGGAAAGCTTGTTTTATTCATATGTATATTAATAATGTACACAATGTGAGTTGTATTTCATTATTTATAAATATAATACTGTTGTTATAATCCTTGTAACAACATCAAACTCACTGAAAGTGGAAGGATGTTTTTATTGATATATTTATGAAACAACTTACTGTTACAAACACACACACAACCATATAAACCACTACAACATAGAATTATATTTTCTGTAAATTGGTATTTTTTAATTGTATTGTGCTCCGTGGTAAATACCAACTCTTCCCTGACTTTGATCAGTGCTATAAAACAGTCAACACAATTCCCAGATAGGAACTGTGGGAGCTTGTTCCATTTTTAACAAGAATTACTTATTCAAATGTTTTATTCAACTATGCCTAGGTTCAAAATACAATACCTCATAACTTTGGAGCCAATGCGTCTGAATTCTGACTTCTCAATGGCAACATCCACCAGCATGTACAACCCATATACAGACACACTCCTATACATGTTTCTAAGCTTGACTGTTAACATTATGTTAGTTATAAAAGAGCTTTTGTTTTGCATGAACTTTGATAATTAGGAAATTTGCAAACTTAAATGATTGCTGGTGTTACATTTCTTCCACAGACGTTACAGTATTTAAATTGCAAATGAATAAATATATTCTGGAAATTATACACCCTCTGTTTGTCTCCATACAATGGGGTTTGTTCCTTCATTGTTGATATCAGATGACAGTAAAAATGTCTTCCTTTTCAATCATCAAGTGAACTGAAAGTCCTTGCATTCTTCTTTATAATATTATTCTTTCAGAATATTATTTCTTCCTTTGGGGATCGTCAGGAAATAAATATGTATGACTGTTCAATAATATGCTTCATGTAGGTGTCAGAAGATTATTGGTCTGGCCTGAAATTCACACTCTGACATGAATATATATGCTTGGCTGAGCCATAGAGTCTTGAGATGAAGATAAAGTATGATAAATTGAAATGTGTATACTTATAGAAATAGCCAATGCCACAAAATGTTTTGGTGGATTGTAGAAGAATGCTACTGAGACTATCTCTGAATAAATGATAAGAAATTTTAAGGGATAATCCCTAGAGACTAAGTAATTGATTCCAACACTTATGTCAAAAATAGTGAGCTAAGCTAAACTGCTTGAATCATTCAATATTGGAGCAGAATCCAATTAAAACACTTGATAGATATTGCAGAAAAAGTCTCTGAGGGATCAAAAGGGAGGTGGTCATGAATTGATAAATTTCAGCTACATTAGAGCTTCAACAGTATGGTGTTGGCTTGATAACTTTCTGTTGTATGATTAACCAAAAATAATATATATTTCTTTGATATCTTTGGTTGGTTATTGAGTAAATTAAATTGTATATGAATATATATTATTAACACTGAAAACTTTCTTATAATCTTGTGACCAAGATTATGGGACTTTAAAAAAATACAGGGACTTTAAAAAAAATGCAGTAAACTAAACTTATTTTTTGCAATTTTCTATATTTTTTTCAATATTGTCATTGAATCATGAATTATTAGTACTTTTGATTTTCTATTAAGTATATATTATCTGTGTTATAAATTTAATGTAATTTTTCTGTGAATGGCTTTTATTATTATGGAAGATTTTCATGAAATATCAAATCAAAGGAATTTCATTTCCTCTTGAGCCAGTAAACTTGGTGATTGATAGAAATTCTAAGGAATGTTTAAGAATAGTTATAACAAGTACATGCAGAGATGTATACACATTTATATTAAGTAGAAAGTTAGTAGGATTCTCATAAAAGAAAGAAAACAGTGTTAACCTACTTATAGAGAATAACAATATAAAATTTATACATATCTACTTTCATTTATATGACTTCTAAATACAGGCTTATAAAAATAATCCTTACATTCTTCTTCTTCTTCTACATAATATATTTTGTATTTGGTAACCATATAAATACTTTTAACCTCAAGACAACGAGGAAGACTCTACATAGTCATCTATTCTACTAAAAATCACAGTTAATTATCCCTTGAATCACACTCTACTGTTAACACAAAGGTCCAATAAACTTTTAATAAATATATAGTATATTCACAGAATGCTTTGATTTTAAGTATGTTCAGCCAGAGTTGATCTAGAATTAAACATAAGTCATCCTTCATTAAAAATGCCATGGAAACTTATTTCACAGTAATTCAAACTGCTTGAGCATTAGATGCCTAAGGCCACAAGTCTGTTGTGTTTTAAATTTTGAAGAACCACTTTATAATCATGTTGATGTTTAACATATCTCATTCCAAATAATTAAAATAGTTTGATAGCATTGTTAATGGAGTTTATCAGGCTATTCTCATAAGATTATTTTATCAAACTCAGATGAGAAAGTTATAAATATTCTCTTTAAGTCATCAAAGCACTTTTTCTTGATTGGCTGTTAAATACAATGTGAAGAAGTATGAGTCCCTTACCTTATTGTAAAGATGACAATGAATAATGATTGTCAAGCATGATTGGTAGTGTTGGACACTAAAAAGCCATTTTACCTTTAACTTGATGTAGAATACATCTTGGTCAAATTGATCCTCAATGAGACCAGCATTTTATAATCTACACATTGCCCTCAGCTCTAATGCATATTAACAATGAAGACATAATGATATACACTAAGCAGTTTTTTGTTGCTTAGCCTCAAGTCAACTCTGAGCAAATAGATTTATGATCAAATGTATTCTCACTATTATCATCTCGTATATTTTTGAAGTGCATTAGTCTTCATTACACTATTTGTAATGTATTCTTTGCTTGTTTACAATAGTAGGGTATGAGCTGAAACATAGTGGAGACACGTGGCTTAGTGGTTAGGGTGTCAGCATCATGATCGTAAGATCGTGGTTTCGATTCCTGAACCAGGCGACGCATTATGTTCTTGAGCAAAACACTTCCTTTCATGTTGCTCTAGTCCACTCAACTGGCAAAAATGAGTTACGCTGAGATAGACTGGCCTCCCATCCAGCTGGGGAACACATTCACCATTGAAACCGGGAAACCAGGCCCATGAGCCTGGCTTGGCTTTAAAAGGGTGCATTTATTTATTTATTTTATGATATGAAACAGATTTTGATATTATTTCTAGCATAGCTTAGTGATTAGGATGTCAGGCTCATATTCATAAGTTCATTGATTCAATTCCAAGTTCAGGTGGCACATTGTATTCTTGAGCAAGATATTTCATTGCATGTCACTCCAATCAACTCAGCTGAAAAATGAGTACCATCTAAGTGTTGGTGCAGCCCTACTTCCCTCCAGCTGTCACATCTTCAATATTCCATTAGGTCAAAGGTGACTTCTTAGATACCAAGAAAATCATTGGCAAAAGCATGGAACAAGCTTCTAATTCATATGTGTTTGTGAGTGATATTTATAGTTTATATTCTTATTTCTTATTTTGTTAAACAGATTTCTGTATCTCATTTGACATCATACTCACATCACCTCAATTTTGACCAGCTTGATAATGTTGCACCAAATGAAGCATCACAGAATTAATAAAACTCTCAAATCAGCAACAAATATCAGCATGGATCTCTTCTGCAGTTTGTTAGAGGTACATCAAAATCTATGGCTAAATATTAAGGTCGGGTAATTATAAACATCTAAACAGAGTTTTCTAATCTGTGCTAATTACCACATAACACTTCCCTATTCTAATATAATATATTTAACCCTTTCATTACCAACCCGCCTGAAACTGGCTTTGGCTCTGAGAACAAATGTCTTGTTTTCTTAAGTTTTGAATTAAAATCTTCCACCAAACCTTAGTCATAATTTATATTCCTAATCCTATCTGAATGATAACTAAGTTATTTTACTAAATTCTTTGTAATATTTAAAGTAATTGAAAGAAACACAGAGCATCTCAAAATAAATGCAGTAACAAAAGGGTTAATGATCTATCTGAATATAATCAAGTTGGGCTGTGTTAATCACTCATCATGTGTAATAATACACATGGTGTTCACACATCATGTGTAATAATACATATGGTTCTCACTCATCATGTGTAATAATACATATGGTGTTCTATGATGGTACACTCATATGTTTACTTTTGTAGCAGTTTAGTAACATAATTTTAAGTAATTTCTTTCATATTTTTCTGAGATCACATGTATTTTTACTGTACTTTTCTAAGACTGCATGTATTATTTTACTCAAAGCAAAAACATTGGATGTGATGAGACATTTCAAAATTTGAACCCAAGTCACGAAAGAACAAAACTAATTGCTATAATGCAGTTCTGACACTTCAATAATAACTAAAAAAGAATTTTTAAAAAGTTGAAATTGAGATATTTCAGTGAAACATATTGATCTTGTGTCTAGTGGGCACTACTTCAACCTGTTGTGTTATTATTTTGATATGGTAGGATAGCAACCATATTTAAACTGCAGTTATACTCATATTTGAATACTGATCAGACTTCAGCTCATCTTATACACACTATCTAAATCATGGGCTTTCCAATTAATTTTTTCTCTTTTTCCACACTTCACCTCAGTTCTTTGATTTCACTATTTCACATCATTTTTAATAGGTTCTTGATGGTACTGTAACAGTAAGGTTCTATTTTATGGCAGAAGAGACTGATATTAATTGGGAATTTTAGATGCCTTGAAATAAATGAATAAAATAATGTGAGTGAGAGGAAAGAGAGGATATGAAGGAAATGACAACAAAAGAGAACAAAAAAGTCAGAAATAAATAAAGAATAGAGGAAGGGGGCATGTGGGAAAGATATAAAGAAAGGAGAAAGAAAAGGAAAGAAAAAAGAAAAGGTGGGCAGGAAGAGAAGATGAAATAAGAAGAGGGAAAAAAATAATCAAAGATCAACTGCAGATGATTAAATCTGCAAGATAAGGGTGTGAGTTTGTGTGTTTGTTTTAGGAATTCATCAGCTCTTAATTCTGTTGGGAATTGGTAAAGTAAACTCTGCGAGATTGATCAAAACAGTTTAAACACATTTGAAAAGCTAAAACAAAAATACAAAATAATAATAGCAATTAGCCAATGGGATTGATTATTTGTTAATGTGAGGATTTTTTTCTATTAAATTCATGTGAGAAACAAATATTGGTGCAATAAACAAGGGAGGGTTTTACAATGTTTCTGAGAATATTAAATACATTTGTAACACACTCAATATCATTTTTATTTAATCGTATGGAGAGTTGTTTTCCATAAGAATATAATCAATTCTTTTGTTGAAATTTTTGACTGGAAAATTCCATATTGTTCCAATGAATTGATAAAGAACTGCATATAAATGTTTGTGTGTGTGTATATACATACATATATTATATCTTTGATACATATGTACAAGGTCTAGAATCGAAGGGTTAACCTAGCAAAAACTAAAATTTTAGTAAGTAGGAAGGCTGTCAAATCACAACCCTTTTCAGGAAGATGACCCTGCTCGATCTGTGGAAAAGGCGTGGGTGGAAACTCCATATGATGTACCCAGTGTAAGCTATGGACACATTAAAGGTGTAGCAATATCAAAGGAAGGTAACTGGGAAAATAGTTTTTGTGCATGGCAGATGCACTGGAGCAATAAACACTGAATATTTTTGTGTATGGCAGATGCTCAGAAAACAGATTCCATCACATGCTAGGGGGAGAAACTAGAAGTAGTTAATAGCTTTTGCTACCTAGGTGACCAAGTCTGTAGTGGTGGTGGTTGCTCTGAGAGTGTAGCGACTAGTGTAAGAATAGCCTGGGCCAAGTTCAGGGAACTCCTTCCTCTACTGACAACTAAAGGCCTCTCACTCAGAGTGAAAGGTAGACTGTATGATGCATGAGTGCAAACTGCCATGCTACATGGCAGTGAAACACAAGCCATGAAAGAAATGAAGCTAGTATGATCCGCTACATGTGTAATGTCAGTGTGCATACATTACAGGGTGTAAACGCCCTGAGAGGAAAGTTGGGTATAGGAAGCATGAAATGTGGTGTGCAAGGCAGGTGACTGCACTGGTATGACCATGTGTTATGTATGAATGAAAACAGCTGTAGAAACATTACCAGATCAGATTGGAGCCTGGTGCAGCCACTGGCTCTCTAGACCTCAGTCAAGCCGTCCAACCCATGCCAGCATGAAAAATGAGCGTTAAACGATGACGATGAATGATGATGAAGATATATATATATATATATATAAACATATCTGTGTGCCTGTGCGTGTGTGTGTGTGTGTGTGTGTGCGCGCGTGTGTGTGTGTGCGTGTGTGTGTGCATACATGTATATTTATTAATTTTCTGTTTCATACCTTCATGTCTTAATCAGAGAAGAAAAGGCTGCATTCATGACCTTTCTCAGGGCCTTCATGACTAGTGAAAAAAAAAAAAAAAGAGAGGAATTTCTTTTGCAAGCAAAGATAAGTTCTGATACTTGTGACTGAGTGGACTCTGCTAAATACACATATGTGAAAAAAAGGTGACGTTCAAATTGTCAATGGATTTCTAGGAGAGAACATGCTGTTTGGAAATATTCGAGAGTTATTACCACTATGAAAAAGGGTTTGTAAGGGAAATAACTATATAAGCATTTTTAGAGATGTAAAGTATAATAGCCATCTCAATATGGCTAACCACAAAGGAGGGGGTGGTGTTACTGTAGTTTTTACGTTCTGAGATTTAATAATAAATTTTTAGAGAGTTACTTCCCTTATATATGCCAAAAATGCATTAAAAATGGGAAAAATTGATGGTAAATTTTTTTTTAAATCGTAGACTCATCGTAGACACGCGCTAATACCCAGAAGGGCTCGATATGAATCACGACTATAAGATACCCGGTTTTGGTTAAACTGCACTGCAAAATGTGGGAGTAGTTAGGAATCTAAATCGTAGGAGACAGACAGCACACAACCTCTCTTTTATATATAAAGATATATCTTGGGTCTCTGTCATTGCACTATACCCTAAGTCACATAGCCTTGTGTCATCAGCTTCTCATCTCTATCACTTTGTCTCGCATATTTCTACCTAACTCAGATGACTGAATACGCCTACTACCCATTCTCCTATCATCCTGCAGTGATTGATAAAAGGTATATCACATATCCCTCTCATCACTACATTATTATTATTCATGCTTCTTTTCTTTCATGATATTTCTTGCTTCAATAATCCACAGAATAGAAAGCTAAATTGAAATCTTTATAGCAACTTATATCTGAAGTTAAATATATAACAAAAGGGCTTCGTATATGGTATCCATTTTGTATTTGTTTTGTCAGGCAAATTTTAGCAAGCTGAGTTAAGTGTATTGCTAAGGGATTCAGCACAGTAGCTGCAGTATGATCGGAATGATAACCATGTAGTTAGTGATTCTAAACTTACATACTGTATTCATGTATAAATATCATAAAATATTCTGTTGTGTCTGGGGAGAGTCATTTTCTTTTTGTGCCTTATAATGTAACACACTCACTGGTAAAATTTCCACTTATTTCTTATTTTTATTTTCCTAAAATTTTCGTTGCATCTTGCAACTTTTCAATAGTCTTGAACAGTAAAGAGCAGAGACATGAATGTTTACATAAGATTCATACTTTAATTGTTTATAACAGCTATTTTAATGGAAATAAAAAATACGCATTTACATAATTATATAAGCAACATACATAGTCAATTAATTTAAATGTTATTGGTTACACATCTCATCAGGAGGGAAAGATTAAAAATGAAAATACTGTTACAGATTTTCACATATTATAATTATACATACATGCATACATACACACATATACATTAATATATTTGTATATATGTGAGTTTGTCATTTACATGCATTTTCGATAAGGTAACATGGAGGTACAATGGCCCAGTGGTTAGGGCAGCAGACTTGCAGTCATTGAATCATGGTTTCAATTCCCAGACTGGGCGTTGTGAGTGCTTATTGAGCAAAAACACCTAAAGTTCCATGAAGATTTGGCAGGAGTGGTTGTGAACCCTGCTGTACTCTTTCACCACAACTTTCTCTCACTCTTTCTTCCTGTTTCAATGGCAGTGCATCAGCATAGCTGCAGCTCTGAGCTGTAACTACAGAAAAAAAGTACTATTTGAGAAACGAATCTGTACCATAATGGAAGATTAATTTAGTTACACTCTTTCATACACTCACATATTTATGTATATGAACATGTGTGCATGTGTATGTGCATGTATATATGTGCATGTATGTACGTGCATGTGCGTGTGTGTGTGTGTGTGTGCGCGCACGCGCATGTGTGTGTGCGCACGTGCATGTGTGTGTCTGTGTGTGTGTATTAGTGTAGAGATGGATGGGTGGCTGGTGGGCATGATATGTGGATTGGGTTTCGTATGTGTAAATATGTGTGATGTATAAGTGGAATCACAAAGGTTAAAGTACTTGCTTATCAGTTAATGGCTTAAGTGTTCATCATATCTGCTTAAAGTATTTTATTGTATCACTCAGAATAACAATCTTACATGCTTCTCTTTACTAAGTGATACCAGCTGTTTTGGAGTTGTTATCTATAATACATCGTTGTTCTGCTCCTATCTCATGAAATTAACACTCCTGAATAAAGAGCTAGCATTGGCTTTACCATCTTCACAGACTAAAGGATATGCAACAGCAATGTAAAAAGCAAGCTGGAAAAAGGTCAGGATGGTATTACAGCTGCCAGCAACAAAGGTCTTTTCCCCTCAAAGCAAAAGTCAGATTGCATAATGCTTGTGCTAGAAGAGCAATGTTGCATAGGAACAAGACATGGACACTCTATGCAAAAGATTTGCAAAGACTGAAAAGAAATGAAGCTAGTATACTCTGAGGGATGTACAATGTTAATGTACATGAACACCATAGTACAAATGAGCTAAGTATAAAGCTAGGAATAAGAGAAATTTGATGTAGTGTGCAGGAGAGGTGTAATGATACAGATATGTGATGCATAAGGAGAATGGTTATAGCTAACAAAAACACCAAGCACTCCAAATTAGTGGAGCCTGTAGAAAAGGAAACTCATCACTCATGGTAAAGGGCACTCACTCTAAAACACATGAAATGCTTAAAAAGCTATAATATGCATATATGTGTGTGTGTGTATGCATATTTGCATATATATATATACACTTATATAGGGTAGCGAATATTCCTAGAAATATCACCACAAGTGGCCTAGCATGTATAAATAGTTAATAGACAACATATTCAATATAAAATAGTGTACATTTAAACACAAGAGAAAACTACCCTTTAACAGGTAACTTAACACGCTAGAAGAAGCAGCCAAAACGACCGAAATCACATTTAAAAGCTGACGTATTTCGAGCAAACGTATTTCAAGCATTTAACAATATATGCTTTTGATAAAACAGTTGCTCTCGCAAAGCAAATTAAATAAAATTTGCAGAGGGTCAAAACTGGAAACACGAACAGGACAGTGAAGGGTCGTTCTTTATGTTGTTTGCCTTGTTTTCCATTTGTGTCTTTCGTTGTTTGAAAAAATAGTTCATATTCCATGTACTCATACTTCATATTTTTTGTTCTACACATTTCATGATGTCCTGTGCCCACATATGCATATACATACATACATATATATATATATATATATATATATATAGAGAGAGAGAGAGAGAGAGAGATGTATGTACATATACCTATGTATATATGCATATATATATATATAGTATTCATATTACACACAGCCATCTCTCACATGTATAGAATGTCACTTTTCTCACTTAAGTATATGTATATATATATATGTGTGTGTGTGTGTGTGTGTGTGTGTGTGTAATATAACTAATATATATATATATATATATATATATATATATGGATATATACATACGTATATATATATTGAATGAATGAGTATCTTTGAAAAAGAGAGAGAGAGAGAGAGATGTTCCCACACTTAATTTGATACATATATGGAAACTATGTTGATGACATATATATATATATATATATCAGTATATGCTTGTATGTGTAATTTGTTCATATAAGTCTAAATTCATGCAAATGTGCACATTGTGTGTGCTGGAAATTTTTTCCGTTACTTTAAAGTAAATATGGCTTCCAGGGCATTAGAGAAAAATGTAATCAATTAATTTACCATTGTTCATACGGTCAATTAGGTGGCATTATTGAGAACATTGCATGAGTGAAGGAAACAAAACCACCAAGATGCACTAATCTACTTTGCAAACACTTTTAAAGAGAGGAAGAATTTACGATGTCTTTATTGTTGTTTGTTTGTTTTTTTATGTTATTAATTTGTAGCACTGACATTTCACTCTTGTTAGCTAGTAGAGCTGTTTAATTGGCTAACGTAGTTTGAAATCATCTGCTAATGTGACCAACAGAATCCTGATTGCATTGAAAAATACATATGTATATGAATTATATTCTACATATTTCCTTTCATCAAACAAAGAGATTAATTTTTGACGCTAAATCTACTCTAATCAGTATTGATTAAGCATCAAAATAAATTAATATCAGAATAACTGAATGACTTCGTTAATTCTGGAATACTGAAACAGATAAATGTACAGTTTTTGATGGGGAAGATAGGTGAGTAGAAAGACAGAACCTTAGCAATATTGCCAAATAAATGAATAATTTCGAAATGCTTCATTTACTTCAATAGTGCTTTTTATAAAAGACCATCATCACAAATTTTATTTCTCCTTTTATTGCCATGGCAGTTTTGATTTATCTGGCTGAGAGCCTGAATTCAGTACAGCAGCAACACTACCCCAAATATGACAGCATAACTCTTTTGTGGGCCACGATTAAATTTTATTAGAAATTGTTTCAAATTTTGGCACAAGGCAAGTAGTTTTAAAGGAGAAACAGTCGATTACATTGACCTCAGGGCTTGACTGGTACTTTATTTTATCGACCTCCTCTCCACCTCCAAGGATGAAAGAAGAAGTTAACTTCTGCAGGAACTGGACCAAGAACATAAAGGGTCAGAAGATATGTTGTAAAACGTTTTCCAGTGCTTTAATGATTTTGCCAGCTTGCCATCTTTTTTGTGGAAATTAGCAACTGAACAGAGGTAATGTATTTCATAGGAGACACCATTGTTTGGGAGATGCAATTTTAGCAATACTATGGATTTGAAATCATTATCAGAGATTGTTTTGACAGAACTTTCTGGGTCAAAGTTATAGCTTGTTGGTGAATAAATTGAGTGTAATGAAAATGGTTTTCATGATATGTTTAGAGATGGTGTCTCTATCTTTTTAGTGAATCTACAAAACTGATTTATAAAGTAGTCTTTGGTTTTAGATAAGCTGTAGCAACGAGTAGTTGCGATGAAGATGTTGATGCTTCTTTGAAATAGGGTGAGATGCATAGGAAATATAACTGATATGCATTTAAAGCTGAGTCAGTGCCTTTAGTTTCTAATTCTTATTGTTCAGTTGCTTGAGAATTAGGAATAAGAAACACTGGTTTAGCTCTGAATAATGATTCAATCCTGAATAACAACACTAAATATTTTCTTTCAGCTTCTTGCATTTCAAACTAGTGGGATACCACCATTCAGGGGGAAAAATCGATAGTTGTTATAAAGCTTATAAAACAAAGGTATAATGATTTTAAAATCAAATTGCAATGAGTTTACATGTAAATACAAAGGTATGTGTTGAGTTCAAAACATCTTAACTATTAATGGAACCAACAAACCTTAGCAGCAGTATAAGTAAGTTGCAAACTTTAACTGTTATTAACCTATCATTTAGCAATGTAGACTTAATCAAAAGCAAAGGTATAAATCACTTATTTTTTCAATTTCTATAGTTGAAGTAAGAATTAGATCCAGTTTTAAATTTTTGTCTGAAGATCTTTTTGTTTCACATTTATTTTTTGCAAGTTAGTTATTGATAAGTAATCAAACATTATATTATTATTATTATTATTATTATTATTATTATTATTATTATTATTATTATTCACTAGTTTTATCTTTATAACGTGCTTTCACTTCACTACTGAGCGTAGCTCTGAATGCTTTGGGTATGTGCTTTGGTTTGCTGTGATGCTCTTACGGTTACTGAATTGAAAGTGTTTTGCATAGGATGTGTGCAATGTGTGCAGCACCCAGTAGTGCAATTTTCTGTATGTTGTATATATTTGTAAGTTCTGGTGTTTTTGTTATGTATTTGTCAGATTATTTATTATTATTATCATTACTATTATTATTATTATTATCATTGTCATCATAATTATTATTAAGGTGACAAGCTGGCAGAATTACCACACTGAACAAAATGCTTAGTGGTATTTCTTCTGGCTCTATACATTTCGAGTTCAAATGCCACTGAGGTTGACTTTTACTTTCCTCTTTTAGAGGGTCAATAAAATATGTACCAGCTGAACATTGGGATTAAAGTAATCAATTTGTACCTTTCCCTAAAATTTCAGGCTTTGTGCCTACTATCTGTTATTTTCCAAATGATTCTGGCCATGATAAGGAAGGAAATTATTTTGTAACAGCTCTACTGAACACTCTATTCCCATTTCCTTCATGCTCCAATTATTATTACTACTACTACTACTACTATTATTATTATTATTGTTATTATTATTGTTGTTATTATTATTATTATTATTCTATGTTTGACTTTTGCTTTATGTCTGTATGAGTTGGCTCCAAGTCTCACCCAGAGACCTCAAGAGACAACAGGTTGGAAGTTCACGCTGTTATTATTATTATCATTATTATTATTATTATTATTATTATTATTATTGAGTGAAAGAGCAGAGCATGCCATCAAAGTGACACTGGGGTAAAATATACAAAGCCCAGTATGCCCATCATGACTACCCGTCTGATAAGGGTACACTAGGCACATGCATCACAACAATATGTGCTTGACATGGTGATTCCATATCAAGATAAACAGTACATGACCTTGCAGGTGGGGCCCAGTTAGGATTTTCTTCTGGTCAAGTAACCCATCCTGCTCAAAAGGTCCCTGAATAAGGGTTGTTTACGGATGTTGAGCGAAACACGCATGTTTCCAGAGGTGAATTATTCAAACCCCAAAGAATCCCTCTCAACACATGGCTATGATGCTCCCCCACTACCTCTGTTCGTGGCCAGAGATGTACATATCGTCAGCCACTAAGGGACATGCTCAACTGGTTAAAGTCAAACAACTGACAAGCAAATCTGTGGTATTGAACAGAATATTTGCTGTAGCCCTTATTATTATTATTATTATTATTATTATTATTATTATTCCTTCTTTCTTCAAATTTTCTTCCGTTTCTCACCGAGTGTTTTCCATACACCTAGGGCAGAGAAGCTCATTGTATGCATTCCCAGATTAAACACGCAAATTCACAGGTAAAATGTGTATTTAAAAAAATTAATAAATAAATAAATTCATGAATGGATGTTGTTGTTATTATTATTATTATTATTATTATTATTATTATTATTATTATTATTATTATTATCATTATCATTATTATTATTATTTTTATTTTTATTATTATTATTATTATTATTACTATTATTATTATTATTGTTGTTGTTATTATTATTATTATTATTATTATTATTAATACTATTATTGTTGTTGTTATATTTATTATTATTGTTTAAAATATTTCTCATCAAAAGATCAAGTGCATACCTACTTGCCCATGTGATGTGTGAATGAATGAACTGTGTAGTGCATTTTAAGGCAAACTCTGAAGTTCTATCTTCAACTGTACATATTGCCAAAAAGCTCTGTACTTAATCATGAATTCCTCACCATCTTCATCATCAAGATCATTTATCATGATCAAGATCATGCTCATCATCATCATCATCATCATCATCATCATCATCATTGACTCTAGTGTTTCTTTGATTGCTGCATTTCATTGATATCAATGTTCTTTCTGTTTCGGTGTTGTTTGTAATAGTTTGAATTTGTTGTTGTTGCTATCGATACTAGAAGCCATAAGAATAATTCCATTTTAATCATCGATCAGGTGTGATATCAGTTCAACATTTTCATTTCTTCTTTTATGTCTTAGCAAAAACAAAACAAACATTATTTTAAAATGTTAATAAATAATAAGTAACTCTACATTTTGGTGAGGTCTTGGGGTGCAAATAATGTGATACTGCATTTTTCTAACTACTTCCATGATTATGACTTCTGCATGATAATTATAGAGCATAGATGGTAATCTTCTCTGTAGCTCATAGGTGTTGATATATGCCAACAGGTGAGGACTACTATAAGGGAATCTAATAAATTCATAAACTTTGTAAAAGAAATATTTCAGTGTTAATATGGTTCCAATTCAATCTAAGATTTTAATTTAGTTGCATTGGTTAAGACACTGGACAAGTGTTTCCATTGATGGTGTGTTGGAATCCTGCCTTGTACTATTGCTAATTGTCTTTAACATATACATTTTGAAGGGTATCAGTTAGTTCGAATGATTAACATTGATAAAAAACGATCGAATATAACTAAACCTGGCAAATAATTTCACCCACCTGTATACTAATTCTATTATATTCAGCTATATTATTATTATTATTATTATTATTATTATTATTACTTTTCCTTCTTTCTCAAATTTTCTTCTGTTTCTCGCTGAGTGTTTTCCGTACACCTAGGGCAGAGAAGCTCATTGTATGCATTCCCAGATTACACAAGAAAATTCACAGGTAAAATATGTATTTAAAAAATTAATGAATAAATAAATTCATCAATGGATGTTGTTTTCACAGTGATAATGCCCTTCTCAGTACATGAGCCATTCTAGGTGACATGATTTTTTGCACTTCCTGTAGGGATGGTAAGCCTGGTATCATTTTCAAATAGGTTTCAATACCTTTCTTTATCATGCCTAGAGATCCTACAATCACTGGTACTGTGGTCGCCTTGAAATGCCACATTTTTTCAATTTTTATTAGCAAGTCTTTATATTTACTAATCTTGTTAAATTCTTTCACCGCTATATTGTTATCGCAAGGAATACTCATATCAATTAATAAACACATCCTTTTTGTCCAATCTTTTATTATCTTTTTATTATTATTATTATTATTATTATTATTATTATTATTATTATTATTATTATTATCATTATTATTATTATTATTATTATTATTATTATTATTATTATTATTATTATTGAGTGAGAGAGCAACATATACATATAATGTATAATAGATCATGCGTTCCTCTAGCCTTCTTCCTGCTACCTTTTTGTTCTCACAATAAATTCCAGTTGTCAAGGTGCAGCTTCCACACTAATGGTAAGCAAGTAATTGGTCTGTAGTTGCTAGCTGTATTACCCTTGCTCTTATCTTTCATAATGAGTATCATCTTCTCTGTAGCTCATAGGTGTTGATATATGCCAACAGGTGAGGACTACTATAAGGGAATCTAATAAATTCATAAACTTTGTAAAAGAAATATTGATTTATCAACACCTATGAGCTACAGAGAAGATGATACTCATTATGAAAGATAAGAGCAAGGGTAATACAGCTAGTATCAATCCTTAAGTTGTTCCCTCAGCCTCCCATGTAAACTACTAAATTTCTTTAGTCAGTACCCTTGAACTAAATCTGGTCCTGGGCCCTTCCAATTCGGCATTTTTCCTAACAATTTACATATTAATGCATTAGTTAGTCTTAGATCTGGCTGCTTCTCACACACTATTTCTTCCTCCACTTTCTTTAGCCATACTGCATCTCCCATTATGATTGACTGGCTTATCCCAAATATTACTCCAGAACTTTCTAGCTTCATTTGCATTAAGTTTCTCATCTACAGTACTTCGTTCACCACTATTATTTGATTATAAATTCTCCTCTGGTCTGTCTCAAATAATCTACTTTGTTGAAACTGATCTATTCTTTTCTGATATTTGGTGAGCTTGCCTGCTACTGCTATATGTTCTTTCAACTCTTCTATTACTCTCCCAATTCCTTTGTCTTTGACTAAGTATCTTTTCTCAAGGGAAGATTTGCATCTTGTGTTTCCTAACTTGTTGAGTTTCCAGGCTTCTATTCTATTCAGATCTTGTCTTAAAATCTTCACTTTATTTTGTAGTTTTCTTTTCTACATTTGCTCCTTATTAATCTTTCCCTTTGAGATATCTAATATTTTAGTGACTACTACTCCTTCTGCATAAATCAATAAGACAGTGTCTCATATATTTTTAGTTATCTATCCTACTCATAATAGAATCTACTTCCCTAGACATTTCTAGCAGCTTCCTTCCATTGGTGCCTTTTAATGCTAGCAATCTATTTTCTTATTTCTTTACTCATTGTTTCCTGCATCTAAAATCTTATGATCTTCCTCACTAAAATCACTTAAGTTGCTGGTGCCAGTTGTCCCTTCCTTATTGGTAGTACTATTATTATTTTTTCTTTTAGGTTCTTCTTTGCTTTGAGCTGTATCTCTAACGCTGTCTTTACTACTGCCTGGTCTCTCATTTCCAGTACTCTTGTGATCTCTTCTACTTCCAATTCAGTCATCCACTTTCTTCTCCTTATAGCATTAGCTTGATCTACTAATCTCTGTTCAATCACTTTAAACATACCTTCTCTACCCAAAGTGTTAACAACCGTTTTCTATAGCCCCTTCTTTTAGGTTCACTTTTTAGGTAGCACTGCATCACTATCCTGTTTTATTTGCTGGTTCACTTCCTCCTCCTTACTCTATTATCTGCTGATGCTGTATTACGATAACTGCTGTGGTCAGTGTGCATCTTTACTCAACCACTGCCAAGTGAGAGGCCTTCCCTTAAAGGTCCAGCTTCATTTTAACTGTTACAATCAGAGTTTCTGCAGAAACTCTCATCTTATAAATTGAGGAGAGGTTACGTTCATCACCAACGTCATTACCACTATTATCTTTCGACACTTGACAGTTTCAAGCAACTTTTTATTGCATCATTTGTTGCCCCTTTGTGCTGTGGTGTCAGCTGCATTTGTTTTTTGTTTTTTTTGTGGGGGATATTGTATTGTATCAGCATGTTTTGTTATGGGGTTAGGTTTGAATCTTCTGTTATGGCACATGTTGTGGGCTTCATTCATTTTGTTGGGTATTTATGGTATGAGTTTATTCTTGTATGTTTTTGGAGGAGCGTTGCATAGTAGAGTGTGTAAATCATAAATCAACTTTTTCAAAACATTTATGGTTATCTGCCCACCATTCTTTCTCTTTTGGTTGGTCTTATTATAGGTTTGCTTCTACAATTCTAAAACACAAACATAAGTGTAACCCTCCCCATTCACTTCTCTTAATCCTCACATCATCTGGAATTTGGTATCCACTGTTGTCTACTTTTCATCCTCTCCTCACTTCAGTAACAGTGAATTTTTCCTCCTCCTCATCATCATCATCATCATCATCGTCGTCATCGTCTTCACTCAGGATTGGTCTTATCCTTGAAGAATTCATGTGGATAGTGGGTTACTCTAACCTTAGATAACTACAGGAATTCAATAACCCATCAAGTACTTTCTGCTTCAAACCCACTTTTCTAACAAAGCTTTAAAAGTGTAAAACTTTCACATATTTACATTTCCTTTATTCTCCCTAACCAGGTTGGGGTATTCTGCATCAATGTGTGTCATTGTTTCATTCCAAATTTCACATACTCTACATTTTACGGACAATATCTCCCAGTACACATTTTCTCATGTTGTTTGCTTGCAGTACTTTATCTTGAACAGCTTGTCCCATTTTCAACCAAACATAGGATTTGTTCCACATAGGAGTGGCTGTGTGGTAAGTAGCTTACTTACCAACTACATGGTTCAGGGTTCAGTCCCACTGCGTGGCACCTTGGGCAAGTGTCTTCTACTATAGCCTCAAGCCGACCAAAGCTTTGTGAGTGGATTTGGTAGATGGAAACTGAAAGAAGCCTGTCATATATATGTATATATATGTGTGTGTGTGTGTGTGTATACGTTTGTGTGTCTGTGTCTGTCCCCCACCCCCAACATTGCTTGACAACTGATGCTGGTGTGTTTACGCTCTCACTTAGCGGTTCAGCAAAAGAGACCTATAGAATAAGTATTACGCTTACAAAGAATAAATCCTGGGGTCAATTTGCTCGACCAAAGGCGGTGCTCCAGCATGGCCACAGTCAAATGACTGAAACAAGTAAAAGAGTATACATCCTCAGTGGCTTTCCAGAACTGATCATGCAAAGGTTAGATCTTCAATCTATTTAACATGCTCTCTTTGAATTTCCTTTTGTTATTCTTTCTTTTTCCATTCTTGATCACCTGTTCTTTATTCATTGCCTTAAGTAACTTCTCTACGCTGTTCTGCGAATAATAAAGTGAGCTGTTTTGTTCCATCTGCACACACTTCCTACCATGGTGTCTTCACACTCTTCCTTATCTCTTCTCTGAATTTCTTCAACTTCGAGTTATCCTTGCCTGGTCTATCGGTCATTGGGCAGAAACATCAAAGACACATTTTTATCCCATACCCTCTTCATTCATTTCACGAAACCTCATTTCTTTGGCTCATTCCTCAACCAAAATTCAATCTCAATCTTTTTTACTTCTTTTCCCCAGTTCATTTTTCTTGCACTGCACCTTTGACTTTGATCCTCAACCTGAGCAATAGATTGATGATGACCTGCCGGATCGTGATCAAACTCTTCATGCCTTCTATGTGCAATTTCTTCACTGTTGACAGTTCTGGCCCCTGTAAACATATTCATAATAACGTAGTTATTAATTTTGAGTTTGACATTTTTGCCCATTTTGAGAGAGCATTTATAAGGCTCTCCAGTATTTTAATCATGACATCATCATTAAGTACGCTACCAACAAGGCTCAAAAAGTTCATATCCACACTTATAAACACACTGTTGGAAGTTGTTGACGCTTATGACTTTCTTCACCCTTAGACAGACTTTGATTTTCTTCTTGTGGGGTGTCCAGATACCACCCACATCACCAAGAAAGCTTGGTAGACTTGACCTTTCATCATCATCATCATCATCATCATCATCATCATCGCTTAACATCTGTTTTCCATTCGTTTTTCATACTGGCATTGGTTGGATGGTTCGACTAGGGTCTGGGAATCCAGGAGGCTGCACCAGGCTCCGGTCTGATCTGGCAGTGTTTCTACAGCTGGATGCCCTTCCTAACAGCAACCACTCCAAGTGTGTAGCGCATGCTTTTTACATGTCACTGGCACAGGAGTCAGAGTGTGCTGGCATCAACCATGATTGGATGGTGCTTTTTATGTACTACTGGCACAGGAGCAAGTTGGGGTGAGGGGCTGGCATCGACCTCATTCAGATATTGCTTTTTACGTGCCAATGGCACGGGGACCAAAACTACAATTTCCATTTGATTGTGATTTGATTTGATTTGGATATGATGTACTTGACTCAATTGGGCTCCTCAAATACTACATGTCACCCTATGATCCAAAGGCACTTTTTGAGTGGGCTGGTTATGCAACACTGGTGTACATTACAGCTGGAATCTTATTTTATTTACTGGGTCTTCTCAGTCACAGCATATCTCCAAAGGTCTCAGTCTTTTGTTATTGCCTCTGTGAGGCCCAACATTCAAAGGTCATGCTTCACCACCTCATCCCATGTCTTCCTGGGTCTTCACTTTCCTTCTTATTAGAACTTTGGTCATTGTGACATTGACTCTAAGGCCCTTCGATTCTAAATGTTGCTTCTAAACCTGAAATTTCTTCTCTAGTTCTAGTAGTGATTCTGCTATGAGGGCCAGATCATCAGCATAGATGAGTTCCCAGGAGCAACCTCTCTTGAATTTCTCTGTTACTGCCTGGAGGATATGATGAATAAGAGGGGCCTGAGGGCTGATCCTTGGTTGACCCCTACTTCTACCCAGAATTCTTCACTATACTCATTGCTAACCCTATTCTTACTAAGGGCATTTCTGTATAGGGCCTGTACAGCCCTTATTAACCATTCGTCAATCCCCAGTTTCTGCATTGCCCACCAGATAAGGGATCAGGGAACCCTCATTATTATTTTGAAACTAGTTACAGCATTCTCTCACCAATGTTAGAAGCCCACTAGCCACCTCTCCACCCAGTCACAAATGTACAATAAGACAAATAAAATACTCCGATACTGTTCTTCTACTTCGCTAGTTTTTTTCTATCGCTACTTAGTCCAATACTTTCAAATGCATTACTACTACTACTACTACTACTATAACTACTTCTAAGGTGGCAAGCTGGTCGAATTATTAGAGCATTGGACAAAATGTTTTGCCATGAAGAGAAGGTATAGCTGGTGGGGCAGGATTGAGTAGACACATCATGGGCTAGCAAACAAGTTTCCAACATTGATGAAAGAAAGCAAAGTAAAAATATATCTGTTTCTAAAGTTGATGAGAAGAAGAAAACAAAATGAAAATTTATCTATAAAGACATACACACAGCTTTCTAACATTGACGAAGAAGAGAAAACAATAAATGTGTCTAAAATGACATGCAAACAGATTACTAACGTTTATGAGGAAGAGAATAAAAATATGTGTAACCAGCCTCAAAATTACTGCATTTGAAACCATTAGTCCAAACAGTGATTATAAAACTCAGTGAAACAGAAGAGACAACATTGGAATATTTTAACTCATTGCACTATTTTGATAGGAGATAAAGAGATGGAGAAAGAGAGAGAAGAGCCAGCAAACCTCCAACATTGATGAGAAAAAATTTCATACAATGAATTCTGCAATTGGTTTCAAAATAAGTACTTTTACAGAGAAGAAATGCTAGAGCAATTGGCAAGTGAGAATAATCAACCAGATACTGTTATCAAAGAAAACTAGGGAAAAAACATACCTGCCAATCTAGTGCCAACTAATAATAATGTATTTCTAAAAGAGTTGGTGAAATTATCAAAATACTAGAGAAAACTGAAGCAACCCCTATAAAATATGTACCTTGCAAATTTAAAAAGGATAACCAAAAACTAGGACTTAGAAAATGCACAACATATGGAAAATAACACTGCTAGGTAACAGACAAGTGTACAGTATATGCATTATTGAAAGCACTGCACATTCCATTGGCACAGAGAGCTACACTTGGTAATGCAGCAAAGTTAAGACAAGTGAACAACAACAACAACAATAATAATGATAATAATAATGATAATAATAATAATAATAATAATGATAATAATAATAATGATGATGATGATGATGATGATGATGATAATCCTTTTACTATAGGCACAAAATAATAGCAAACAAATACATAATCAAAGCTCTAGGACTTACTTCATAAAGAAAATAGCATTACGAGCCACTGTGAACCTATTATGTACTCTCAGCATTATAATATTAATATATAAATAAATGTTGCACACATCCAAGATACAGGAAGCTATGCTTTGCAGTAGAGTGAAAACACATGGTAACAATAAGAGTACTGGAATATCCTTAATATTTTGCAATACATTAATACTTCACTGAAAAAATACATGATATTTCCATATCATAGTTGATTGGTCATAGCATAAGGTAGAACACACAATAGAGAAAACAATTCTTATTGCAACTTATCATAGAAATGCTTGAATTTTCAGTCATCTAAATTGTGGTAAAATGGGATAATGGATACATCTAACATGAACTGCTCAACTAAATTGCTAAGCTCGTACACACGTGCATGCTTGAGCACACTCATTTACGTGTATGCATGCATTCATTTTTAAAATATTGGTTTCCTTTGAAGAGAGATACATATATGTATATTTTTAGAGAGAGCGGAAATGGGATGTTTTGATGTATGCACCTTTCCTTAGAGAATAGATGCATATGTGGAATAGAATGGCTTCTACAGGTAACATTAAAAAAAATAAAGAAAACGTTAACAAATGTGGCTAACTGGGATCTTAATTCTCTCTCTCTGCACTAAACATTTTGCAAAATTTTAGAATAGTGAATTCATATTTAGGCATAAGAAGCTTTTTACTAAAGTGAAATTTAAGCTTTTAGTACATTAATATTACTTATTTTATTAATCCTGGCAGAATTAAATGTTAGGTTCAATAAGATTTTGCTGATACATAGAGTAGATTTTATTGCATTCCCCATAATAGCTAGTAAACATTAGCATCAACAAGAAGGCTTCATAAGCAACAGAACTGCAGTAGAGGCCAAAGACTGAAAACTACAAGGCAAAAATACTAACTATACATACATATATCTTCTTATATTGAATTAGATGTTCCTTACTATGGCAGGGTTAATTAAATAAAAGCCAAACTTACTCGAATTTTTTAATGACAACAATCTTTGTCCCTACTCTGTATGGTCTATTTCTATGTATGTAAGTTTGTATGTATGTGTATATGTATGTATGTATGTATGTATGTATGTATGTATGTATGTATGTATGTACGCATGTATGTATGCATGTATGGATGTACGCACATATGTATGTGTGTATGTATGATTTTTCTTTGGGTTTAACTTAAGTTCCTCTTGAGAGAGTTCAAGCCGATTGCTAACAAAGCAACAAGAACTTTTGACTTATGTCAGATCATCATCATCAGTTTGACCAGGGCTGGCAAGCTGGAAAGCTGTACCAGACTCCAGTCTGTTTTGGCATGGTTTCTACAGCTGGATGCCCTTCCTAATACCAACCTCTCCGAAAGTGTAATGGGTGCTTTGATGTGCCACTGGCTTGGGTGCCATTTGCATGACACCAGTATCTTCCACGAGTGTAGTTTTACATGTCTTGATGGGTCTTCTTCTCAAGCATGGCATAGTGTCAAATGAATTAATCATTTCCGCCATGAAGCCCAATGCTTGAAAGGTGCTTTTATGTGCCACCAACATGGGTGCCATTTGTGTGACGCCAGTATCTGCCACAACTACGATTTTACTTGGCTTGATGGGTCTTCTCAAGTACAACATAATTCCAAAGGTCTCAGTCATTGCCTCAATGGGGCCCAACATTCGAAAGGAGCTCAACCACTTTGCCTCCATGGGACTCAATGCTCAAAAGGTGCTTTTTACGTGCCAACTGCATCAGTGGCAGTTATTTGACACCAGCATCAGCCATGACTGCAAGTTCACTTGGCTTGATGTGTTTTCTCAAGCACAGCATATCGCCAAAGGTCTTGGTCGCTAGTCGTTGGCTCTGTGAGGCCCAGAGTTCAGAGATTTGGTAGACAGTAATTATATGGAAAGGCACAGACAAGGCTGTGAGGTTAAGAAGTTTCTGCATATATATGTATATGCACATGTATATGTCTATGTGTTTGTTTACATCTTTGACTGTTTATTTTAGAAGTTATTACATTCATGCAGTATTGATGTTGGTATTTCTTCAATTAATAGCTCCTCTTGCTCCATGGTTTCAAAGTTATGTGGAATAAAAATTTCCATTCTTAAAAAGCAGATAAGAATAAGTGCCAGGAAAAGAATCTGGTTGTAAAACAATGCAATAATGATATCTTTGTCTAACCCATGGTAGCATAGAAAAGCAGACATATGATGTCAACCACTAATCTAGAAAGAAAGGCATAGAAGTGATGGTTGTTGAGTACCCTACATTCAAACTGTTCCATGTACATGACAGCTTGTTGGCTTGACAAGCTTCACCCATCAGCAGTCCAGATATTTGTTTGTAAATTGGCTCATCTCACTGGAAGAAGGTGTTGTCCATTATAGCAGTTAAGAGTTCATGGAGCTATGAGCCCAAAGCAGTTAAGGTGGTGAGAGGTGGCAATTAATAAGTTGATAGCTGGGGTTGCAGAGACATAGATGTATAGGGGAAACAACATGTAAGCTAAAGGGGTAGCTAATTTTACTAAATATGGATGGGTTGAACTCTTTTAATTTGTTGATGAGTTTGGTGGAACTTTCATCATGTCCTGGGAAGGTTTGAAGTAATGACTTGAGAATATACAGAGAGAAGCCAAGTGGTTTTTGTAGAGACGTCCAATAATATTGGAGATAATAAGTCTAATTTTAAAATTTGGTCTGATTTATGTGCTTTTATGATGTGATAGGTGAGGGGTGTACTATTTCTTGTGATGAAGTTGCACTTTATCTTGTTTGAAAAACATCTCACTTCACAGATATTCATCTAGCAGATGTTTAACCCTTTTGTTACTGTATTTATTTTGAGATGCTCTATATTTCTTTCAATTATTTAAAATATAACAAAGAATTTAATAAAGCAACTTAGTTATCATTAAGCTAGTATTAGGAACATAAATTGTGACTAAGGTTTGGTGGAAAATTTTAATTCAAAACTTATGAAAACAAGACATTTGTACTACAGGGCCAGAGCTGTTTTCAGCCGTGTTGGTAACAAAAGGCTTAAAGTAGCTTTGAGCTGGCTAGAAGGGAAGTTATTGAATTTTTTCATATAATATAGTGTTGTTTAGGTGATCAAATGCTAGTTCTTTTTATTTTTCTCATTGATAACATGAAAATCACTCCCTTCGTATGAAGGTACATATATAAGATCTTCAGAATATTGGTTTCATAGAGTGAGGAATTGTGGCCCAGAGAGATGAAAGAGAGAAGTTTCATATTTTTGTAAGGATTTGAAAAAAGAATGTTTGAGTCTTATTAGTTTAACTTTAAGTTCAGGGTTAGAAGAAGGAAGATGAAGCAGGTTGTCTAGGTTGTAGGTGGGTAATTTAGTGGTGGTCATAGCAGAGGTAGAACTACAAATAATATTACAGAAGGATAGTGAGGTGGGCTTTAAATTTGATATCTGTTTTAGTTGGTGAGATCATCATCATCATCATCATCATCGTTTAGCGTCCGTTTTCCATGCTAGCATGGGTTGGACGGGTCAACTGGGGTCTGTGAAGCTGGAAGGCTTCATCAGGCCCAGTCAGATCTGGCAGTGTTTCTACGGCTGGATGCCCTTCCTAACGCCAACCACTCCGCGAGTGTAGTGGGTGTTTTTTACGTGCCACCTGCACAGGTGCCAGACAGAGCTGGCGAACGGCCACGAATGGATGGTGCTTTTACGTGCCACCGACACGGGGCCAGACAGAGCTGGGAACCGGCCACGAACGGACGGTGCTTTTACGTGTCACCGGCACGGGGGCCAGCCGAGGCTGGCAATGGACGCGAACGGATGATGCTTTTACGTGCCACCGACACGGTTGCCAGACAGAGCTGGCAAACGGCCACGAGCAGACGGTGCTTTTATGTGTCACCGGCACGGGGGCCAGCCAAGGCTGGCAACAGACACGGACGGATGGTGCTTTTACGTGCCACCGACACGGGGCCAGACAGAGCTGGCAAACGGCCACGAACGGATGGTGCTTTTACGTGTCACCGGCACGGGGGCCAGCCGAGGCTGGCAACGGACGCAAACAGATGGTGCTTTTACATGCCACCGACACGGTTGCCAGACAGAGCTGGCAAACGGCCACGAGCGGACGGTGCTTTTACGTGTCACCGGCACGGGGGCCAGCCGAGGCTGGCAACGGACACGGACGGATGGTGCTTTTACGTGCCACCGACAGGGGGCCAGACAGAGCTGGCAAACGGCCACGAACGGATGGTGCTTTTACGTGCCACCGACACGGGGCCAGACAGAGCTGGCCAATGGCCACAAACGGACGGTGCCTTTACGTGTCACCGGCACGGGGCCAGGCGAGGCTGGCAACGAACACGAACGGATGGTGCTTTTACGTGCCACCGACACGGGGCCAGGCAGAGCTGGCAAACGGCCATGAGCGAATGGTGCTTTTACGTATCACCGGCACGGGTGCCAGACGAGGCTGACAGCGGACACGAACAGATGGGTCACTTAACCCCTGCTTTCTGATATATGATTCTTAACCCCTGCTTTCTGATATATGATTACAGAATTTAGTATCTATATCAAGCTCTAGTTTGTCATTAACTCACAGACCTAAAATCAATTTTGGACCAAGACTTAGTAAATGTATATCCTCAGTTGATAGGGTGCTCGATAAATCTGTGACATGTGGTTTGTTGTAACCAGCAGTGATAGACTTAGTAAAAGAAGATATAACATTTTTATTTTAAGTTCTTCCTTTCTCAGTATTTCATGTTATCTTCTTTTTACTGAAATGATTATAGATAGCTAGTCTTTTACTGAGACCATGTTACATAACAGAATTCTCATAAACAGAATTCCAGGAAAAACTAGTTTTCCTTTTTTTTTTATAAACTGCATTGACAGTAGTCAGAACCACATCTCTGCAGCTACTGTGAAGATGCCTTCATAATACAATTATCTTACATCAACCGTTGTGGGTGCAGCTATAAAGAGCTTAGCTTCTGTGTTTCATCAACCAACCAGTCTTCTTAAATGACATGACATTTTCCTAATCTAATCAAAGGATTTATTACATAAATATACCTCGGAACTTTGACAATCCATTAGATTTCTTCAACTTGTCTCACTATGCTGCTCCCTAAACAAGTTTTATTTGCTTGTCATTCTATATAGGCTACAGTCATTCAGCTTATAATTGACCACATGTTACTCTATAGATTACTTTTACCTTTATCTTCTCCCAAATATACATATATCTTATTACAAAAATCGTTTATCCTTACTAGCCGTAGTTATCCAGGAAAATAGCTGTATTTCTTCCTTCATCATCACCAAAAGAAGTATAATATTCATTATCTACATGCTTTCAAGAGAATAATTTGTATGAAGATACTTACCTATCAATATTTCCACTTCTTTGCTGCAAAACTCTTTCTCACTAGGCAGAATAGAAAACAAAGAAAAAATCTAGGGAGATTTAGATAGTCAGCAGGAATTGCCTTGTTTATCACTGAGAAGTGGTTAGCATATAATGTTGAATAAGTGTAATATATAGGAATGATATGTATAATGTTAAACTTTTACATCTATGCCATCACACACCCCTGAAGCTATCCTGCTTCCCAAATTACGGCCAACCCTCCTTTCCTCCACTTCTCAACTATGAGGTTGTACTGTGAGCCATACTTTTGCAGAGAAAGCCTCCACATTTGAGATCATTTTGCCATCAACTATCTGCTGCATACTCTAGGTAAATAGCAACTACAAACATATTTCACTCATGCTTAATATCTGAGAGGTAATGGAGATAACCATTAACAACAAACTTCTCTAACACTCTGAATCACTTTCCCACCTTTGGTACTACCACACTGAATATCTATTCTCTTATGTCACTAGTGGACTTATCATTTTGTGGAAGAAATATTATTGCCCTCAACATCAGGAAAGCTTTTGATAATGTTTGTTACAGGAATCTCTTAGAAATAATTGCCTGCCTCTGGGTTCTATCTACTTTCTGTTTTTTCAGATTAGTGGCTTTCTGTCAGATTGTACTTCCACAATGTATGCTGACAGAGCTCTCTCTTACCCATGTCTTATTCAGTCTGGATATTCCTCATGGTATGGTTTGGTTCTCCAAATTCTTCATCTTATACTGGTCTACCTATTCAAAGCCAGATAATACTTCAGCACCTCCCCAGAACTACTAACTCTCTACAAAAGCTCATTTGGGCCTCACAATAGAGCACTATTCTCATACCTGGGAGGATATTACTGCAGCACACATAGATAATTTAGGCTTCATTCATAGAAAGACCTTGACTAATTAAATCAAGACATTCACAAATACATAGCATTCTAAGACAATGATGCTAACCAATACAAAATGCTATTTAAACTATTAAAGTACATAGGAACCTCAGAATAGTGAAACATATTTTAAAGAGAAGTGTGTAGAACTATTTGGTGATATGTATGATGACATAAAAGAAATGATGAAAAGAAAACCCCATCGAGATGTTATTTGTATTCAGATAAATTTTAAGTTAAATTCTTCACCTGTTAGTATCAATGACTGCAATAAAATCAGAGTATCTTAAAGCCTTCTCAATGCTTCTTCCCAAAATTATTCCAGAAAGTAACCGTTATTAGTCTATTCTTTTAGTGTCGATAAAGATGCTGAATATTTCGATGTTTGGCTTTTGTTTTATTGGTTTAGTTTGGGGGAAGGGTAATAACTGTGACTCTTTACAGAACGTCTGAGACTAGTGGATGTAAGAGTAGCAATTATCCTGAGACAGATGTCATCCAAAAGCATGTTGCATGAGTGGACCAGATTTGTGGTTTAAACTGGGTGATGGATTAAGTCTAACACCCACTGGTAATGAGTTCAAAACTCCCCTGATCTGTGTCATTGATTAAAACATATTAAGGGACAGTAAGCAAATGTCATTCTTATTTCATGATGTAATACTTTTATAGGTATAATTCAGTAAAATACTGGCTTTAAGAACCAGCAAAAGTTTGACAATTTTCAGATTTATATGGTGTAAAGCATTTTTTCACCAGTACCTTTCAGCACTTAGTTATTTTACGAGCCACATTATATTTTCATGAATACTTGTTTCCAAATATTGTTTTCAAATGTCTAGGAACAAATGTTTATCAGTTCAAAATGGAACATCATAAATACTTATTATGTGTAAACCACTGTGAGCTAAGTCACAAATCAACCCTGCTGGTTTTCTTCTCCTGAGGTTGTTAATTTTAGTTTCTGCTTTTAGCAATACATCAGGTAACAGTTTAAACAGAGTCCAATGTACGATGTATACACACTAAAAGCAATGGTTTAAGTTCTTATAATGATATATTAGCTACAGATAGTATCTTTGCTTAAAGTTGTTTCTGTTTGCTACCATTCCATAGTTGTCAAATGATATCTGTACAAGTCTGAGTAGGAATCCATTTCACCTGAGTTTTTTTAATGCAAATTTCTCAACTTCCCTAAATGCATCATTTTCCTCTTGACCTTCCATTATTTCTGTTGACAACATGGATGAAATGTGTAAATCTTGGTCTACAGTAATTTCCATTTTGTACTGATAAACATTTGTTCTTAAATAATTGAAAATGCTGAGCCTTATAAAGGAAATGACAAAGGACTGATATATATATATGTATATATGGTGCATTGGTGTACTTAAGAAAACCAGCTTACCACAAGAGAATTGATATACTAAAACCAAGATGCCTCATAAAAATCCCTGGTGTTGGTGACGTAAAAAGCACCCAGTACACACTGTAAAGTGGTTGGCATTAGGAAGGTCTTCCAGCTGTAGAAACCAAGTCAAAACAGACTAAGGAACCTGGTGTGGGCCTTGACCTTGCCAGTTCTTGTCAAACTATCCAACCCATGCTAACATGGAAAATGGATGCTAAATGTCGAGGATGATGACGATGGTGATGGTGATGATAATGATGACAATCCTGATTTGAATGTTTCACTTTCATTAGTTTGTACTCCAAATTTCTTTTATTGATACTGCCACTCATGTCCTCCTCAAACAATTCTTTGCTACAAAAGAAAAATCATCAATATAGTTCTTGAGAATACCACATGAATTCCTTTTTTGCATCATTCTAGATAAATAAAATAATGTTATAAATGTTTGTATACTTCTCAACTTAGTAAACCACTTGAGTGACTTTCTTGCACCAAGATGAAAATCACCATTTAGTGCATAAATACACTCCTCATACTCTTCCCATACAATTTTGGACATACATTAGAATACAGCTTAAGGAACATCACTCTCTTCAGTATATTATTGTGTAAAAATTCTGAGATGAAATCAAGAGCCAGCACTGAATAGTCCCTAACTAATGCAATTAACAGTTAACATCTCATTCAGCTGACAGATTTTCAACTGGCATTACACCCTTACAGGAAGAAATATCTTCAAAATCCTCTTGATGGCATTATTCAGGAATGTATACGGTAAATTACTACAGTATATAGCCAACTTTCCATTTCCCTCACAAATGTTTACAGTATTTAGCATAAAAAAGTTTCAATACCTTCCAGCAAAATAATTTTGAATTTTGACATTTACGGCAAAATTCATAATGAGCAAAGAAATGTTATTATTATTGGTGTCTGAGGTCTTCTGAAAGGAAAGAATTTCTTCATAGTCTCATCCATGAAGGTAAATTTTATCAGGTTTATTTGATATATGCTTGAGACCAGTCTCCTTACCAATGTCTGCAAGTGCTAAGTTCTATATATATCAATGTATGTTAAGAACTAATGATACAAACATGGACATGGCTTAATTTTAGGCAGATCAGTATAAAGCCCAAATATCTAAATCTTGTGACTATTCCATATATGGAATCATTGTTAGACAGAGTCGGCAGCTGCTGCCTAAATTTAATCATGGAATCCAAATTGCACAACAACAGGCTGGATGAGTAAGGATATTATCCATTATGCTTGAATGAAGGCTACTTCTACCTCTGTGTAAAGATTTACTGGTCTGAAATCTCTCAGCACTTAGTCATTGTAAAACATCCACAATAGTTTCAGTTTGAAAAAATATATGATATAAAATAAAATGAAATAAGAGATAAGAACTAAATGATGCTGAATTTTAATGTATCAATCCCACTTAAAAGAAAAATATATTTTTAAAAAATTGTAGCTATTTATTATTTGTATTAATGGAATTTACTTTTGCTTTATGCTTTATATAACAAATTTCTTCCATTTTATATAATTCAGCTTTCTTTCTAGTCTGCTCTACAGAGAGACACTATTCACTTCTTCCTATATATATATCGGACACCTCTCCACGCGAATAAATACTACAAGTGTAGAAAGTATTCTGCACTTTATCATCAATATATTTTTGCATTCATCTTTTAGTTTCAACAAGTAACTTTGTATTGTCTTGCGGTGCTTTGAAATATGTTTTATCTACTGCTGCACTCAAAGGATCCATTTGTCTAATTGTTTTGTCTGGTCTCTGAGGAGAAAATATACATTTGTTTATATACAATATTTCTTATAAAGCAGGAAAACTACTTAAGAGGATTTCTTTTAGTGTTTTGATTTCTTTTACTTTATTTTTTTTCCTTCTCTCTAGCATTTACTTACTAAAAGAATTGCTCCTATATATATAAATATATGTATATATATATATATATATATATATATACATACATACATACATATATATATATATATATATATATATATATATATGTATGTATACATACATACATACATATATATATATATATATATATATATATATATATATATTGCTCCTTATATATATGTATATACATATGTGTATGTGTGTGGGTAACATAATTCATCAATTCTAGCTGTGTACATATGAACAGAATGTTCTGCTATGTTTCCAATGGTATCAGTGATTTTTTGACAAAAGAAAAAAAAAGAATGCATTTTTAAAATTTGTTTTATTTTTTTTATTTATGCTTCAACAGTCTGCACTCACCCATACTTCTGGCTTTCTCACTTTTAACATGCCATCTTTGGATTATAAAAAAATATTAGCAACACACAATGTAGATTTATGTATGCACAGCTGCTGCACACTCCTCTATCTCATCTCTATAGATTCCATGAGACATGGTTGCTGAAAACAGAAGATCAGTAAAGAATCGGTTCCAGAGGCAAATATCCTATTCCAGAGGCAAGCATCATACTTTGGCAGCTAGATTTGCATGGAGGAAAATAAGGTGATCTATGGTTATTTTTATCAAATATTGTTATTAGTAATATCATAAAGCTAACCTGAACCCTTTCTGAATAAATATGTCATCAACATAACAGTTTAGTTTGCACAATATTGGATTCTTTGAGAAAGGAACTCTTGTGATAGGACGGAAATCTTTTGGATTCACTGTAGAATGGCTTGACAGTTTTTGTTTTTTTTCATTCCTTCCAAATTATTTCGCTAAACTGTTATTATAATCTAAAAATAACATGCTAATCAAGGTGTATGTAATTGTTTGAGAGTAAATATACTGTAGATTTTAGAATCTGAATCTATGGTAGAATGGAAATCTTTAGAAGCATATTATTTTCAGTTTGCTATTCTAAGAAACAAAAGTTCAAAGAATTTTTGATAATAGTTTTAAATAAGCAGGATTCAACAAACACAATTCATGATATTTGCACTCAATGAAACTGCTTCACCAATTAGCTGCTTTTACTTTGTAAATGTAGAATATTAAGCAAAACGTAATTTGTCTTTAAGATACCCATTGCTAGTTCCCTCCTAAGTAAATCTTGAGATTTTCAATTCTTGTTTGCTTGCTACCATCTAGCTGAAGACAAAATAGCAGTTTCATCATCATCGTCATCATCATCGTCATCATCATCATCATCATCATCATCATCATCGTTTAACGTCCATTTTCCATGCTAGCATGGGCTGGATGGTTCTACCAGGGTCTGGGAAGTCTGGAGGCTGCACCAGGCTCCAGAATGATCTGGCAGTGATTCTACAGCTGGATGCCCTTCCTAATGCCAACCACTCCATGAGTGTAGTGAGTGCTTTTTATGTGCCACGAGCACAGGTGCCAGGGGAGACTGGTAACGGCATTGATCGGATGGTGCTTTTTACATGCCACCGGCATGGAAGCCAATCAAGGTGGCGCTGGCATCGACCACGTTTGGATGGTGCTTTTTACATGTCACTGGCACAGGTATCACAACTACAATTTCCATTTGAGTTTTTGATGTTGATGTACTTGACTCAGTAGGGCTCCTCAAGCACAGCAGATCGCCCTATGATCCAAGGTAAGCACAGCAGGCTATCCTACAATCCAAAGTACTTTGGATGGGCTGGGGCTTCTATGTGGAGCTGGTGCAAGAAACAGCCTTACAGCTTGTAATTTACTAAAACATTTAAGCAGTTAGTTTTCATTATTTTATTAAATAATATTTTTTTTGGCAAGTTATAAAGTTTTTTTATGTGAATGACAAGCAATGTTTATTGTAACATTTGCTTCTATATCTGATTACTAGGAAGAGATGAATTCAACATAGTTCAGCCTAGAGAATATGCTAAATTTACAAAGATACTACTTTCAATGGCAAGTTGTTCCTAATTTACAGTTTCTATTAACATCTAGGTGGACTGAGGTATTTTACAGAGAAGATTACTGGTAACATTTGCAATACAGTGCTCCTGAGAGGATGTGAATTTTTGAATTCTCTGTTGATTACTCGGCACTTTATAAATTCACAGCTTAAAATTTTTCAGTAATTAAATAATCATTAATCAAATAATTTATTTGTTAATTATGTTTTGAGTCTTAAAGTCAACAAAAAGGCAGAAACAGAATAGTATGGTTGCACACAGTATGTTACATCTGCATTTGGTTTCATGAGTATTTGAACAGAGTTCTAATCTGGCTGGAGTTGATTTTATTTATTCAACTCCCTAGGATTAAAAAATATTTCGTATTCGTATCTGAAGAACATTTACCCAATTGTGTTTCACTCTCCAATTAATCTGTGTTTTTTGCTGATGTTACAAATTATTACATGTATGTATATACACTCTTACACACATATATATATATGTATGTATTTATGTGTAGGCACATATGTATACACATCTATACATGTATACATAATATGTCTATGCATACACATATACATATTTACTAACAGAAAGAAACAAAGAGAGAGATAGAGGCAATGATATATGAATAGGTATTCAGGTCTTTGTAATTGATTGCTATTTAGGTTGCTCTGAAATATATATATATATATATATATATATATATATATACATATGTGTGGTGTGTATGCGCATGTGTGTATATACCTGCTTACATATTTGTATGTGTGTGTATATTTATACACATATGTATTCCTATAGTTTTTAAATATACATACATACATGCATACATACATACATACATACATACATACATACATATCTAAATAATTAGTAGAGAGATGAACAAGTCCACACTTAATTGTGCAATAACATGATTTTCATTTGTGGCAATAGATTTTCTTTTAATCAATATATTGTTCTGTAAAGAACACGAACCTAGAACATGAAGGCCCGGTCGACCATGACATTTGAAATTAATCTCCTGCAGAGTTCATGCTTATATGTAATTCTAAAATGAAATTTTACACACATATATAGACAGGTAAATGAATATCGAAAAGATAGTGAAGGGGATAACGTATGGTGAGAAGGAGCTTATACATATAAGTCTAGATAATATAAATAGGAAGCAAACCTGTTCATATGTGTGTATGTATATATATATATACATATATATATATATATATACATATATATATATATATATACATATATATGTATGTATATATATATACACCTATACATATATATATATATACATATATATATATATATATTTAGTGAGAGATGATGGAATGAGAAAGATCAAGAAATTTGGGAAAATTTTGGAAAGATATGTGCCTAAAAGTAAAACAGAACAATAGATTAATAAGATAATAAGATAAAGAATAAGAAACAAAAACTAGCGAATTAGTTGGGTAAAAAAAAAGGAATGATAAAATGAGAAAGATTTGGAGATTTATGTAATTTTTTAAAAAATCAACACTGCAGGTAAAATATAGATATTGTGTAGGCGTCAATAAAGAGAAATACATCTTTCAATCTCTTGCAGTTTTAACTACCACTATTCAGCTATTTTTTTTTTTGGTTTAGTATTATTATAACTCCTAAATCATGACTTCATTTTGCACTGTACGTGTCATGCATTTTTAGGAGAAAGTAGACATCAGTATTTTGCCAATGAAATAATTATAAACCCCTTCAGAGAAATATAAAGTCATGAGTTTTAAGTTAGAAGTCAGTTGTCTTCTCCACTAGGACTTGCTTTCAGAGCAATAAGAAAACAAATGCATCTTTTTTTTTAACAGCTTAAGGCATTATATAGTTAAGATTGTGTATAGCTAATATATTTAATATTGTGTATGGATAATATTTTGTATGCGTACTAAAATTGCGTATGGGTAATATATATTTAAGATTGTGTATAGCTAATATGACCTCTGCTTCACTCTAAACTAAATACAAGACTGATGTAAAGTAAAAATGTGATTGAATGTAAAAGCAAACTTCATTTTGTACATGTCTATATTCATGTGATAATTCAGTTCTTGCAGCTCATTAATTCAAATGCTGCAATAGGATCATAAGGTAGATCAGTAGGGAATATCTGGGATATTGGAGAAGTTAAGATTTGTTATTGGTTTGATGCATTGAAAAATAATGTTGAATGGAGTGGATTTGAACCAAATTCTTCAGTATAAATTCTTCTGTACTTCACCTTTCTCTTTTACTTGTTTCAGTTATTTAAATGTGACCATGCTGGAGCACTGTCTTTAGTCAAGCAAATCGACCCCAGGACTTATTCTCTGTAAGTCTAGTACTTATTCTATCGGTCTCTTTTGCTGAGCTGCTAAGTCACGGGGACATAAGCACACCAGCATCAGTTGTCAAGCAATGTTGGGGGGACAAACACAGACACACAAACATACACACACAAATACATATATATATATATAGACATATATACGACAGGCTTCTTTCAGCTTCCGTCTACCAAATCCACTCACAAGGCTTTGGTCGGCCCGAGGCTATAGTAGAAGACACTTGCCATACAGTGGGACTGAACCCGGAACTATGTGGTTGGTAAGCAAGCTACTTACCCCACAGCCATTCCTACACCTGTCTCTTATACCCATATTACATGGTGAAATATTATTAAGCTAACTCCAAAACTCATGTTTGTAAAATTAAGCTACTGAAAGAAATTATGCTAGCCTGACTAAAGTTCTACTCTTGCAAAGGTTTGAACTCTGCATCACTACTTATTGAACTCACATCAATTATAAATCTAAAAAGAAATATTAAAATTTGCTTCAAGCTTATAAGACCATTATGTTAGAGCTTAACTCAGCTTCAGAGTTATTTAAGTATCTGAGATAATAAGACTCTCTGCAGAAGAGGGAAGTTGTCTGTCATAGGATCAAACCTTACC
>NC_042997.1:18838631-18911131 GCF_006345805.1 Octopus sinensis | reverse complement strand
TGAAGTATCAATTACTAATCGATAAGTCTATCCTAGCTGACTGCAAGAAGAGGCCCAAAAATTTGGCAATAGTATAGGTGGACTACAAGAAAACATATGGCATGGTCCCACACTGATGGATTATTGAATGCCTTAAACTGTTTAAGGTCTCTCACAATGTCCTGAAGTTAATACAAAACTCTATGACAACGTGGCAAACTGAACTCACTGCATGGGGAGATAAGCAGGGAGAGGTAAATATCAAGAGGAATCTTTCAAGGGAACAGATTGTCGCCTCACCTATTTGTTGTCTGCATACTGCCACTAACCAGTGTCTTATAAATAATCATAAAAATATGATACCACAGAGAACACTATCATTCATATGATTAGTTCTAAGCCAAACTTATCTGATGATATCCATTAATATGAACAGTTGGTGTTGTAAATACTACCAAGCCATATGACCAATTATCTAACTCATCAGGTCACAAACCATATGACCATTTAAATGGTGCACAACACACTTAAATGCTCTAAAACACATTTCCCACACTAAGAGCTACAAGCCTCATCCCACAAAATAGTAGTGAACACTCCCCCTCCACACTTTTTCATGGGAATGCACAATAAATAATTCATTCTTTCTTCATTCAGGTTGTAGAAAAATTTTTAATCTGGAAATATAATTTAATGAGAAGTATCCACAGAAATAAAAACTTAATAATCCTAGATATGTTTTTTATAAGTTCATCGATTCTTGGTCAAATCCTTATCAAGGTAAGTCATTTTAACTTATAGTTGACTTAGTATGTGCATAGTTTACTTTTACACATACTAAGGCAGAAAAGCCTTTTTCACATAAGTATGTTGAGCCACATAGAAACAGGATTTGCATTGCTTCCTTTGAACAATATTGATACAGTTGAATAGATTCAAATTCATACCAACAGCTTTGAAAATTAAAGGCTCAAGCAACATTTTCAAACTGATTGTCAAAATGTCAAAGTGATTCAGCATTACAAACATATTTAATGTTTTGCATTCTGAAGCAATATCAAAATATGAAAGAAAGGAAACTCAGTCTTTCATATGCAAGTAAATTGGATGTAAATGAAAATGATACCTTAGAAACCAGGCAGAAGGAAACAAGGCACTTTATGGTAATACATGTGTCAAATTTTGGTAAAGTGATGGCAGCCACATCAATTTTTGAATACAATAAATAGCATCTTTCCAGAAACATGTATTGCTTTGTGAATACCCTGCACATTGCCAGTTAAAGTAGCACCAGATGAAAGATCATTCAGCAATCTAAAGCCCATTAGAAACTTTTTTTAAGGATCATGGTGACACAGGAAAGACTGAATGACCTAGCCATGCTTAGTATTGAGAGCAAAGTGGTAGGGAGAATTACCTTCAGTGAAATAACAAAAAACATTTGTTTTAAAAAGTGCACATCAAGCCTGTTTAATTTAATTATTAGAATTCTCAGTTTTGCATAACTGAACACTTTAAAGGAATTTTTGACGATGTGTTTATATTTCACTAAATTATTCAATTAATTAAACATATGTTTGCATTTTTTCCTCAAAGCAATATTATTGATTATTGAAAGCCTTTCCACATAGAAAACTTTGTAAAGAAAATTCGCTTTGGGTATCCTTAAGTGTGCAAGGTGCTGTCATCCTGATTGGTTAAGAACTTTGCTTCCCAACCATATGATATCAGGTTTAATCCTACTGTGAGACACTTCAGATAAGAATCTTCTTCAATCACCCTGTGCATGTGTGTGTGCATGTATGTATGTATGTATGTATGTATGTATGTATGTATGTATGTATGTATGTATGTATGTATGTATGTATATATGTATGTATGTATGTATGAATGTATGTATGTATGTATGAATGTATGTATGTATGTGGGACCTGAGAACTACTGATCAGGCCTCCACTGTAATCAAGTTAATATTAACACCATAATCCTGGATACCACTAATGTCCCAATAATTTTCTGCATTAACACTAGTAATTATGGTGAAGTGAAAATAAATCATCATTCCCATGACACATCCTACCACTACTATATCATAAAGCAATACCTGAAACAACTATTACTGATTAAGTCCACCTATTCATAGTAATAAGTCTGCCATACCTCTCCTTGATCATGAAAACCCTTACTGTCTTAATGGCAGTGACACTAACACACCGGTTTCTAGCAGTGGAATAAACAATAACATTGAGCATGATAGGATGCTAAATGAGCACCAGTCTATCAACAGTAGGAAAATCTGTAATTGTTAAGTTTTCCAACTCTGACCATTAAAGAAGAATTGCTTGCAGAATAATGTTGTATATAAATGTCTGGTCACAACTCCTCATTCCCACATTTACAGGCAATGGTCAACATTGGAGGTACAACAGGTGTCAAGTGATGCTACCTTCTAAACAATATACTTTCTCTAGCCACCTACATATTCTGTCTCAAAATCCAGTGCATACCTTCCACCTTATCCTGTGGAACCCCCCTACAATGCAAATCATTGCATTTGTAAATCATGTTGCTGTGCATTGCTCACTACATTACACCAAAATGAAATCTTACTGAATTGATTCACTAATGTTATCTTTGCTTGCAAACATAAATTCTACTGGACCTTTGCTCATTATGTAAAATAATAATTTCGCATCATCTCAGCTACAATTCTTTTTTACTCACCATATTTTTTCTACTACTACATCCCCACTCCTTTACCACAGTGCTTAAATTTCTCACACTTCTCTGTCCATTATCTTTGCTATTCTATTCTTAACTGTTTTATCTTATCTGAGAGCTACTGCTTTGGTTGTGAGTGTTTATTGAACGAAAATACCTAAAGCTCCACAAGGCTCCAGCAGGGGTTGGTGGTGAACCCTGTTGTACTCTTTCACTACAACTCTCTCACTCTTTCTTTCTGTTTCTGTTGTACCAGTATTTCAGAGGGCCAGCCTTGTGACACTCTATGTCAAACTGAATCTGTTTGAAAAGTTTCTCCATACAGAGAAAAATAAAAGGCATTTCCTACTTTATAGGCACTAACCTTGCTTACACTCTCCAACTCCACAGAAGAGTTTTTATTCTTGTCCTTTAATTCCCAAATAAATTTACTGAGGCTGGTACAAGATGACTTGTTTTATATTATTGAAGGTGCCCTTTTACACGGAAGCCAGTTGGCTGCTCTGGCAACGATCATGTTCAGAGCACCATCCGAGTGTGATCATTGCCAGAGCAGCCAACTGGCTTCCATGCCAGTGGCATGTAAAAGGACACCATTTGAGCGTGATCGTTACCAACGTCGCTTTACTGGCACCTGTGCCGGTGGCATGTGTAAAAAGATTCCAGCAAGGTCATTGCCAGCGCCACCTGACAGGCCCCCATGCTGGTTGCACGTAAAAAGCACCCACTACACTCTCGGAGTGGTTGGCATTAGGAAGGGCATCCAGCTGTAGAAACCCTGCCAGATCAAGATTGGAGCCTAGTGCAGCCATCTGGTTCACCAGCCCTCAGTCAAAATCGTCCAACCCATGTTATCATGGAAAGCGGACGTTAAACGATGATGATGATGATGTAAATGTAACTTTAGATGTGCTTATTAATGTAATTTTCTGCTGCTCCTATGTAAAAGAAACTCTTACCTTCAGACATCACTCTACATCTATATACTATATTCTTTTGCTTGATTTTTAAATAAGCAGTTATATATGTATATATAGTGTATGTATACTTGTATCTCCTTGTCTTGACATTATGACATTACAGGATAATTGCATATGAACATTACCATTAAACAAATGATCTCCATGGGAAAATATCACCTGGCTTAGAAACAGAAAAGAGTTAATGACAAGAAGGATACCTATTTTAATGAATTATTTCTGTCCCATGATGATGCGTGGATTAAATCTATCAACGAAGTAGTAGTGCACACTGTCAAAAACATATCTGTGTAAAATTTCATGACAAATTTGCATTATTAAGCAACTTATGACCAAGCACATGTACACAAATCCATGTGTGTACAATAATTTAATGCTTTTTTTTCATTGTTTTTCTATTTCACACCATAAACTCCAGGATACTCTTGACTCTTTAATCCATAACTTGCTGATGTTAAAATGGGAATTATTGCTCTGGTTGCTAAAAGTTCAGAACTTTCAACAGCTGAAACTTTGGAGCTTCCGAAGGATCCTGCTTCTGCATTAGCCTTTGGGCCCATTTTTTTCTTTCTCTAGTTTCAGCTCAGAGCTGTGGCCATGCTGATGCACTGCTGTTTAATGATAAACAGTCTTAATCGAATTTCATACCTTACTGGACTCTCTCATCAGAGGTATCTACATCAATTTGACCAATTCCATTGTCAGTTCTCTTTTTACTAAAGAGAAATACATGTGATACTTGTTTCTTTATTTTACTTATCTGAAAATTGGACACAGCAGCTACTTTACTGCAAAGAGAAAGCATAGGATTTAAGTGTCATTCTTCACATACTGCTGCACACTATCAAGAATACTACAGCTGTATTGTGAAGGTAAAAATGGGAGTGTGTGTAAAGTATTAATTTATGACCTGTGTTAAATGAAATAAATTCCATTTGTAACCAACGGGAAGATATGTTTTTATTTCCCTACATCTCATTCAATTTAATGACACAGAAATAACTTATGGACAAAACATTAGATTTATTATTCCTCATAGTAGAGGCGACAATTTAGTAAAACCGTTTTTTCCTGAAATGTTTATTTTTGCTATCTGTTTTTTTCTGAATGACAGAGTTAAATATTTGAAAAACAGAATAATATGTGTGCTGAAAGGGAAAACAAGAATGCATGTTAACAAATTTATAAATTATTACCAATAAGGAAAAAGCAATGACATTTTGATATAATATGTTTTATCATGCATAATTAATAAATGTTTTCTTTTCAATACAGTGATAGACTGAAGATCAATCAGTGCCTTAAACAATGTGTACAATACTGTAAAATTGATTAATTTTATTCAATTTGTCAGAAAATGGGATTTCTAACACATATTTTTCCCCGTTCTCTAACTCATTTTTTCCCCATTCTAAACAATCTTAAGCAAACTTATATTATTTTACTTTTTGTTTCCTAAGTTAGGAAGCAGTTTTCTATTTTGTTTTGTTTTTCAATTTGTTCTTACATCTTACATCAATTCAGTAAACAATCTTATTTTCCAAACTTTTTGCACTGATGTCTAGTGTTCTGGCAACTAGAATTCTTTGATAGCAAAAATGATAAGGACCCCCAATATATATATTTTTTGTTGCTCTTTAGCCACAATTCAGCCATAGTCTTCCCATCTATTTTTCCATAAAAAATGCTACATTATCTAAAATGCATTTATTTCTTTATAAAAACAGCTGGTTATGATATGTAGGTGACTTGGCAGCAATTTCTAGCAAGTCAAGCAACCACATTGCGATTCTTTTCACTGCCTTGTGTAACATACAATGGTATGCATGAGTCATCATTGTTGTCATGTCTGTCACCCTCGTTGTCATCTTATTGCAGTCACCATCATCATCTTCATCATCGTTCCCAGTATTACTACCATCTCCACCATGATCCTCCTCTTCCTCTTTGATCATAGTGAATAGTTATGAATAGATATAGATATTGTGGTCAATGGTTATCTGAAAAAATAATAACAATGCCCCCATGCCGTGGCACGTAAAAGGGCACCATTTGAGCATGATTGTTACCAACGTCGCTTTACTGGCACCTGTGCCGGTGGCATGTGTAAAAAGATTCGAGCAAGGTCATTGCCAGTACTGCCTGACTGGCCCCCATGCCAGTGGCACGTAAAAAGTACCCACTACACTCTCAGAGTGGTTGGCATTAAGAAGGGCATCCAGCTGTAGAAACTCTGCCAGATCAAGATTGGAGCCAGGTGCAGCCATCTGGTACACCAGCCCTCAGTCAAAATCGTCCAACCCATGTTATCATGGAAAGTGGATGTTAAACGGTGATGATGATGATGATGAATAACATTGATCTTTCATTAGTTAATTTCCAAGTGATATTTTTTAAAGGGATTTGTAGCATTTATTTTCTTTATAGTATAACTTCGTTGAAATTACACAATGTCTTAAGGCCAACAACAAAGTAGTTGTATTTATTGTTTATCAACAAGTCTGTCATGGTCAAGCAGATATGTAAAAAAGCATTCAAGCAATGACCGTTTCTTTTTGTCATTTTTGTCAAATCTTATTTCTTTATTGCCCACAAGGGACTAAACATAGAAGGAACAAACAAGGACAGACAAGGGGACTAAGTCGATTACATTGACCCCAGTGCGTAACTGGCACTTATTTAATCGACCCTAAAAAGGTTGAAAGGCAAAGTCGACCTCGGTGGAATTTGAACTCAGAATGTAGCAGCAGACGAAATACTGCTAAGCATTTCACCCGGTGTGCTAACGTTTCTGCCAGCTCGCCGCATCTTAGAATACATAATTGTTATCTTCATCGTTGTCATCGTTAATGTCATTGTCATCACCATCATGATCATCATCACCACCACCACCTTCATCATCACATCATCATCATCATCATCATCATCATCATCATCATCATCACCATCATCACCATCATTGTCATCGTCTCGTCATCATCACTATCATCATTATCGTTTAACGTTCATCTCCCATGTTGACATGAGTTAGACAACTTTATCCAATATTCTTAATTTTTTTTTCCTTTTTTGGCTGCTATTTCTAACAGGCTGAGCAACTGCATACAAGCTCTCATGATCCCAAAAGATAGTGGCATGAAAAAAAAAACCCCAAGCTAAATACTAACAGAAACTCTGTGAACTGAGCTTTCTGTCCCATGAAGACTAAATGTTAATGGGAACAGGAGTGGAGAAATAAGAGTACATAATATTGTGGTTGATAGTAATTTCAGAAAAAAATAACAATAATAGCAGTGATGTCAATGATGATACTAATGCTTCTAAGAGTTGCTACTATCTTTTCCTATATTTTAAAACTTCTGTTTTTATTTTAGTTTATTTATGACTGCAATGCATTTAACGGTTGTCTATTTCTTACTTCTTTCTTTTCCTACTCAGTTTCTCTTCATTATTCTGAGTTGCAACAGTTTGAACAGAATTGCTATCAGATTTGCTGTGACACTCTGTGTTTCAATAATATGGTTTTTCTCCATTTCTGCACAGTAGAATTTTGTAAAGAAATGTGTAAAGAAAGAGATACTACCTAATCCGTACAGGATTGGTAGGAAATTCCAGAAGCTTTATCATGACAGCATTAAAATGCCAGCGACCAATATAGCAAATGCAATCATAGATTTTATCAGTCATTCATTTTGGAATAACATCAAAGAAAGAAAGAAAAAAGTGCATATGTTTAACATTATCACAAAATTTACTCTAAAATTGATAGCAGCAACAGTTCTTTGGTGGTGATGCTTTCATACTGAGTTATATACAGGAGAAGAAATAGCTTTACATGAATAAATAAGCAAAATAAACAAACAACTAAATAAATAAATAATGTCCTGGAAATTCTCTGAGTATTTTTTTTAATTAATTACAATCAAATGAAGTATAAATGCAAAGACAGCTCAAAGTTTTGAACATCAATTATGGAAGAAAGTGAAATACATTTCTTTTTTTGCTGTTTTTTTTTTATTTCTGTTAAAGTTTTTAAAGAAATAAGAAAGTCAAAACAAGAGATTCAGTTATCAGTGCAGAAATTTTGTTGTGATTGATATTTGCAGGTACCAAGTTATTGAGAATGGTATCTTGTGTTGTGATTTTCAAATCTAAATTATGTTTAGATTGTGAATATATTGATATTTTATGATATAAAAAGATTGGCAGAATTGGTAAAACATCAGACAAAATATTTTGTGTAATTTAGTTAGTTGTGATCCTTTATATTCTAAGATCAAATCCTGTCCTCATTCAATTTTACCTTGCATCTTACTGGGATAGGTAAAATGAAGTCAAGACAGGATGACTGCCTGACTTCCGTACTTGGCTCAGCTGGCTCTGGCTGACAGAAACTGACCAAGGATATGAATCCCCAGTTTTACAGACTCATTATCTTGTGAGAAAAAGCTAGAGAGTAAACCTTGGATCAGAAGCCTTTAAGCAGTCTAGTGTTAAACTTGACACCATTTTTGTAACTTCTGCAACCAACCTGATGTCAAAAGTACTACTTTGAACTAATTTAGATTCTGCTAGCAAAAATAAGAAGAGGTCTATGGCCTTCAAGCAACCCAGAATCTCCATACATTTAGACCAGACTTGTTTCATGGAAAAATCACTTTAGACTTTTCAGTGAAGGTACTCAAGCCTAATAATACAATAATTTTTTTCTGGAGAAGTATATCTAAATTAGGAAAAATTCTGTAGAATATGATTTGAGAGAGAGAGAGATTGACTATTATTTCTAGCAGATTTAGTGGCCATATAGAGCCTCCCTCATTGAATCAGATAAAGGCTGTGTAACATACTGATGCTGTGGTTATGTTATGTTATTTATTTGTTTATTTATTTATTTATTATAAACCTTTCATCTGTCAATTTTTGTTTGAAAGTGAAAATAGAGACATTTTACATTTATGTATTTGTTTTGCAAGATTCTTGATGTGAAATCATGTGTTGAAACGGATATTGTTATATTTGGGGATGGTCATATTTTGCCAATTAAACACTCACACTATCTAATTAGTTTTTACTTCAGCTTTATTATAATTATTTTAGTTTCTTTGTCAAAATTCTTTCATCACACATCCTGTGACCTTTTCAATGACAGCCTCAGTCCCCCATGACTCTTCTTCGGCTTATTCCATATTTTACTTTGTTTTAAAGTGTTAGCATCAATTAGAATATTTTATTATTTAATGCTACACCTTCAATAAGCACTAGCCAATGAAGAAGCAACTACATGGCTCTTTAATCAAATAGAAACATTAACCAAATCTTCCTCAAATCGCACCCGATCAATTTAGGAAAAAGGAATGATGCATTAGATAATTCAGCTGGCAGAAACGTTAGCATGCTGAGCGAAATCCTTAGTGGTATTTCGTCTGCCGCTATGTTCTGAGATCAAATTCCACCGAGGTTGACTTTGCCTTTCATCCTTTTGGGGTCGATTAAATAAGTACCAGTTATGCACTAGGGTCGATATAATCGACTTATCCATTTGTCTGTCCTTGTTTGTCCCCTCTATGTGTAGCCCCTTGTAGGCAGTAAAGAAATAAGATAATTCAGTCGAGCATAGTCCTAAAATGATAGCATGGTCACAGATGGAATTGATTTTCTTGATCAGGAAGACCCTAAACATGTTTTTATTATGATTTACCAAGAGTGGGAAGGATAGTACTTCTGATGCTTTTCAAAGACTGGTAAGAAGAAAGGAAATTATTCACAGGCTGGAGATATGATATATATATTATCACAAGAGAGCTGGCTTTGCTAAAGATACTCAAAGATAATCTGGTGGTGTTAAATTAGTTGTAAAATTAAGTCTACACCCACGAACAGGTATGATTTTACAAATGAAATTCTTCACTTTCTGTCTACCAAATTTCATTTGCAAGACCTTGATTAATACAAAGCTATGATAGCAGACATTGGTCCAGGCTACCATAAAAATGAGAGCAAACTCAAAACTGTATACATGCAAAACAAACTGCTTAACCATATGACCATTCTTGCACCCAACAACATCAGCAAAAAAGAACATTAATGTAAATATGAATGACATAGTGGTTTCAGTATGAATAGTGATTCAGATGACAGCATAGGATGAATGAATGGATGGACAGGTAGATAGATAGATAGATAGATAGATAGATAGACTGACACACAGACTGGTAGACAATTATAGGTAGACAAACAGACAGGCAAATAGGCAGGTAGATAGATAGATAGATAGATAGATAGATAGATAGATAGATAGATAGATAGATAGATAGATAGACTGACAGAAAGACTGGTAGACAATTATAGGTTGACAAAACAGACAGGCAAACCGGTAGATAGATAGATAGATAGATAGATAGATAGATAGATAGATAGATAGATAGATAGATAGACAGACAGACAGACAGACAGACAGATAGATAGATGCACAAAAACTTTGGTAGTATAATCTTAGTTAATCTAAAACTGCACAATGACTCAACAAGTTGTTAGTGTGACAACATTGTGTCTATAAGGAGTAAAAAAAATGGTAAAAATGGAAATAGAAATTAAAAATACATAGATTCAATATACAAAAATCTATCATTGGAAAATTATATTCTATAGCTCAATAATATTTAGTATGAAAAAAATTAAAATAGCTACAGAAAAAATAATGGTGAAGAAAATATTGTTCAATGACAACATTTATTGGCTGCTGAGTTTCATGGCCCTTGAATACTAACACAGAGGTCATGAGTTCAAAATTCGTTCTTAGTCATTTTTGTTTAAACTGAACATATAAAAGTTATTGTAGCTCACCCTACCGCTAAGGGTCAAAGATGAACATTTTTTTTTTCTTAAGATTCCTGGAATTTTATCCTCTTGCAAGGATGAAAGATCTTTTTGAAATAAAAAAAATGTATGAACATTTTATTATTTTGACTATGATGAAGACTTCGGGGGTAATGTAAAAATTGTTCTGTTACAAAGAAATCATTGGCAGTTTTGCATTTATGATACTTTTATTTGCTATCAAATGTAAGCTTTTACCGACTATATTGGGACTGTGAAACTATATTCACCATTAGTATCTATCTTCCATTAGTATATATTATATATGTTCACACCTGCTGTTTACAAAAATATCAAGATAAAATTAATTATCAAACCACTTTATAGAGAAAAATTTATGGAGGAGATCAAAGGAGAATGTTTCTACATGCACAAGTGGATAGCTTTCAATATGTGAAATGAAAACTAACAGCAGATTTTAATATGTAATTATACAGAAAAAGCACGAAGGGTTGTTGAAATTTAGTCTATGTGATAATACTACTACTAATAATAATGACGATGATGATGATGATGATGATGCTTTTTATTTGCCATAGAGGCATCAGATGAGGGGGACATTACAAGGACAGTTTACAATTTGTGTGTGGAGAAGTGTTACATAAATGATGTGGGGAAGAAAAGAGAAGGGGGGAGAAACGAAATAAAAGTACACGTAGTATACAAAATTTCTGAACACATCAATGATACAGTCTTCCTGATTAAGGAGACTCCAAAAAGGACCGATCGACAGTCCCCAGAGATCCAGGATCCAGGATCATCTTACCCGAAAGGAGTACAATAATAAAGGAAAAAAATCATTAAATATTAAATTACAAAAGTATAGATATGACCCTGTAGTTAAGAAATTTCCTTCACAACTATGTAGATCTTGGTTCACTCCAAGTGTGTGTAGTATTTTAGTCACAAATTTTGTGAGTGGAATTTAGAAGATGGAAACTGAAAAAGTTTATTGTACCTACATATATACGTGTACATGTGTGTTGTACAAATGTGGGTAAGGTATGCATACATGTGCATGTATGTATGTGTGTCCATGTCTATGTGGTTTGTATCCATTCTTAGTGATTTGACTAATCGAGATCAATAAAATAAGCACCAGACCAAAAAAGAAAAAAGCACTTGAGTTGATGAGATTGTTTAAACTCTTGAAAGCAATACCATAGCATAATTGTAGTCCAGTGACAAAATCAGTAAAATAAGGTATATATTTTTAGAAAGCAAAATTGTTATTGTTGTTTGTCTGAGGTTAGATCTGAATGTGCAGAATCACGATTATGGTTTTCCATTTGTAATTATGCCGCTTTTTGTATTATATTTTGAAGTACAATGTGTCTGTAGCATTTCAAGACAGCAAGGCAGTGAGCTGCAGAATCATTACTGTGCTGAGCAAAATGCTTAGCCACATTACATCTGTCTTCGTGTTCTGAGTTCAAATTCCACTGAGGTTGACTTTGCCTTTCATCTAATCAGGGTCAATAAACTAAGTCCCAGTTGAAGACTGGAGTTGATGTAATCTCTTATTCCCTCCTCTGAAATTGCTGGCCTTGAATCATGATTTGAAATCAATATTTGAAAACAGCAGGGAATGACTGGGAGAAATTTGGCTGTCATTTCTACCAAATTGATCATTAAGTATAATCTTGCTGAAACTCAAAGAAACAAGAGTGTACATTAAAACGTGTTGCTATAATTCATCCCATCTTGGTTCAAACTTTGTCAAAGTCACTTTTCATTTTCCTCACTCTGATTCTAATAAAATAAGTACCATAATACATTGGAATCTGTTCAAGAATTGCACATCAACTGCAGTCTTGTTACATTTGATATCAAAAAACTATTGATGATATATGGTGCATGACTCTCCAACTTATGTTCTCACCTATAGTCTACACATGCCTCTTATTTTTTGCTTTGGAACCTTCTTATCAAGCAGCACTATTGGAGACCCACATTCTGTAAGCTCTGGAACTCCTAAAAGTTTGATAATGCTTCCTAAACTCTTCTTTCTCTCTATTAATGGTTTATATAGTGCAAATCTTAAAAATATACCTTTCTATGCACATGTTACTACCCTTGACATTTTAACATTAATCTTCCATACAAAGGTATCATCTACACAAAACTGAATAATCTCTTGCCAGAATACTTCATCAGAGATATTGAGAGTGTGCTTCAATGGGATCATGTAATTAGTGATTTTTAACAATCAAGGAATCAATTACTACACGTATGCAGGAAACAGTTTAGTACTTCATCCTCTCTTGTTATGAACAACAGACAGTTGAAACCCACAAAATTGCTAGAATGTCTTATGATTCCACTTGGCAAATCACTTTTATATTAGATTACTCTTTTTACTCTTTTAATTGTTTCAGTCATTTGACTGTGGCCATGCTGGAGCACCGTCTTTAGTCTAGCAAATTGACCCCAGGACTTATTCTTTGTAAGCCTAGTACTTATTCTATCAGTCACTTTTGCTGAACCACTAAGTTATGGGGACATAAACACACCAGCATCGGTTGTCAAGTGATGTTGGGTGGGACAAACACAGGCACACAAACATATATACACACATACATATATATATATACATATATACGACAGGCTTCCTTCAGTTTCCGTCTACCAAATCCACTCACAAGGCTTTGGTCAGCCTCAGGCTATAGTAGAAGACACTTGCCCAAGGTGCCACACAGTGGGACTGAACCCGGAACAATGTAGTTGGGAAGCAAGCTGCCTACCACACAGCCACTCCTGATAACTTAGACAAATTTGTATCATGGAAGTTAAAGTGTTAATCTTTATTAGTCCAAGTAAGACCTACATTAGAATATTGCTCACATATATGCAGTCACAAAATCCAAGCTCACACACTAGAAGATTATTTGACTGATTGAAAAATATTCAGTTACCATCATACTTCAGTTATCTACTTATGGGCATGCTTTCTATTTTCTCTGCCCCTTCAATCATTACTATAATGTTTATTGTTTCTCTGAACTAGCTGGCAGCATACACTCTCTAAACACACTTGCTTATCTCACTGATGCTTCCTCCTCCTCTTCAATTCATCTCCTTGATTTTATACTAAACGTTTCACTCAGTCCTTCCTCCAAACAAATTTGAATACAATTTTAAAAGATTGTAGACTTATTCAATTCTAAAGCCATACTTCATCCCCCGAAGGTTGAGATAGAAAACAATATGCAAACTAAAGCTCTGACACCTATTCACTGGAGCCAAGCTTGTCAAACAATGCTGTTCTGTATTTATGATTAATATTCTTTTCTCTTTGTGACTTTGAATATAAAAGCAAAGCAGCAAGAGTTTGGAATGATCTATGATATATCAAATGAACAATCATCAATGCATTTTTTACCCAAAAATTTTGGCAACGTTCACTCCCTAGCTTCGCTAACCATTGTTACAAGAATGTTTCTCATAATATCTATACATATATATGAATAAAGACATTAGCTGTGAAAGAAAACTTTTATTATGGCCACTTGACTCTAGTTTCACCCTAATGGCCTAAAATAATTGCATGTGATTAGAAAGAATGAAATAAACTAAAACTTTTTGTAAATTAGTTGTTTTGTGGTTGTGAGTAATGCATGCATATGTGTGTTGGGAAAAGTTGGAGGGAAAGATTTTATGCTATTCCAGTTACTTCCGAGACACTAAACTAAGACATTAGAAAACTATCAGCAAAATTCTGCTATCTGATTTAAACATTATATGATTTAAAGGCATTGAAAAAAAAATTGTGTTTCTATAAAAATATTTTAATGAAATTTCTGGTAATTTTTAATTCATTTTTGTTAATTTTATTTCTTGCAAAATTCTCATTAGAATTGTTGAACTTGGAAAGAATATAAAATGACTAAAAATATTTGCTGAATTTGGTAATGTTATTTAAACAAAAAGAATAAATAAAACTAATAAGAATGGAATAAAGTACTTTCATGAAATACTAATGACTGACTGCCATCTTAAAAGATTAGTTTCCATTTTTTTGTAGGAAATATAAATGAGCAGAATAATGAAGAAGTTCTTCATGTGTAATGGACAGAAATAATTAATGTAACTAGAACTGAGGCAGAAAATCATAGTTCTGATGCAGTCTTTATGAGTAATATTATTAGTTAAACACTACTTTTATCAAGAGGAAGTTTTATGTATCTATTCATAAATTTATCTATTGTTTAATCTCCCACCTTCTATGCATCCATCCAGCCACCACTAGCTAGGTAGCTCAAATGTGTAAGTTTATTTGATGGTTTGCTTATGGCTTAAGGAGTCCTTCTTTGATAAGGTAAGAATAAGACTGAAATATACTCAACGTTCATTTTTGTACTTGCCAGAAAAAGAAAATTATTAGCCATTGACTGATATATATATATTTTCCTCATTAGTGTCTTACTTCTAATGAGATTTTTAATGCTCTCTTCATTAAATATGTATACATCAACTTACTTAACAAGCTCAGAGCATTTTCAGTTACCTAGCTACCTGTCTCTGACACAAATTGGTGCACCACACATAATGAATTTGACTACAAATGAATTAGAAAGAAGTTGTTAGTTATGATCAAATGTATTTGTGGCTCATATATTTAATGACTAATACTGAGAAATGCTGAAAGACCTATTCAACTCCATTTTTACAATGGCAATGATGATGGTGGTGATGGTGGCGGTGGCAGTGGTGTTGTATTCATCTCTCTGCTTCCAATTATTTAAATAATTTATTAACCTTGTTAAAACCCTTGCCATAATAATGAGCACCATAAATTATCGAAATAATGAGAAAGGAAAATAGGATGTTATAGAAAAAATAGAAATTAAAAAATGTAAATTATTCTAAAAGGTGAAGAGCTATAAATATTAAAACTCAGATGCTGGCATAGGCATGTGGTTAAGATGTTTACTTCATAACTATGTGATTCCAAGTTCAATCTCACTGCACAACGCATTGGACAAGTGTCATTTTCCACAGCTTTTGTTTAATCATTGATAGAAATAGTGTTGAAGCTTGTTGTATATATGTATATTCAAGTAATAATTAAAAAAATGCACCTTTTTTAAAGCCTAGCCAGGCTCATGGGCCCAGATTCCTAGTTTCTATGGCATGTGTGTTCCCCAGCTGGATGGGACGCCAGTCCATCACAGTATTACTCATTTTTCCCAGCTGAGTGGACTGGAGCAATGTGAAATGAAATGTTTTGCTCAAGAATACAACGTGTTGCCTGGTCCAGGAATCGAAACCACAATCTTACAATCATGATGCTGACAACCTAACTACTTAGCCACATGCCTCCACGTATGTCCTAGTACTTGTCTGAAATTATGTTTACTGGTGTAAACCATCAAGCATAGCTACAATACAATTATTTCAAAGCATAACATAGTGATTTGGTAATATAGAGTGATAGAATAAGTACTAGACTGAATAATCTCTGGAGTTTATAGGATCAACTAAATTCTTTTAAGGCGTTTCTCCAATATGGTATCAAATCAAAATACAGGAAACCAAAAAAATATATCTTTTCTTCTATCTTTTACTTCTTTCAGTCATTTCACTGCAGCCATGCTGGGGCACCACCTTGAAGGAATATAGTCAAACAAATCAACTCCAGGACTTATCTTTTCAAGCTTAGTACTTATTCTATCAGTCTCTTTTTGTTGAACAACTCAGTTATGGAGACTTAAACACACCATCACTGGTTGTCAAGCAGTGGTGGGGAACAAATGCAAACACAGACAAAGATATAAGCATATATATATATATATATAGAGAGAGAGAGAGAGGGAGAGAGAGGGAGGGAGAGATTAATAGATAGATAGATAGATAGATTTGTAAAGGTAAGATCCAAGAATAAAGGTATAGGAAGCTAGTGGGCTTGAAGGAATCTGTAGAAGGTATAAAAACCAACTTTCAGGAACAAAAGTGGTTTATTCACATAGAAGGTTATGAATTTTTCTCAAATCGAAGTATGATAAACTGATAAAAGTTAATTTTATAGTTCATGGTTAGCAACATAGCTTGTTGTATAGGTGAATAAACATCCAAAATTTCAGGTTACATGTTTCATAGCTAGTGGAATCTCTGAAGTAGTAAATTCTACTCACAAGGCTTTGGTTGACCCAAGGCCTATAGTAAAAGACACTTGCCCAAGGTTCCACACTGGGAGACTGAAGCTAGAACCATGTGGTCGCAAAACAAGCTTCACACAGCCATGTGTGTGCCTATATAGATAAAAATTTCAAATTTAAAATCTAAGCAAGACAGACAAATAGCGTTTCTAACATTTCCTTTTAGGAGACATTGTTACCTGTATATAACTGGTCAATCATATACAAATGATGCTAAAATATCAATACCATAAGAACTGACAATTTCATTAACAGACATTTACAAGAAAAATTAATATTCTTTTCTACTCTAGGCACAAGGTCCAAAATTTTGGGGGAGGAGGCCAGTCAATTAGATCAAGCCCATCATGCAACTGGTACTTAATTTATCAATCCCAAAAGGATGAAAGGCAAATTCGACCTCAGCAGAATTTGAACTCTAAGCATTTTGCCTGGTGAGCTAACAATTTTTATTTCTTTATTGCCCACAAGGGGTTAAACATAGAGGGGACAAACAAGGACAGACAAAGGTATTAAGTTGATTACATCGACCCCAGTGCATAACTAGTACTTAATTTATCAACCTCAAAAGGATGAAAGGCAAAGTCGACCTCAGCGGAATTTGAACTCAGAATGTAACAGCAGACAAAATACCGCTAAGTATTTTGCCTGGCATGCTAATATTTCTGCCAGCTCGCCACCTTAGAGAGAAATTAAATATTACTGAATGAAAGATAGCTATGACTGCTTAATTCCTTGCAAAGGCTTGTTATTGATATACTTACCTTTGGTAAACCAAAATTCCCAGATAATAGCAAACAAGTAATAGGCACTAAAGGGTATGTATTTTTGGACAGATAAACCAAAATCAGCATCGTGACTAATCATTACCCATCTTCAACTCTTGCAGCACAGACCCACATGCCATATTCGTCACAAGCAAACAAGTGAGCTCCTTCATGGTAACACAATCTCCTAGAAATAGTACACAGACTTTCTTGAAATCACTCTCTGCAGTCTTAGAATAAGAAAGGCATACTGGATAATGTAGTCAACTATGTATTGCACATAGAAATAAGAAAAGTTTGTCTAGAGAACAATAATTTTAACCCTTTTGAGACCAACCTGGCTGAAACCAGCTCTGGCTCTGTAATACAAATGTCTTGTTTACATAAGTTTTGAATTAAAATCTTCCACCAAATCTTAGTCACAATTTATGTTCCTAACACTAGCTTAATGATAACTAAGTTATTTCACTAAATTCTTTGTTATACTTAAATTAATTGAAAGAAACAGAGAGCATCTCAAAATAAATACAATAACGAAAGGGTTAATCAGTTGTCTGCTCAACTAGGGTTAAGCAACCATGACCTGGGTTAACCATCTGTGACAACTACTATATGAAATCATAAAATTTCATGGAGAAGCAGTTGTTCCTGTGTTAGAGTATGTAGGCATGTGTGTGTGCGTATGTATGTGTGTTAATATCAGTGTGTATGTATGTGAAATGTCTTTAGAAGTGGTACTATATCTGTAACTGAGGGTGTGTCAGTTTCTGTATTGCCTTGTGTTTTTACCTTCATCTCCATGTACCTCTGTGTATCACAATATTTTGCTTTCTATAATGATATTTGTATGCAAGTGTGTGTGTATATATGTGTGTGTGTGTGTGTGTATGTGTGTGTGTGTGTGCGTGTGTGTGTCTGTCTTATAATGGCTCTATATGTAAATATCATTGGAATGTTAACTTACTATTGATATTTCTTGCTGCTGAGCTAATTAATTTTGAATTATTCATTTGATAATGTGTCAAGATCAGTAGGCATAATACCATTATACATTTCTACACCATTCTACAGTTTGCACGAATTCACCTGCTTTAAGAATGAAGAATGAAACAAACAAAGGCTAAAAACAATGGCAGTTTTCCTTGTAATAAAATTATAAGGAAAATTGACTTTCTAATACAGACAGGAAGAAAGTGAAACTAAGCCTTCAAATCCATTAATTAGAGATTTATCTTTTTTTTAGAATTTGTGAAACTGAAAGAGAATATTTTGCCTATGAATTTTATATAAATTGTTTTTAAATACACGTGTACAGATCAGTCAGATTAATATGAATGGGCATTCTTATTCTTTCAACTCCAATGCAATCATTTAGTATCCTTAAATTTTGCAGACCAAGTGAATATATAATGAAATTATTTGTGCAAATATGTACATATTTGGTGTAGGAGTGGTTGTGTGGTAAGTAGCTAGCTTATGAACCACATGGTTCCGGGTTCAATCCCACTGTGTGGCACTTTGGGCAAGTGTCTTCTACTATGGCCTTGGGCCGACCAAAGCCTTGTGAGTGGATTTTGTAGATGGAAACTGAAAAGAAGCCCATCGTATATATATATGTGTGTGTGTGTTGTGTGTGTGTGTGTTGTGTGTGTGTGTGTGTGTGTGCGTGTATATGTTTGTGTGTCTGTGTTTGTCCCCCACCCAACATCGCTTGACAACCGATGCTGGTGTGTTTACGTCCCCGTAACTTAGCAGTTCGGCAAAATTGGCCGATAGAATAAGTACTAGGCTTACAAAGAATAAATCCTGGGGTTAATTTGCTCGACTAAAGGTGGTGCTCCAGCATGGCCACAGTCAAATGACTGAAACAAGCAAAAGAGTATATGTACAATATACAAGATAAACAAGTTCATAAATTACCATCTGATGTGTATATATCCTATTTACTTCTTATATGGGATTAACCATTGATCAGCTCTGATCAAGTAGACTTATAGTCAAAGGCATCCAGCTATGACTATCTGGTATATCTAGATTACATTATCTAATGTATCATAGTCTTATGTAAGACAGTAGGGTGTGATTTAAGGAGATTTGGCTTCTAATTCTAGCAGGCTAGAGTAGCAGCCATGTAGAGTCTCCTTCATTGGCATATCTACAAGATTATTTTTCATGTGTGTGTGTATGCTAGTATTTGGGAAATGGTGTCAGAATCAAAGCAGGTTGTGAATGTGGCTGTATTTGCTGGGCTATGTCTTATACAGTCATTTTGAATTTGGAGTGGTGTACTGGAAAATTATGCAAACTCAGCATGTACATTGTTAGAAAGTGTCCTGAAAGTTTGGTTGCAATTTGGGAAGCGAGGAAGGTTGACAGTTATGTGATTAGGATCATCTTTTTCTTATCCATTAATTATCTTATTGGTTATCATTACCAAATGGTTGCTGTCTTCCTCAGAAACCATTCACCATTTTCCCTGTCAGAAACAGTTTGATATGATTAGCATCATTAAGTTTTTGGTCACAAGAATGGTATGCTTGGTCAGCTTGGTCAACTGTGAGCCTCACTCTCCAAATATTTGTTAGTACAGCCATGAACTAGTGTTGTGTGAGAGATATGTTATGCACATATTTGTTTCAATCACATGTTAAGTTGTTTGGGATATACAATTTCAGCTTAATACTGACAGAATGCCAACCATTTAGTAGTCATGGGTAATTAGTGTTTGGAAGCTGTTTGCAATACCATCCAGGAGGGATTCTCTTTCTCAAAAAAAGATCACACTGCTCTGTAGAGACAAAGACTTTGGTGGGGTAAAAGTTGTTTGGCATCAGAAAAGTGATTAAAAGTGTTCAGTATGTCAGTGTATTGATAAAATATACTTAATGGTGATGGCGATCTTAAGCAGGTTTTATAAAGTATGTATAAAAAAAAAAGACTCCGCCGGTTACGACGACGAGGGTCCCAGCTGATACGATCAACGGAACAGCTTGCTCGTGAAATTAACGTGCAAATGGCTGAGCATTCCACAGACACGTGTACCCTTAACGTAGTTCTCGGGGATAATCAGCGTGACACAGTGAGTGATAAGGCTGACCCTTTGAAATACAAGTACAACTCATTTTTGCCAGCAGAGTGGACTGGAGCAACGTGAAATAAAGTGTCTTGCTCAAGGACACAACGCGTCGCCGGGAATCGAACTCACAACCTTACGATCATGAGCCGAATGCCCTAACCACTAAGCCACGCGCCCTCAAAGTATGTATAAAGATTGGAAAAAACCATAAGAGAAATTTGTCATTGAACCTATGACGCTGGATTTAAATTTAAATGGAAGTATATGTAGGAGGAAATTTTTTAAAAGCTTCTAGAGGTAGTTTGAGTTTAATAAATGGAAGAAGCACCAGGTAAACTTAGAGTAATGGAAATGGAAGAGAGGGTTCAATCAGAGCAACTGAAAGAATTTATTGATGCTGACATCCTGGAAAGTGAAATTTAAGTAAGATCTCAGAACAATCAACCATAATTTACTGAATGTCACAAATATGAAGATTATTATGATTGATTGTAAATTATAATGAGTATGGATGTGTGAATGTAAATTATTCAGATATTAAACTCATAACAAAGGCTAGAATAAAGATGTGTTGATTTAATAGTGACAATGTTTAATCATTAATACTAATTCCAGTTCAGTTATATGCTCTCATTTTAATATACTTTAGAGTTAAATACCCAGGTAACTAAACATTAATTTTCTAGTCACTTTACAGGGATAAATATGTAGATTAATGGAGTTAAAATGCTTCTTCAAAGGTGTGGCAAAATATTTAACAAGCAACAGGCCAGTAGTCCATGACCTGTGTTATATTATCCAGCTATTTACTGCGATTTCAAGAGAAAGTAATAAATTTTATTTGAACTGTATCATCTGCATGGGAAATGTTCTTAAATAATGTATCAAATTTTATTTTGTGATGTATCAACTAAAGTTTGTTAAGAGAACAAATTTTATGTGAAATATTACAATACTTATTGAATAGTTTTTTCAAAATTTTTCAATAAATTTAAATTTGCCTGAAACAAAGAAAGTTAGTATTGTTCTAAATTATGATGAAAAAAAAAAGTAAATTTAAAAAGTATATAACTTTAATAAAGTAGTTATTTTGTGCATTTGAAGAATTGCAAATATACTCTAACTTTCTGTGGATATCTAAACAATTACAAATATAATTTGTATATCAATGGATACATTTTAGAAATATTTCATTATTAAAAAGGAGAACATTAGAAAATAAAAATAAATGCATTTCATTTCTAAATAGATATTTAAAGTATACTGATATAATTTGTTTATTGATAGATATATAAACTGTTTTGTTTATTTATATTTATGTATTTTATTTAAAAGCAAATATCTGAAAATTTAGATATACTCATCGGTAAATAGACAAATTCATAATTTTTATTTCGAGTCGTTTCTTTAATAATTCTCATGTTTGATTTTCAATTTAAATATAGTTGCAATTTCTGCGAATTCTGTTATTTATTTTAAAATCAATACTTTGTAAGTTTGCTTGAATTTAACAGATGCTTTTCTCATTTAAGTCTAAAAGTTGCTGTTGAATTTGAAATCAGTTTGTATGAGCAGTCTGGGTTCAGTTCTTACACTTTGAGTGACCAAGAGGAATCTATAAATTTTTAAAATACCAGATTTTTTTTCTGTGCAAACAAAACTTGAAGTCTGCTGAAGTTCATTTCGTTTGGCATCATTAGAACTCATCTTTATCATAATTTCTTGAAATATTTATATCAGAGCAATATTAACTAAAAGAAATTAAGGTCACACAATCTACTATATTTCTTATTATACACAGAACTTTTCCCAAGGTACTTTTATGTTACAATTAACATTAAAGTCAGAAAATCTCACAGGTAATTATATCCAGATGATAGGTTTATGCACTAAAATGTTTTTGTGCATATAAAAACTTACAGATATGAGTTATTAATAGACATCTTTTTTCTTCACTGTAAAAAGTAGATTATCATAATGGAACCATTGATTTTTGCTTGTGGGACCAGGAAAAAGGTATTGGATGAGATGAATTCTTTTACCTCTTCATCAGGGCCCAGTCACTAATTTTTCTGATCAGAGAGAAAATAATAATATATATCTATTCATTATTATACACAGACCTTGATAGGAAGGAATATTCTACCCTAATTTGCATAACTGTCCAATTATTGCAAGGTGTGTAAATATATTATGTGAAGAGCTACACAACATATATATATGATGTGTGTGTGTGTGTCTGCGTGTGTTGTTGTTGTTGTTGTTGCTGTTGTTGTTGTTGCTGCTGCTGTTGCTGCTGCTGCTGCTGCTGCTGCTGCTGCTGCTGCTGCTGCTGCAGGCATAACTAAATAGTAAGAAGTTCACTTTGCAACCATATGGTTTTTGGCTCAGTCTTACTGCATGACACTGTGGGCAGGAGTCTTCTACTAGAGCCCCAAACTGGATAACTGGACAATACCTGGGGAGTGAATTTGGTGGATAAAAGCTGTTCAGAAGAGTGTTGTGTGTTTGTGGTGTATATGTGTGTGTATGTGTGTGTATGTGTGTGTGTGTGTGTGGTTGTATGCATGTGTGTGTCTGTGTGTGCATCATTGTCTTTTGTCTCTCACTGGTTGACAACCAGTTTGGATTGATTATGTTCTTACAACTTTGTGATTTGGCAAAAATAAATGACAGAGTAAGAACTAGACTTAAAAACATGTGGTGGAGTTGATTAGATTGGTTAAAGCCCTTCAAGGTAGTTCCCTAGTATGGTTACAGTAAGTGACTAAAACAGGTGAAAGAATAAGAGAATAAATTAATGTAAAGTCAATACTCAGTGTGTTGGACAAATTAGAAGAGACCAATTCAATACTAAGTTTGTCTTTTATATAAATAACTATATACTACTATGTTCCTGTGGTCACAAAAGTTAATAACCAACTTCTGACAAGGTAGTAAAAATTGTTGAAACTAACCAGAGCAATCTCCTTCTTCCTGGACACAGAGTGGGAAAGCGTTGTTTAACTGAAGTATCTCCTTTTCACAACAAAGCTTTAAGAAATGCACTAAAGCCACATGTATATCAGTCTGCTTACATTTCTGGTTATTGCAAAAAAAAAATTTAATATCATGTAGAGTGGCTGTGTGGTAAGTAGCTTGCTAACGAACCACATGGTTCCGGGTTCAGTCCCACTGCATGGCATCTTGGGCAAGTGTCTTCTGCTATAGCCCCGGGCCGACCAATGCCTTGTGAGTGGATTTGGTAGACGGAAACTGAAAGAAGCCTGTCGTATATATGTATATATATATATATATATATATATATACATGTATGTGTGTGTGTGTTTGTGTGTCTGTGTTTGTCCCCCTAGCATTGCTTGACAACCGATGCTGGTGTGTTTACGTCCCTGTCACTTAGCGGTTCAGCAAAAGAGACTGATAGAATAAGTACTGGGCTTACAAAGAATAAGTACCGGGGTCGAGTTGCTCGACTAAAGGCAGTGCTCCGGCATGGCCACAGTCCAATGACTGAAACAAGTAAATGAGTAAAAGAGTAAAAGAGTTTCTTTAAACTAATTTTATATTATAAAAATTTGTGAGTGTAATACTATGCAAATACCTATAATGATGTGTCAGATTTAACTTGCTTCAAGCTACTTGGCTTGGAACAAGTATTATGTTTTAATTTATGCCTAAGCAGTTAATTTATTCATCTGAAAACAACTTTATGTGAATTTGAGAATTCAAAAAACAATTGATTATATAATAATGGATATGGAAACTACACACACACACACATACCACACACACTTATTGTCAAATACAAAAGTATGCACAAACATACATGCCTTCATATAATTAGTGTTGTGTATCTATTTTTTTTTTATTTGAATTTATGATATCAATGTAGCAGAAACATGCCTGTGTTCTTCTAATAGAAACTGGCATCAGAACTGGACTGAACACCACTCACAGAAGAAGAGATTAGTATTTTCTAGACCATAGAACTGCTATTTATGAACATCAAACATAGTCTGATGTACACTGAAGTAGGTAAACTACAAAAAAAAAAAACCCAAGCCAACTGTAAAATGAGACATTCTTGACACCCACCTTTCTTGTATCTGCTATCACATTTTCCTTTTATCTCTTAGACACACACACACACATGCACACACGAACACACACACGCACACACACACGCACACACACACACATACACACACATGCACACACACACATAGACACACATTGCTTTTTTTTCCTTCGCTATCTCACACATGTATTCACCTTCTTTGTATATTTAACTACCCACCTCTACATGTGCATACAAACAATTTTCAGTTTCCAAACTTGTTAACAATTTCTACCATTCTTGTCGCCTCTCCATCAGCTCCGCTGTTCTTATTTCAGTTTTTCTTCAGTTGTTCTTTCATTAATGAAGAGGAACAGTGACAAAAATTATAGATGGTGACATCAGCTCTGGGTAAAAAGAAAAATGCATGCATGCACACACACACACACACACACACACACACACACAATGTAACAAAGAAATAAAGTAAAAAAAAAAACATATAAAAGCAATAAAAGATCAAGACACCTACACATCAATTTTGAGGTCAAACTGCTGATTATTTTTATATTGACTTTCTCATTCTGTGAAATATAATTCCTTTGAAGGATAATTTAGTGAAGTTCAAATATGAGGAATAAAATTTCAGCTTTGCTTGCTTCAACAGTCAATGGCTGATCAACAATTTATTGTGAAAGAGTAATATGCAAGTGTTGCCAGTATGTTGCGGAAATATGCAAGAGCTTTCACTAAATAGTAGAATTAGCTAATGATATTCTTTGTGCAATGAACTGTCTAACTGTCTAACTGTTAAGCCTATTAACAGTGAAACTGCTTACTCTCCTCTCACAAACAGTGCTGCCAGCACACCAGCACCATCCCCACCGTCCCCACCACTGCTACTGCTATTACCTCCCCCCCCCCCCAACCCACTACTGCCGTTGTTGCTGTTGCCATCATCACTTCTCTTCATCCCATTATAAATCAATTATATATAATTTTTTTAAATATTTTCCTGTTACAAATATCTTGCAGTCATCAAAATGGTTACCTAGGATGGCTTAGTTATGCGATGTGCATGCTTTTAAAGAGTTGCAGATTTGTGTTCTGGAGTGAACATATTCATTCACGCATACTTTAATACACACACAACACACACACACACACCACACACACACACACACACACACACACACACCACACACACACCACACACACACACACACACACACACACACACACACACCACGCATATACACACCCACATGCATATGCACATATGCTTGCATACTTGCATACACAGATATTCTCTCTATTTCTTCATCACTTTTTCTAATTTCTCATAATTTCATTCACTATCATTTACTTTCTTTCTTATTTCTCCTTCATGAATCTGGTTTTATATGTGTGTATGCATATGCATGCATGTGTATTTATGCACACACACACACACACACACACACACACACACACACTCACACTCACACACTCACATACCAGCATATAGATAAACGAACAAACTTTCTTTCTCCCGGTTTCTCACTTTACATAGTGTCTTCCACAATCTGCCACAATGAATTCTATCTAAGGTAGTAAGACAGCCCCTTTGTGATTGCTTGACATGCAGTAAACATTAGTCAAATTTCCATCAAATTACACTCCACTGTTCCACCCGGAATGCGGGTGTTAAATGATGAATGTGATGATGATGATGATGATGATATTATAAAAAGTGGGAGTGACACTCATAATTTGGTATAGTTTTAGCTAATCCAGAAATCCATATTTGTACAGTCTGAATTTTGGCTTTGAAACAACACATATATAAAATTCTTATTTCAAATTATGACTTTCTCTTCTTATGCATACCCTTCCTTCATTGGACACTAAACTCTGTTTGTGAAAACCTGTTGAGGCAAGTGAAATCAAAATCAAATTTGATGACTGGCATCCATGCTAGTGGAGCACTAAGAGCACCATCCAAGCATGATCGTTGCCAGAGCAATTAACTGGCTTTCATGCTGGTGGCATGTTAGAAGCACCATTCGAGTGTGATCGTTACCAGCGTCACCTTACTGGTACTTGTGTCGGTGGAATGTGAAAAAACATTGGAGTGAGGTTGTTGTCAGTACCGCTGGACTGGCTCCCGTACAGGTGGCACATAAAACAATACCATTTGAGCATGGCCATTGCCAGTACCGCCAGACTGGCCCTCGTGCCAGTGGCATGTAAAAGCACCCACTACACTCGGAGTGGTTGGCATTAGGAAGGGCATCCAGCTGTAGAAACTCTGCTAGATCAAGATTGGAGCTTGGTGCAGCCATCTGGTTCGCCACTCCTCAGTCAAATTGTCCAACCCATGCTAGCATGGAAAGCGGACGTTAAATGATGATGATGATGATGATGATGATGATGATGATGACGACTTTCTCTTGTTTATAATTAGACCATGAGTGCTGATTTTTCACCAACTGCTCAGTTCAAGTACAATGCAGTTTGTGGTACACAACATTCCAGATGTCAAATAATCAATCTCGATCTGAGTTTGACAGAACACTGCAACTTGATCAAAGGGACAAACTGTGGAAATATATTTTACTCAAATGACATCTGAACATTTTTGCTGTTGTTGCTGTCATTGTCCAAGAATCACTGCAGATGTTACTGCCTTAGTACATATTTGTGCATCTACATCCATGGCATCATGAGATCCCTAGTAGAGTGTAATGGTAGCAGAAAGATCTCCAAACCAGCAGAGCCTATCTTTTCCTCAAGAAATGAAAGAGTATATTCTCCAATTTGGTCAGGTATTTACTTAGATGAACTACAAGAGTCTGATATATAATCTACATTCATCTAATCTTTCAAGGATAATTTTCTTTTAGCTGTAGTAACACCATCTTGGAAATCTCCAGCTCACATGTGCAGAGTTGGATTCTTCCGGGAGGCCTGCTGGCAGTTCCCTCATGCACATGTGCAGAAAACTAGCAGCAGCAAAATTTCCCTCATATCTTCCTCTCAAACACTGGCAGCCAAACAGGACAGTCGTGTTTTAGCAGCTCTCTCAAGCTGCTACTGAGTGGTGCTTCTCTGCTATACTGAACGGACAGGATTTGGCTCACTCCACTTGACTACTGTGATGAGCTCCTAGGCTGCCGATTTGCCCTGAAAGAAGAATGTATATATTGCAAATCCAGAAATAAAATATTTATGCTCTTGAAGTTAATCGGAAGTCTTGACTCTTTCCTTCAATTAATATTTTAATGTAAAGGATGCGAGCTGCACCCATCCAGTGCAGGGACCTCTCATCCTGTTACATAGCTTATTTTGGAGTCATTGGAGTCAAGATAGCCATTTTAATCATGACCTCTTTCTAGCTCTTAATCTACCTGCAAATTGCAGATTAGATCTGAACTATATCCAAAGCACTTTAACAAGGCCCTTGATCAAGTGACAGACATTGCTGTGCTGCATAAACTTGCATCCCTCAATATTCATTTGCATGTTTATTAACTTGTCTTACGCTATTTTACCCATGTCATTTATCTAGAGAAGTGTCAACCACCTCAATTTCTCATCATGACATTGATATCATCTGAGACTCTCCTGTTTCCCAATTTGAGTGGATGCCCCTTAATATATTTAAACCTTCACTACAAGTCTCCATTAACAAAATAAAGAAGAAATCAGATATCTTTAGACTCAGTACATGCTGCTAAACAGTTATAATAGGTGGTTATTTGTTCTGATCACTGAAAAGCTGCTGTTTCTTCAGTCCCTGAAGAAAAGATAAAAATTGACAATGCTTAAAATAGCCATCAGATGTCAATGGTAGGCCCTGTTGTAAATTCTTGATTGATCTAAATTGGTCAGTGTTCCACCAAAACCAGATCTAGGACTGATGCACACATGCACACACACACACACACACATGTACACACATGCACACACACACACACACACACACACACCACACACACACACACACACACACACATGCATATGTCATACTTACATTGATAGACATATTCTGTACATTTCTTAGTCATTCTTTCTTATTTCTCAGGCTGTTGTTTCCAGCAAGTTATCTTCTTGGAGCTCTCAACTGTACGCTCCAAGAAGACAACTCATTCTACTTATTGTAAGCATATGACAACCAGTATCTCACTGAACTTATGTTTATTTCACTTTTATTTTTCTTCTCTGAAATTATCTTGCGTATCTGAGTGACTAGTTCTTATCTTAATCATTTGTCTATGTTGAATGCTAAGATACACACAAGAAAAGATTTATTATTCCCAACTATTCATCTATCCCGTTTCCTTGTGGCTATGACATCTTTCCAGTCAGCATACTTGCCTGATTGATAAGTAATCAGAGGGCTGAAAGGTTTTCTGAAGTTTTCATTGCAAATGGTTTGCTCATTTCCATCACAAAGAGCCTTGATTTCTCTCCATTTATATTACTATTTGCAGTGTCTCCATGCACATTGGAGTAGCTATTCTAATGATCTCACCATGTACATTAACCATGCTAATAAAGTTGCAATCATTTGTTATCAAGGAGATATGCAAGAGAATCTTATAGAAATGAGGCACTTGCTCAGTCAGTCCTGAGTGAACATACATAGATAACTGTTACTGCTGTATTGTTTATGTGTAGACAATTATTCTGTGACATATTCTGTATAGGTCATTAATTCATCTGTCCATTTCTCAGCCAGTAGAAAGCCAATTTTACCCAACTCAGCACTGTTACACACCAAGAAATATTTGAATCTCTATTTCTTCTCTATAAGCAGTGTGGATGAGACTCTGCTATCTTATCTCTTATTCATAATACACTGCTATTTGCCTTAGCTCTAACATGTCTACAATCTCCCCAGACCTACTTTTCATTGTGCCATCATTGCTGGTAACTGCCCTAAACTTTCCTGAGGAGTGTTTTCAGAAGCAGATACTTTAATAAATGTTTTCTACATCTGAAAGCAAGAGAGTTGGTGTAATCATATTATGGTGGCTGAGGTGTTTTGATACACATCCAGATGTTCCCATTTGGCTGCTCTGCTAATGTGTAAAGCACTTATATGGTAAGTGTTAGTCAAGGTTGCCATCACTATGATTGCTGAAATTTATACTTCCATCATACAGAATTTCATTCAGAGTTAAATCACCTACACTATATTTGGAGAGCCATTGCCTCTATACATACTAGTTAGGACTGTGTAAGCAATCATGTAAAAAGTTCTATGCTGTCATATGTTGTGAGGATAATTGGAATAATTTGGTTAATGACAGCTGTTCATACTTGTCAGTATCAAGTAATTGGAACAAGGCAGCTGGTCATTATTTTCAAGACAGAGGGAGGAGGCAGCAGAATGAAACTACCAACATATTTCTAAGCAGACATCTTTACTAGACAAGGTAACATGCTGGGTTTAAATAGATAAATTAAATAAATAAATATTGTCTTAATTTAATTTTGTGCCCCTGTGATGTTATACATAAATATCTGTGATATTGGCAATTATCCCAATGAACAATTTAGATATGCAAAAATGAAAAAAATAATCAAACACATCTTGGGAGCTCTTACGGACAATACAGGAGAGAGAAAGTTAGATGTGAGAACTAAGTAAAGAGAGTGGAAAAGTTAGCAAGAAAGAGAATGATGCCGAGTTTAAATAGCTAACTAAATGCCTTAATTTCATTTTAAGTCTCTGGATATTATCAATTATCATGAATACATAGTCATCATCATCATCATCATCATCACCATCATCATCATCTTCTTTATCTACATCATTTTTATGCCTTGTGCAATCCATGCTAGAATGGATTGAATAGGACTCCTTAAAGCAGTGCTTTACAATTGGATGCCCTTCCTGACATAAACCCATTTACTTACTCCTTATGATATGCAGAAGTAAATGCTGAAATGTACTATATGATAATTGTTTTCTACTGTTATGGAAGGAATTTTGTGCTTTAGTCAATCACAGATTAACATGTGAGCTTTAGTATCTGCAGTATTTTCTTTCAAGCATCAAACTTAATTTCCTTGCTGTTACATTATATGCTTGATCAGAACATTTCCAGACATTTTCCAGAGTATTTTCTTTATTTGATACTCCTTTATTACTTTAATATATTCTATATTAAGCATGTTTCCACTCCTACTATTGCTGTTGCCATCGTTAGTATTGGTTAGCCCCAACTAAGCCTTCATTGAACAGACCTATGATAAAAGGGACTCAAACCAAAATCACCTGGTCTTTTTTTCAAGACGTGTATGCTTGTTTTTGAGACAATAGGGTATGGTTTGATGGTGATTTGGCTAATATTTCTGACCAGTTAAATAATCACATAGAAACTACCTCGTTAGCTTGTTTCCTGCAGATTACATTGACAACTTAGTTTCATACTTAATGCTTCAAATTCATGTTTGACAAGCTTTATCAATTTTTCTTCATTTTTCTTTTATAAAGTTTTATAATATAGATATAATATATGATAAATTAGAGTTGTATCCTACTCTAGGTTCATAGGTTGTATTGTATTCAGTAATGCAAGCTAATGAAACACTATCTGATCATACAGTATTCTTACATCTAATGGCAGTGATCTCTATCTACCTATCATAGATATTTGTAGTTAAGCAGACCAAACTATGAAGAGTTAAATATCTTAACTATAATCATGCTGCACAATCACTAACAAGGCAGTTCAATGCCATATTGATTCTAGCAGCAATGACTGTGAATTGTATTAGTGATCACATAATTTCTCAGTTCAACATTGACGATCAGCCTGATCAATAAAATAGGAGATAATTTTTTTTTTCCCAACATGCAATGAGCACAGTCAAATTTATGAAGGTAGTTCAAGTGTTTGAATAAGTTTTATATCGTAATAGATATGCATTTGCAATCAGTTTTGTAAGGTGACTATTGTTAGTACATGTAGTCAAGTTATAGTCATATGGTTGTATTTTGAAATAAAGTTGTCAATTATAGTGATATTTTTAGTCCTCAGCTGATTCCTAGTGTATTTGGAAATAATAATCTTCTTGTTCAAGTTCAGTTGAAATTATTGTTCAAGACTGATGTTTTTTAAACCTTCATGAAATTTAATGGCCGTTGAGGTGTTTTATTGGTATAAGTCAGATAATTCAGAAAGAAACTTTTCTTAACATTTTAAGTCATTTTATGCAATTCCTTCCATTAATTTTCATGGGCTTTCCAATGAAGTTTAAATATATCACAATTAAATTGTTATTAGCAACAGAAGTGTTGGCAGTACTCACTTTATCTTTGTTAAGTGAATTTTTGTTTTTAGCTATTACAGTTAACTGTTGTTCCTGTCAACCATAGTAGTTCTAACCAAGTTCCACTTGGTGATCAGAATTGTAATTTATTTCCCCACCAATAGCCCTATGTTGTTGTGTACAAGACTTTTTGCATTTATCAATAATAACAGTTAGCTGCTGTACAGGAATGACAGGGTAATTGGGGCAAAGCAATTATAGGAGAAATATTGATTAATTTTTTATGAATAATCTCTCCAAGACTTGTGCATACACCGTTAATAGTTTCATGATTTTATAAGCGCATACATTTGTATGTGTCTAGATTTAGCTACCTATTACTATTGTTAGACTATATTAAAATGCTGTGTAACAAATATATTGCAGGTACATTATATTGTTGATGATGACTCTTTTATATTGTTGTGTTGATATTTTCTTTGTCTTAAGGTGGCGAACTGGCAGAAACGTTAGCATGCCAGGCAAAAAGCTTAGCAGTATTTCGCCTCTTTATGTTCTGAGTTCAAATTCTGTCGAGGTTGACTTTGCCTTTCATCCTTTCGGAGTCGATAAATTAAGTACCAGTTGTGTACTAAGGTCGATCTAATCGACTGGTCCGATAACCTAAAATTTCGGGTCTTGTGCCTAAAGCAGAAAAGAATATTTTCTTCATCTTTAGTCAATCATTTTTACTTTTTACCTTATATTTATATAATAAAAGTTTAAGTGACTGAGTGATCAACGTATTTAACTACTTGCTTGTGGGTCAGGATTTCAAAATTGTTGTTGGTGTTTCATTGCATTCCTGAAAATAAAACTTGCTCAAGATTACCTCAGGTGCTCTATCTGTTAAACATTTAGAAGTGTTCAACTTGAAATCAGTGTCCACCAACTGTCTTGTTTCACTTTGCTATCAAATTTAAACAATACTGATTCAGGATTATGTGTGATAGCTGTTATGAAATAATTTATTGGATGTTAACTCATCTAACAGTGGAAATCCATCATGAGGTGATATTTGCTTCATCCACAACAGCTTCTTACTACATTGATACAGTAATGTGCATTGTTATGAAATTCACCATTACCAATATTGGTATAAGACTCCTTATACCAATGTATAGCACTTGGCTGGTACTTTGTTTTGCTGTTGCAATACATAATTCAAAAGATGCAGAAAATTATCAAAAATGTATTTCACACTCTAGAATTTGTCAATAAACAAAGTAATTTAATCCACATTTTGTAATAAATGTGCATGCATACCATATACTCACAAATCTTCATGTGATATATATTTATATTGTTATGTTAATATTCAACACTATATAAAATAATAATACATTACTCAGTTCTATATTTACCAGCCTTGGATGGATAAAAGGCTAAGTTAAACTTGATTGGATTTAAACTTCAAACATAAGCATTAACATCTGTAATATCATTATAGTAAACTGGTAGCAAAACAGTATTGATATCCTGGTTTTGATTCTTTGTTCAAATGCCTAGTGGAAAAGAATATAAATGTCAGAACTCTTTATTTAGCAATATATCTGTTGTTTCCCTTAATGACCTTATGTCTTTGAAGAAAGTATAAATGTCGCAACTTTTTATTTATTGTTTCTCCTAATTCTGTAGTTTAATGCTGAGGGAGGAAATAACTTTTAGAGTTACTATATAGGTCACAAAATGTGTGTATATATATATATATATAAATGTGTATATATATATATATTTTTTTTTTTTTTCTGTGGCACATTATTTGATTCATATTTGAAACAATCTAATTTACACCACTAAACTTTTTGGGTTGGTCCCAAAACCCCAATGTCTTAACTTTCATCATTTCTTAGATTCATGTCTAATCTTTAATTTCATTATAATATATTGAAGAGTTTATTTTGATTTTTGCCAATAACACAATGGACATTTAAAAAATGTTTATGTAACCTGTAATTGATTATTTTTTTAAATCATTACTAGGCTTTCGGTGTTAATGCATTCTTTGCTACATATAAAGAAACAATGCTGGTAACGATAAGAAGAAAATGGAAGATGGATTGAACAGAGATGATAGGAAAATCACAAACACGTGTGTGTGTGTGTGAATATGTGTGTGTGTGTATAACTTGGAGACCGTTATTAATCAATAACCAGCATTTGAAGTTAAATATTAAAACGTGTGTAGTGATCGGCAGAAAGACGATGAACTTGATAATTCATATTCCAAAAGCTAAAACCTATTGCAACTACAACTACAATAAATAAGTATAAAATGCCTGGTAGAATAGTTAAAATGATATTCTTATTATCATAAGCACTAAGCTTTGATTGCCACAGCTTGGCAGATTGAGTAAATGCCTTCAATCATAACTACAAGTTAATTCAAGTCTTGTGAGATGCATAGGGCAGGAAAAAAACTGTGAAGAAGCCTGCAATTTAAAAACTTTGCTTTATCATATGGCATCACACTTAATCTGCTTGGAGGAGTATGGTAAAGGCAGAAAAGCTTGTTGAATATATCTAGCTACTCTAACGGCAATGCAATGTGGAGGCATTTTGATTATTCAAATAACTGGTAGACTCATTACTAAAATGGTCGCAAAACCCATTCTAACGAATAAATATAGTGTTTGTGCAGCCCATTTCGTGTAGATATGCATACCTACATACACGTGTGTGTGTGTGTGTGTGTGTGTGTGTGTGAGTGTGTGTGTGTGTGTGTGTGTGTGTGTGTGTGTGTGTGTGTGTGTGTGTGTGTGAGTGTGTGTGTGTGTGGGTGAGTGTGAGTGTAGTAGGCATTCTTTCCCTATCAATAGTTACTTCAAATGAAAGCATAAAATTCACACATGTTGCAGCAGAAAATATGAGGAGAAAAAGAGAAGTAGAGAGAAGGAGACAGACAGTTAGACTGTTTCAAATTATAAAGTTACCAGATATTTATTCTCATCTATATTTCCAATAATTATATTTTCATAGCTTCTATGTTAATCATATCAGAAAAGAATACAGAATGGAAAATAAACAGGAACAACAAACAAATAGACAAAATTTCAATGATAAACCTGGAGAAAGAAAGCAGAGCAAGGAGTGCATAAATTTTAGCACGCTTCTGGGCATTTAATTTCTTCCTGATTTCACATCTTGAAAGGTTTGTTTTGCCTTTCATCCCTCTGGAAATGATAAAACATGTATCAGACGTGTACTGGGATCAATTCTATCAATTAAGTCCCCTCCTATTAATTTGTGGCTTTGTACCACAGTTAGAAATCAATAAAACAACTGAAGAAAGAGCCAGGAATTCTATGATCAGCAAATTCCAAGACAAAACTGACAGAATAATATCAGTACTGAGCAACGGATGATCTGATTTCAAAACCTGTCTCAATTAACTTTGTTTTTCATTTTGCCAGGATCAATACGATAAACCCAAAGTTGTGGTCTTGTATCTATGTTAAAATGAATATTTGGTGCAAACATCTAGTTAATGTAGGTTAGACAAGTGTGCATCAAAATATATATATCTTATTTTATCATATGTTTTGCTTTACCATATAAGACAATAATATTTTCAATTTCTAAATAAAATTAAAAAAACAAGTGATTTCCAAGTGATGTAAAAATTGTGGAGGTTGTCTGAGACTTTACTGCTACATTGCTTTATATATTGCTTTAACTCATACATAAACACATATACATGTACAAAGACACACACACTCATACACACATATATAAGAAGACAGACAGTGTGAAACAGACAGATTGACAGACAAACGGAGAGGAGAGATAAATTCATATCAGCATGTCACATACATAAAATTAAATGTTCTTTTCTTTCTCTTCCTTGATTTAAAATTAAAAACAATATTTTCAATTCCACGGAATACATCCTTATATGCATATGCATGGCCATACATTCACGCACAGGCACATAAGCAACATGCACATATACATTTATATACAACCACACATGCACATCCATAAATATGCATAGGGTTAACAAGACAAATGTCCTGATCTGAATATTAAATGATAGTTGTTATTGTTCGATAAAATGATTTGTTATCAAATTGAGGAAATAGAAGGAAATTATTAATTATATATATGAGTGTGTATGTGTGTACACACATATACATACATGCATACATAATACATGCCTATATACATATATATATATCTAAATGAAAACCATATATATATATATATGTATATACATGCATACATATGTACATACATAATACATACATAAACTGATCTGCTATAAATAAATGTTATGGGAGAAAAACCCTAGAACTTTGCTCATAAATATGATTTTTTCCATAATATTCGAATTACTAAATTAAAAACAAAATTGAGTCAGGAATACAAATTCATAAGGATAAAACCAAAATATACATAAACCTAAATATATTAGAAAATTTTGAATAATTATTCTGTCAAACTACATTCCAATATTCAAGCTCTGTATATAAATTTCTAAAACATAACCCCTCTCCACTAAAAAATACTTTCACTCAGAAAATAAAAGTAAAATTTTTAAAATTGCATTTATGTATACATATGAAATGGAAAATATTGAAAAAGATTTCAGAAGGAGAGTTGTTGAAGTTAGTATTTTCATTGCTGTTCATATATTCTGGAAGGAAAAAAAGAGGAAGAAAAATTATATCACTGATAATTCAAATTGAAATTGTCAGTTTTCCAAACTAAATATAACCTATACAAAATATATAGATGTAATAAAACAAAAAAACTTTTAGGTTTTTAAGCGATTAAAATGTTCAGAAGCAATAAAACAGTTTATTTTTATTGATATCAAGTAAGCGAGAGATTTCATTGTCATTGCTTCTCATCTTTTAGAAAGAGGTTTAAAATTTCTTCCTCAATGTTAATTTATATAAAATATTTCAAATATTCCATTTTACGTAGGTTTCATAGGAAGCACAATGTTGTTTAATTATACTAAAAGTTTTATCTGAAAACAAAAAAAATTAATTTTTATTTTTCATCTATGAGGTGATCTATGATGGAAAATATTTCATTAATATATTACAGTTTAAGTGTTAACTAAGTTGGCTTTAATGTTTTAAAAATAGTGCAGGCCACAGTTTGTTAACTTTTTCTGAATTGCAATGTCACCCAGTCATTTTATGTGTGAGGAATTTCAACAGTGTGTCGTGATCTGCTACCATAACAGCTCCTTTATAGGATCCAGTTAGCTCAAGACATCATCTGGAGGAACCACGCCCGGTTTTGGCCCCTATCCTCTACCGTTTTGACGTGGTGCACCCCCACCCCCCTTTCGGAGGTATTTTCAGCTCTGGTGTTGGGTACATGTCTTCTTCTTTCTTCTGTTCCCTGGCCTCTTTGATGAAGCATCAAGGAGTGTCAGCTGGCGACTGACTGACTTGTCAAATTTTTTCCCTTTAAATACCTGCTGTTAGTCTCCAGCAGGCAGCCCCAGCTAGTTGTCACATGACACTGTCTCAACTATAACTGACCAATGAAGGCGTGTAGTCTTAGCCCATGCATTCTCTAAACGACCGTCACCTGTTAATCAGCGAAGCTAATTCAGTGTCAGCTTTTCTCACCTAGTGATGTTATTTTCTGCTGGCATGTTATGACTTCCAAACCATTTTTGGTCTTCCTGCTTCAGCCATATAAAATTAACATTTCTTTCAGCATCATAAATTTATTTTCATTTTATCAATAGGCTTATACTGAGAATGGTTCTGAGCTACAGTAACAAATTTTAAAATAGTCACTAATCTAGATGAAGATTTCAAATACTGCAGTAACAACCGTGGGACTATACTCTAATTTCAATGATAGTTTCAAATACTATAGCAACGCTCTATTAGATAATAGTTTCAAATACTATAGCAACTGTCCAACTCTCTTTAACCCTTCAGCATTCTGATTATTCTGTCAAAAGTAATGCTTATTCATTCACATTGTTTTGAATTCATCATGCATTATCTTGTAGCTTTGAGATTTTGATTGTTTATTTTTAGAATGACATGATAGTTTAAGTGTGAGAGGCTGGATTTGACCACATTGAACATAATTATATTTTCATAGCTTCTATATTAATCATATCAGAAGAGAATACAAAATGGAAAATAAACAGGAACAAAAAACAAATCGACAAAATTTCAATCCCAAACCTGTAGAAAGAAAGCAGAGCAAGGAGTGCATAAATTTTAGCACGCTTCTGGGCATTTAATTTCTTCCTGATTTCACATCTTGAAAGGTTTGTTTTGCCTTTCATCCCTCTGGAAATGATAAAACATGTATCAGACGTGTACTGGGAGCATGTGGCTTAGTGGTTAGAGCAGTGGACTCGTGGTCGAGAGATCGCAGATTCGAATCTCAGACCGGGCAATGTTTGTGTTTATGAGCGAAACACCTAAGCTCCACGTGGCTCCGGCAGAAGGTAATGCCGAACTTCTGCTGACTCTTTCATCACAACTTTCTCACACTCTTTCCTCCTGCAACAGAGCGGTGTCCCGTCCAGGTGGGGAACCTCTATGCCAAGGAAACTTGGAAACTGGCCCTTATGAGCCAGGCATGGCTCAAGAAGGGACAAACAACATTGAACATAAAAGAGGTAGAATATTTTGACTGGATGGGGCTGGTTTAGTGATTAAGGGTTAAAATATACACTAACAACCTTAATAGTGTACACTAATTAATGATACATTCAAATGTTATACCAACAGTTTTTATATGCACATTAACTTAAATTTGAGCTGTTATATCTTATGATTTCTTTAAGAAATTAGATAAATCTTCAAAGATGTTTCCACTAATAACATTTGAGTTTCACCTAGTACTAGCCCCTTTATTAGCAATTCTTATTAAGTCTTTCGACACTTAAAACTGTTGAGAGAACCTTCACAAGTCTCATTTTGTTTAGCTCAGGTATATCTCAGGGTCCAACCTTTGCATAAGATATACTTCACAAATAACTGTTTTGTAACAGAGTGGCAAAAATATGATGTAGGGTGTGGGAACAATATATGCTAGATATGTGTTTTCTCCTTCCATTAAAACAATATCCCATAACTGATGGCAGATTTGAGGGATTGTCTGTTATAGTTTATTGTATTTTTTACATTCAAAGGAGCTCTTAAATGTGTACATATTACACTATAAGACATTCATCAATCGCACTAGGTCCCTATTTCTTAAAATGAGAAATTATATTTCTTTATGACAGCCATTCATAGGTCATGAGTGCTGGTATGGCCGAATAGATGGTTAAAACTTTACTCTGAAATCAGAAGGTCCTGGGTTCAATCCTTCTTTGTGGTATCTTGAGAAAGTGTCTTTACCATATTCTTGGGTTGGCTTGAACATTGAAAGCAAAATCAGGTTATATGAAGTGGGCAGAAACTTTTTGGGGAAATTCTCTCTGTAATTCAAAAGTCCAGTTTTATGATACTGTGCAACACTGATCCTGAAGATTACCTTAACAATACACTGGAATACTCACCCACTTCATGCACTAATTCAGTAAGTAGGTTGTCTAGTTGATCAAACAACTGTATACTCATATGATGAAATAGGCAGGAGTGTTCATTTATTCATATTTCTTTAAGATTTGAGTAATTCTAAGGGAACAGAATAATTTCATTCAACTGGACGCTAAGTGTTCCACACTAAACTACATGAGCCTGTAAATAGATCCTAGCAACAATGTAAAAACTCATCCTAGAAACTAGAGAAATATTATTTGACAGAATTTGAGATTTGTATTCTTTGGTGACAAAGGAGTTAAAGCTTTCTAGCTTAAATAAGAACTCAGTTTTTGTAGATCTAGAAATAAATCAGAGTATCAGGAGAATTCTTATCTATAACAAAGAAATTGAATATTTTAATTGCAAATCTCAGCAGAGAGCTTAAGCTTATCTCTCTCTCTCTCTCTCTCTCTCTATCTATCTATCTATCTATCTATCTATATCCCTGAACCTCTCTGTGCATATGCTTATATATATAAATATATATATATATATATATATATAGAGAGAGAGAGAAAGAGGCACACACACACACACACCATTCATATATATATGTGTGTGTGTGTTTGTCAGTGATTTTGCATGTGTGTGTAGGTGGGTGGGGCATGGGTAGGGATGCGTGTGTGAATGTGTAAATATAAATTTGTTTGAATATCCATTTCTGTTTCGGTATGCATACACACAGTATCAAGTATTCTCATTTAAATGTGGGAAATATCATTTGTCGACATGATTAATATGTTGATGAAATGGGATATTTCATTTGTGGGCAGTGAAAACATTATAAACATACCAACACATAAATACATGTATATTCTCATATACACACATATATATATATATATATATATATAAACATATGCATACATAGATATCAATCATATATGTACACACTCACACATATACGCATATATACCCAATATTGATAGATTTGTATTCACTGGTTGCATTTTCGACCATAAATATAATTTTATCTTAGTTTGATTTTAGACTTTCTTTCCCTTTACCTGTTTTGAAATTAAGCTTACAGTTTTATTTTCATGGCCCCTGAGTCCATAAACAATTATTGAGGTTATATTTTATCGATACCATTTCTTTTAACTTTATGAAATTTAATCTGTGTACTTTTGTAAATAAACAACAAACATTTCCCAAAGGGACTTGGTGAACTAAAATTTCTTGCAATAGCAAGACTTCAGAGAAATTTGTGTAGCTATGTTTGTTTTCCTTTCTAATTGATTTTTCATTTGATTTTCCAGTGATAGCATGAATTAGATAGTTCTTAAATTTAAGGTATTGAAATAATGAATTTAATAATGATTATAGGGAGGGAGAGATTGGTAGAAGTAGTAGAGACACTTGTCATATTTATATTCTGTGTTCAAATAATTCTGAGTTCAGTTTTGCCTTTCATTCTTCTAGAGTAAATAGAAATGTACTGGTCAAGTACTAGTGCTGGTTGACTATAACCTGTTACCAAATTGTGTGGCCTTGTGTGTCTATGTTAGAAATCAATATTGAATATCATGGTGAATATCGTTGAGCAGGCAATGCATTGTATTCTTGAGCAAAACACTTTATTTTACGTTGCTCTAGACTCTGTGTGTGTGTGTATGATGATGATGAAGATGATATATATAGTCACACACACATTATGGGTTGTTTTCAATTTCTACCTACGAAATCCACTAGCAAGGCATTGGTTGGCTAAGGACTACAGTAGAAGACACATGCACAAGCTACCACCTAGTGGGACGGAATCCAGGACCATGTCTATAGCCATAACATACATTATGTATTAAGTAATAATTGTTTTTAATTTAAGGAGAGGTGGTTAGTAGATATCATTCACTCTAGTATTTGACTAGTACATTATTTTATTTTCTCCAGGGATGAAATGCAAAGTTTGCCTTGACAGTATTTAAACCCAGCATATGAAGAGCCAGATGAAATTCACAGAGAAATCTTAGATGATCAAGCACTAACCGTGTTCAGTAACGATAATGAGGTTATAATATTATTGTTTGTTGTTAAACCTTCCAGCCTTCATCAGGTGTCTTGGGGAAATTTCGAACCTGGGTTCTCATTCCTAAGGTATTCTTCGATGTTGTTGTTGTTATTATTATTATTCAGGTCACTGCCTGCAATCGAACTTGGAATCTTGGAGTCAGTAGCAGACACTCTTAACCACTATGCCATATGCCCATGGGCAATTATGGAGTGAATTTTAGGGCTTATAAATCCAATATTCTTCTATGCTTCCTTAATACCGGTTCCCATATGCTATGCATATCTGCACTCAGTCTGCTTAGGAGGTTGTTGTGTCCTAGCATATGTGCTACTTCTTTTAGTTTTTATATTTTCCTCTGGTGTTCTCTGTGGGATGAAATTAAATTAATAGACAGAGAGCACCACTGGAAAATACGAAAACTAAAAGAAGCAGCACATATGCTATGACACAACAACCTCCTAAGCAGACTGAGTGCAGATATGAACAGCATATAGGAATTCTTATTGTTAATTCTGTCCATGTTTATCCACTAATTAATCTCTACCCTGTCTACAAGGAACCTCATACCTGAAGCATAGAGTAGATGTTTTTGTTGTTGTGTGTGAAGTCTTTCATTTCAAACTGTTTGTTATCATTGAATATTCTGCAAGAACTTTCCTTGAACCTTAGGAATGAGAATTCAGGTTCGAAATTTCACCTGCCGGAACGTTGTGTTAACAACAAACAAGATAAGGACAAATACCCGCCAATTGTAAATAATATATATAATTTCACCTGCCGAAACGTTGTGTTAACAACAAATAAGATAAGGACAAATACCCGCCAATTGTAAATAATATATATAATTCCTCATCTCTTAAATATAGAACTGCATAATGAGGATATTACAATTTTCATCTTCTTTGAATTCAAATTTTTTACTAACAAGAATGGAAAATTATAATGTCTTGACAATTAGCTTCTTTATATCTGGACAATTTGTTTCCATAAGTAATAATATTATCTCAGCTGTAGGTGATCAAAATGGTAATAGGCTGGACAATCAACCAAAGAGTTGATGTATCATATCCTGACACTAATGCTGCAATGTGTTTGTTAAAAGACACTGAACTATCAATTACCATTCCACTACCTTTCTATGTATATTTTGGCGGACACCTCACAGAGTTCATCTCAGTGTATTGCATATTAAAATGTGTCAGTAACATAACTTTCATTAGAGTGAAGTACAAATCTGAATTTCACTTATGGGCTGAAGTAAGCAGTAGAATGTAATTTTACTACATCCTCTTTAAAATATTCTGAAATGATCAGGTTCAAGGAAAGTTCCTGCAGAATATTCAATGATAACAAACAGTTTGAAATGAAAGTCTTCACACACAACAACAAAAACATCTACTCTATGCTTCAGGTATGAGGTTCCTTGTAGACAGGGTAGAGATTAGTAAGTGGATAAACATGGACAGAATTAACAATAAGAATTTAATGCTTAGATCATTGATTAATATCCATGTATTTAAGAAAGTGTGGATTAAATCACCAATGTCAATACATAATCTGCAATAATTAATGTTGGGGATATTTCCAAGATATTGTAGATAAATTAAGTATCAAGCTATTATTACCTATATTACCTCATGCTCTTAATATGTGGAGATACAAATCTTAACAACTTATTGTATTATTTATTTTCAATTCTAGTAAAAACATGCAGTCTGTTTTTGTTGTCACTATAGATGAAAGTAAAGATATAGATGTTCATTATCCAACAATATCCATAAACTAATCACCAGTATTTCAAATGAGGTGGGAAATATAGAATTTTAAGGAATGCATTTACTGTTTGTGTGTTTCCATAAACTATTTTATATTTGTTTCCTTAATAAGAGTATTTATATATGGAGTTATGCCAGTTTGCATGTTATACATTTCTTCAAAAGTATCAATAAAAAAATGAATAATATGAATTAATAATTTATTTAGAAATACCATAAACAACAAATAAACATAGGAAGGGAAAGCGTGCATTCAATAGATTGTAAGAAAAGTCTAATTGTTAACTTGGTACACAGCGTAAATTATGAAAATAGAAATCAACTCTTATCAGATGAAGTGAAGAAAAGAATTTCATGGATGATAATCTAATAACAGTTTTGTCAATTATAATCTTGGGAGGTAATATGTTCATAGTAAAAATTCGTTATAGCTAATTGTTCTTGCCTATGTTATTTATTTTTTTTTAGTTTTCAGGAAAAAATTAAATGTCCATAGTCTTTTTGGATATTCTTGAATAACTGGATGAAAATAAATGAGATAAATGCAACTGAAATACATTTAAGATTACAGCTGTTCAATATTTGCTGGGAAAATGGGCACGGAAGATTTAGAGGAATCTGCATGTTGAGAAGAATGGGGATGTATTATTTAATCTGAAAGTGAAACATTGTTTAGGTTGTGCAGAATTAAAAATGTATTAAGTAAATTTAAATAGGCAGATTGACAGGAAGTCATACATTCAAAAAATATTAAGGGGTATTCAGGATTGATCTACCAAAATATGTGGGGATTATGCAACAACATGAGTTAGGTCAATTCCAGCACAAGTTATACAGATATTTTATGATTTATACAGAAGGAAAGATTTGAAAGGATTCCTATTTGGTGTATGCAAAGTAATACACCAAACACAGCTTGGCTTATGTTGTTTGCACAACAGAAAAAATTAAATAAAATAATTCAGTGGAAATAGGTATGATGTCAGGCAAAATATCAATAGCTTAACGAAACTTGCCAGACATTCTTGATTTACTCTGCACATCGAAAGTTTTTGGCCCGGTATTGCAGTGTTGACAATGTCTTCTGCATTTAGTATTCCCCTTGGTAGGCAGAGTTGGTCAATATTGCTTTTAGGGTGGAATGCATTATGCTTTGTGAACAGCTTTCTAGTTCTTCTGAGTTCTGTAGTTCCACCTTAGTCCATTTCATAAAGGGAGCAAGATATATCATCATCATCATCATCATCATCATCCACATCACCATCATTGTCATCGTCATCATCATCGTCATCATCATCATTGTGTGGAAAGCAGAATCAATAGAATGCTACATGAAATACATAATGAAATTAGTTTATGTCCTCTCATGTTGGACTTCAAATCCTGCTGAAGCCAACTTTGAACATTCCATAGCCAATAAAATAAAGCATCTGGCAAGAACTGAAGTTGATATTGCTGGGTCTACTACTCCACCAATTTTAAAGCCTTGTGTGCATGCTTGAAATTATGATTAATAATATATCAATTTATTTTATAAGTAGCCTGCTCTAGATTTTAAAAACAACATACTCTTATTAATATGTTAATTAAACACAGGAAGGCTAAAAAGATATGACAAAATACCACATGCGAATATAATTATGTTTATGTTAACAAGTTATTAGGCTTCTTTTTTTACGCTCAAATTTACACATTGTTGTTTTGACTTTATATTCATCTGTTAGCTTTTAATATGTATTTATCAATGGTTTTTAATGACAAATTCAAACAAATAGATGTCTGGTGACCATATTTTATAAAGTTATACAAATATGTTGATGCAAAATCATCAACTACATCACGCTCTGGCATGAAGTAATATTGTAATTGATATATATATATAAAATATAACTTTTAAAAGACTTTTTTTCTTGTCTATGTTTAGATAACATGTAAGATTGATGTAAATATTTACTTTGCCTCTGTCTATAATTTCAATCATATTTAATTTCTTAAAAACTGACACACTTTCTATAAAATAATGGCTAAAAAATTCATATCAACATTTTAATGCATGAACCAGCATCCTATTCTAGTCCCCATTTTTATAACAGACAACAAATCAGCCCCAACCTACTTTGTCTTTAAATATATTAATTCAGAACATAATAATGGGAAGGCATTTCTAAAGAAAAATATTGGAAAATTTTGTTTTGCTTTGTTTTTTTAAACTTCAATATATTTGACTATGTTATAATTTTGTTTAATAAAAATGATTGATCTTTGCTGAAGTAAAAAAGTTACATTCTGAAGGTTTAATAAAAACAAAGTATGAAACTACTTCAGTTTAATAAATATACATTTTTTTTTATATAGCTTCAGATGCAGTATGAATAGTACAAGGCAAACAATATACATACAGAAAAGAACATTTGAAGAAATATTGAATGTAAATAAAATATTTTATTTAAAGAAAAGATTTACATTTCCCAAAAAGGCAAAAGATATTTTCTTTTTTTTCTTTTAATCATTTATTAAAAATCTCTGGGCCAAATTTGCTAAACACCACATTATTTCAGAATGAGTGACTAATGTAAGATAGAACTAGGAAACAAGAATTTTACTTCAATATCATTGTCAAGATTCTAGTCATCACCCACTTCTTATCATGATCCATAGCAGCACTATTGTCACCACAGATTTAAAGTCTGTTTCTTCATGTTCAAATACATTTGTTATGTCTATTGTATAGTGTATCACCTCTAATCCTATTTCTAAGTCTTTGTATCTATGAGTGATTAGATTTCACCTCATCATTTCTACTCTTATTTTCTCAGTCATCTGTTATGAGTATCTTCTACACTCAGTTTACATATTTTTGGTCAACACATCATCATTATCATCGTTTAACGTCCATTTTCCATGCTAGCATGGGTTGGATGGTTCGACCGGGGTCTGGGAAGCCAGGAGGCTGCATCAGGCTCCAGTCTGATCTGGCAGTGTTTCTACAACTGGATGCCCTTTCTAACGCCAACCATTCCATGAGTGTTGTGGGTGCTTTTTACGTGTCACTGGCACAGGTGCCAGGGGAGGCTGGCAGTGGCCACGATTGGTTGGTGCTTTTTACGTGCCACTGGTACTTACAAAGAATAAGTCCTGTGGGCGATTTGCTCCACTAAAGGTGATGGTCTAGCATGACCATAGTCAAATGACTGAATGGTTTCATTGATTAGACAATGGTCATACTGGAGCATTAAATGCAATACCAATGTCAGACTGTTATTTATGCTATCAGTCACTATTTATCAAACCATTAGGTTGTGACAAAAAGAAAATACATCTTAACAAACCAGTTTACCTTGGTATACATACATACAGGCACACACAAATGCATATGCATGCATGCATACACACACACACACACACACACACACACACACACACACACACACACACACACACACACACACGCACGCACACAATATAAATGACATGCTTCTACATATTTTCTGCTAACAAGGTATTGTTCAATCCAAAGCTACAGTAGAAGACACTAAAGAACTATGCAGTCAGATCAAACTCAGAAACGCTGCAAAGCAAATTTTTCAACAACAGCTGTATTTGCATTATGTTATATGTTTGCTTTTGAACCATATTAGACATGTGTATAAGCTGCATCTGTCTAATAAGGGGAAAAAAAGGTGGGGGTAAAGTTCAGTGGTCTAATAGAGAAAAGTACTTAATGAATAAAGTATTAATTTACACGAAGCTAAGTTTTCTTTCAGGAAGGTGATAGTTGTAAGAAAAACATCACCAAACTGATATCCTAGAGCAACAGGATTATTCACATGTCTACAAAGAAATCAAACATCTAAGATACATAATTCTCTCTCATACACAGTTCTATCTGCAGGTTCTACTAAGCAGAAAATATTCTCATCTTGCAAATATCTTTAAGAGCAGGTATATACAATAGTTCCTTCAGAAACAAAAAGAAAAACATTACTATCCCAGTACATCTGGGATTGTTTATTGTGTAGATTGTGTCTTTGAATAAATCTTTTCAGTCATTTCTTCTCTAAAGAATGATAATTTTAATGTCTACTCATGTGCAATATTGATAGGATTATGTGAGTTAAGTGATAATTGGGGTGAAATCAGTGTGAAAAAATATATGGAAAATACCCGCAATAGGAAGCAAATGAAGAAGCAAAACAAGAAAAAAGCTGAAATTACAAAAGAACAGTTTATTGAAATTACTCAGACACCATCCTCACAAAGAAAAACAATAGCCAAGTTGTGTTGCCATGTCTCATGCAATGATTTTTACAAAGCTAATTAGAAATGATTATGTGATGAGAGAAACAATATCAAACAATAAATGGTATTACTTCAATTACTCTGGCAAGTATGAAGACAGATCTAGACAAGTTTTAGTACTATTAAAACTCCTTAACCAAATATGGGTTTCACCACACTAACCAAAGTGGTGATGAGGTATGTTGTTGACATTGCTTCTCTTTGATTGCTAAAAAAGATGACTTTTATTCTTCATACTCTTTCTTGACACAGTATTTATTTACTTTGATTTTGGCAGGGTAGTTAAGAAGCCTGATTCCAAACCATGAAGTTTTGGGTTAAGTTCCACTGAATGGTATCTTGGGCAAATGTCTTCTACTATAGCTCTGGGTCAATAAAAAAAGATTATGAGTGTATTTAGTGGATGTTAACTGAAAGAAGTCCATTGTATATAGGTACATATTTATATATGTGTATGGAGGTGATGGATATATCTGTATGCGCATGTGTATGTGTGCATGTGTTGCTTCTTCTGTATGTGTGTACATATTTGTGCTACCCCTTGTTTTGTCATTAAATGTAAGTATTATAAAAGAAACCTACTGTCATACAAGTGATGTCATTCATTTGTAATCTTCCATGAAAAGCATGTCTAACTAACCATTGCTATTTGCTTGGAAATAGGAGAGGGTCGATGACAGGAAGGGCATCTGGCTGTCAGAAAGTTACCTCAATAAACTCTGTCTGACCAATGCAAGCATGGAAAAGTGGACAGACAAATGATGATGATGATGATGATGATGATAACGATGATGACAAAGATAACAACGGTAATGGAAGCATCTCGAGCAACATTTCTGTGAATTATTATGAGGTTGAAATGCTGGAACTGGTAAAGTTTTTTTTTTTTAGCCTCAGCTAGCACTACAGTCAGACAAAACACCAAAGAAGTCAAGGTCTCTGAGTAGATTAGATGTATCATATTCTACAGAAGTAGACATACAATTCTATTATAATGTTAACTACTGTCTTAGTGGAGTCCTGAATAACTGACAGCCTAAATCAATGCCTTGCAGTAAGATACCCATGTCCATAAAATTAATCACCTAATTCTTCCTTTTACAACTGATTTTCCTTCTCATCTAAACCGGTTATTATCTAACTCTAAATGGATGTCATATTTAAAAACATCGTTAATTCCCATACCTGCCTTCACTGTTCTTTTAGGAACAACATCTCATTGATCATTAAACACTTCACACATTTATAAAGCTCCGCAACAAATTATTCTTTAGAGAAGCAACTACCAAAGCTTTGTTTACATTAGCAGCAAACTATTAAATCCTTTTATTGCAAATAGCCATCAGGCGGACAGAAATTTATACAGGATTTTAACTGAAATATATGTTACACTAATGCATCAGCTATATTCTCCACCATTAAGTCACCTAATTAATATTTAAACCATTAAAGGTGGTGAGCTAGCAGAGTCGTTAGCATGCTGGGTAAAATGCTTTGAGGCATTTAGTCCGTCTTTATGTTCTGAGTTCAAATTCCATCAAGGTCAGCTTTGGCCTTTTGTACTTTTGGGGGGTCAATAAAATAAACTACCAGTTGAACAGTATAGTGAATGTAATCGACATACACCTTGTGCTGGCCTTGTACCGAAATTTGAAAGCAATATTTGATTCATCTTTAGAAAGTAAATGTAGAATACAACTAGCCAACCAGCTTTCAAAATATGAACCAATAAAGGTGACATCGAATTTACACCCCTGTATTTGAAAAATGGACACATTTGATATTATATCCCTATAAGCATTATATCTTAAAAAAAATCCCAAAGCAAGATAGCCATGAGTGAAAAACCTTTCATCAAATTTCTTTTAGACAGATGTTGTCTTGTGTCTAAACAGCAACAATCACACACACACACACATGCATTTATTGTCACACAATGAGTTTATTGATAAAGTTAAATGATAAAAATTCCAGTGGTATAAGTTTTTTCAAATAGTATCCCACAAGAATCTCTTTTAGGCTGTTCCTTTAATGTTCACTTGCCTCACTGCACCCACATAGAAAATTATACACAAAGCATCCTTTCTTATCTCTTTCTTCTACAGTCTGCCACATTTCATAGCATCCCAAATGCAAAATATATAAAAGAAAAGGAATTTACACCTTCAACGGAATACACAAAGAGGAACAAAAAGTATTTCAGAAACTAAATAAAGCAATGGAAACCAATTTAGGTGCTCTTTTTCTGTCATAGAGCAGAGATCGAATTTTGTTTGCCATATTTAAAAAGTATACTTACTGATATCTAGCTTATATATTTTATTTACTCTTTTACTTGTTTCAGTCATTTGACTGCAGCCATGCTGGAGTACCACCTTTAGTCGAGCAAATTGACCCCAGGACTTATTCTTGCTAAGCCTAGTACTTATTCTATCAATCACTTTTGCTGAACCGCTAAGTTACGAGGATGTAAACACAGCTGCATCGGTTGTCAATCGATGTTGGGGAGACAAAAACAGACACACATACACACACACACACATATATATATACACATATATACGACGGGCTTCTTTCAGTTTCCGTCTCCCAAATCCACTCACAAGGCTTTGGTCAGCCCGAGGCTATAGTAGAAGACACTTGCCAAAGGTGCCACACAGTGGGACTGAACTCGGAGCCATGTGGTTGGTAAGCAAGCTACTTACCACACAGCCACTCCTATTCATTTAAATGATTTGAGCATCTGTATAAAACTGGTAAGTCAAGGCTAAAGCAAAAACTCAAAAGCTAGAATGAAGTAGTGATAAAGAACCTTTAGATGTTTGTCATTAAATTGTTTGTAACCTCCTTAAAAATAATTCCACCTCAAAACTTAATAGCTTTTTGAGAACTATTTTTTAAATTTCACATCACTCAGGCTGGTACCTGTACATTCCAACAAATGTTACACGTTTTCTGTATAGTCATTACAAGAGCACAAAGAGAATTCCACATGACATGTTCATAACAGAATGTAGTTCAAAGAAATATAGTCCCTTTGAAGCTAACAAATTCTTTGTTAAACTTGCTCAGTGTCTGGTACATTTTGTGTGCCAATGGATCTAGCTGAGATGCTGGAGAATTAACATTCATTAGTTAATCTTTTGAATTTTCCTCATATTTTTCAAGTATGCATCCTAATATACAAGCATACATTTGTATTCTTCCCAATATTCTCCGATATAGAATATGTTTATTACAATATCAGAAATTCTCTCTAATGATATAAATTGTAATTAGCAGAAAAAATGTGCAGCAGTTAACCATTTCACCATTTTTGCAGCAAAAAAGGTAAAAATAAATTTGTTACTCAACCAACTCAAATATTAATGGTGTTAAAATGTCATTGTTGCATTGGAAATATTAAATCATATTAATATTTTTGAAATGCTATTGCCATTTTTTCACATTTACAAATGCATTGATGTCATAGATTTATGCTATGGCCTAACACTCCTTGACTACCATGCAAGCTTAGAATTTATCATCATTAATTCACACTTTCATATGAAGCAAGTTGATCGATAATAGTTTGATATCAGTTCTTCATTTAAGATGTTTCTAAACCCTGTAAAGTTGAAAATGATACAATATATAGCAAAATTATTGAAATATCTTATGGTAATAAGTAACTTAATCAGTAGACAGAAAACTTATTATTATAAGTTTTTATTATTATTATTATTATAAGGTGGCGAGTTGGCAGAATCGTTAGCACCCCGGGCAAAATGCTTAGCAGTGTTTCGTCTGCCATTACATTCTGAGTTCAAATTCCGCCAAGGTCAACTTTGCCTTTCATCCTTTCAGGGTCGATAAATTAAGTACCAGTAACGCACTGGGTACAATATAATCCTTGTTTGTCCCCTCTATGTTTAGCCCCTTGTGGGCAATAAAGAAATAAGAATCTAAGGCAGCGAGCTGGCAGAATCACTAGGATGCCAGGCAAAATGCTTAGCGGTATTTTGTTTGCCGTTACATTGAGTTCAAATTCCGCCAAGGTTGACTTTGCCTTTCATCCTTTCTGGGTCGATAAATTAAGTACCAGTTACGCACTGGGGTCGATGTAATCGACTTAATCCGTTTTTCTCTCCTTGTTTGTCCCCACTATGCTTAGCCCCTTGTGGGCAATAAAGAAATAAGAAAATTTATTATTATATTGAAAAACAAAGTTTAGTCTTTATTCTTCACTCGAATTCATAACTTTCTTTTGTTAGTTACTTTAATCAGATAAGCATATCAAAATCTTTAAACAGACATACTGAAAATATATGCAGTTTTAAATATGTAAAATCTTATAAATAAGGCTAAAAGAAATTCTTAATGTTTGTAATATTTTTCTCTCTAATGTAGAAAAAAATCCCGTTGATTTATAATACCCAGCTTAAACATGTTTTACCTGTTGGAATTTATGTTCATTAAATGCTGAGGAAAAAAAATTCATAGAGCCATTAATGCAGCAAGTTTTTCTTTCTTTCTTTCTTTCATTTTTTTTTTATTACTTTTTTTCAGTTTGCATTTTTACTGTGTGTGATGTTAAGCATTGCATATTAGATGACTTTGGTAATGAAAATACACTCTTGCAGCTGTTTTAATTTTTTGTTTTTTTTAGTTATTTTCTATATTCTGTTAACAATAGTTCTAATAAATTGCAATATAGAGAATAATCCTAAAATCCATTAATATTCTCTGTATTTTTTTTAGATGTTTACTTGCAATGATATATGAGCAATGAATAGCAACAACTTAGACTTGGAGATATGCAATCAAATCAGAAAAGTTATAACTAAGTTAACATAAGGATTAATTTGATAAAGTTAGACATATGAAAGAATTTATACAGTACAAATTTTTATTGCTGCTAAATTATTTGCAATAAGAAATATTTTCACGCATTTTTCTCTGTGAACTGGTGCCAAAAAAGTAGAAACTCACTTATTAAGAAAAGCTATATAGCTGTTAATAACTAAGAATAAAATGTGGTAAATTAAAAATTATCAAGTTTCAGGTGAATATTTCTTCCCAAGAGACCAAACTTGAACTTACTTAATCAGTAACAGTATCTCAATGAGAATTTGAATAACTTTTAAGAAATGCACTATGCTGATCTCATATTGATATGTTTCATTTAAGATGAGTAGATGCTTTGCTAAGTAATATTTCAAAAATGTTTCCCAGTTTTGTTTTTTCACCTATTCCACAATGTCTTCCAAAAGAAAAACTACAACATATAAAGTATTTTAAAACTAGTGCAGTTACTACTGTAGCTTATTTGCTGCAATTGAGGTTATTAAGAGAATGTTATATAATGCATTATTGCACCAGCGTATATTTATGAATAATATATTTTTGTACACTTTCGTATTTCTACACAGTTCCCTCTGTTAGCTTTTCTAAATGCCTGCCTGCCTATGTGTTCATCTATGTGTATGTGTGTGTGTATGTATGTATGTATGTATTTGAGTGAATGCATTTGCATATACATGCATGTATGGATTTATATGTATGTGTATGTATGCATGCATGTATGTAGATATATATGCATTGTGTATGTTTGTAAATATACATTTTCGTTGAAATTCAAGTTTTTTCTCACAGAATTCAAGCTGGTTATGGAAAAACAGTTTTGTTTGAGTGAAGACAGTTCAGGAGTTTGTAAATGTATCAGGGAGACAACAGGTACCTATTTGTGTATATACTTGCACTCTTGTAATGGGTGTACAAGTCTCTTTAGTACTTGAGTGTGTGTTTGTATGAGACTACTTTTCCTGTATGTGTGTATATTCCATATTCACGCAGAATTGTGTGATACATTCAATGCAGGAAATCCAGATGAAAAAATATTTGAAATGTTCTACGAATCTTAACTGTATCCACTAATCAATGTAATTTATAGGATGAAAATCAGTTAAATTTGTTCTTTCATAGAAAATGCCAACTTATCTAGACTTTTGTTCAAATTTATTGTTAGATAGTTCTATACAAGGTACAATAAAAAATCTTTAGCCTTGATTCAAGAGCTATAAGTTTCCAATTAGTTTGATTCTCAATCCATTCTCTGTCTACTAAGCAGCTGTCCTCTACAATAATGCATAACTTCTTGTTCTCTGCCCCACAGAACAATATCAAATCCGTTATGTTTGGACTGGATTACCATTTCCATTAGATTGCTCCACCAGTATTTCTTATTGTTAGATATGAAAGGAACACCATTGTAATATTGGTGTTCTATTCATATGACTGTCAGTACAAACGTTCCAGTGAATAATTTTATGAATACTTCTGGCAACAATGTCATATCACATGGAAATGCAATACAGTGAAAGCACTTTTAAACAGCTTCTGACAATGTGAGTTATATGTTCAACACTGGTGTGATATAATCAACATTTTCTACGAAAATAGGGAGGTTTGGAGCCATCCTTATCTCTCTTGTGTGATAAATAAAGTATTTAGTAGTTTCTGAATAGTTAAGAAGTATTCTTTCAAACAGGATGAGATGTATTTATCAATAGGTCACAGAGACCACTTTTCCTGTCAGTGTTGTTGGTATCCTCTAGTTTGATGGACATGTATTCCAAAAGAACTTTGAGCAACCATTCACCATTTAAGTTTTATGAAAATTTTGCAGATTTTTATTGCCATATATCACCCTTCTTTAACATGTGGATTATAGAGCTAAATTCTTTATCTAAGAAACTAGGTTGAATCATACCTTAATTGAAGTTGTTTATTACATATTCTGCCACCCCAATAACAAAGCATATAAAACTTCAAGTGTATTTCTCATATGGGATTTGCAGATTCATCAACAAAAGTCCACAGATGTTTCCTTTTACTTCATTTACATCAAGAGGACAGCTGATTTCTAACAACATAGTATATTTTATAATTGCAAACAATAATATCAAGTTAGTTGAGTTTCAATTTTTGTTGCTGTTTTCATTCTTCAGTTCTACCCATAATCTTTTGATCTACTGGTCATCTTCAGTTGCTGTTTTATTTTAATTCTATTGTAAATTTCTCTGGCTAAGCCATCATCCGTCTTGAGATGGTAATCATCATCATCATCGTCATGTAACGTCTGTTGTCATGTTGGCATAGATTGGACAGTTTGACCAGGGTTGGCAAGCAGGAAGGCTGCACTACACTCCAGTCTGTTTTGGCATGATTTCTACGGGTGGATGGCCTTCCTAATGCCAACCATTCCGAGAGTGTTTTGGGTGCTTTCACATGCCACTAGCATGTGTGCCATTTGCATGACACCAGTATTTGCTGTGACTGTGGCATTACTTGGCTTGATGGGTCTTCTTCTCAAGCACGACATAATGCCAAATGGACTTAGTCATTGCTTCTGTGAGGCACAACACTCGAAGCTTGGCATAATGCCAAATATTCTCAGTCCTTGCCTCCTTGAGACCCAATGCTTGTAAGGTGCTTTTACATGCCACCGGCACGAGTGCCATTTGTGTGACACTGGTACCTGCCATGACTGCAATTTTATTTGGACTGATGAGTCTTCTCAAGCACAACATAATGCCAAAGGTCTCAGTCATTGCCTCCATGAAGCCCAATATTTGAAAGGAACTCAACCACTTTGCTTCTGCGAGGCTCAATGTTCAAAAGTGCTTTCTACGTGCCACCAGCATAGGTGCCACTTAAGTGACAACAGCATCAGCCACGACTACGATTTCACTTGGCCTGATGGATCTTCTCAAGCACAACGTATTGCCATAGGTTTTGGTCACTAGTTGTTGCCTCTGAGAGGCTTAAAGTTTGGAGATCATGCTTCACCACCTTACCCTATGCCTTCCTGAATCTACCTCTATCACAGGTTCACTCCACAGTTCGGGATCAGCACTTCTTTACACAGCTGTCCTTGTCCATACACATCATATGACCATACCAGTGCATTTATCTCCCTTGCACACCACATCTGATGTCTCTTATGCCTAACTTTTCTCTCAAGATGCTTACACTCTGTCAAACATGCACACTGACATTGCACAGCCAGTGAATCATACTGGCTTCATTTCTTTCAAACCGAAGCATGTCCTCGACTATCACCTAGAAGATATATTCTCTCACAGTTGGCTATGATGTGGATAATGTTTCAGTTTTCATTTGGTGTAATCTATATATATTGTCCACTCGTGATTTCTGTCTTTTGTATATAAGGTATTGGTGAGGATTTCTTGCTAGTGAATTACATGGAGGTGCCTTTGAAGGTAAGATGCTATAAATTTTGTTGGTAGTCCACACAAATCCTTTCCTTTGCTTTATCTTCTCTGTGTTCTTTTCAGCAAAACTGATCTAATTTTGAATTTTGTTGCATTGGAAATGGATTAATATAAGCTTGTACCTACACATTATGTAAGCATGAAAACATGCATGTATGTAAGGATGCATATTTGTGTGTATGCATATATGAATATGTTCATACAAGTGTGTATATATTATGGTTATTTTTACTTGAAGCAATGAAGAAGGGAATGAATTCTAATTAAGAAACAAAGGTCTTATTGTCAATTAGATAACAAAAACAGAGAAGAGTTACCTGTTGAATTCTAGAATAATCTCGCATATTTTCACAGCTCTGTTTATAAATTACATTTGAAGAACACACATGAAATAAACATCAGAGATGTTTTGCTCATTGCAGAAACTGCAGAAACCACTTAATGATGTTGCACGCTCTTCAGCTGATTGTGACCAAATAAATTAATCACTTTCTTTCTTGTTGGAAAAACATTACTTTCAGAAAAATTCTTATTCAAACAATAACATTTTTGTATCTATATATATGTGTCTGTTTGTCTTTTGGTCAACAAACACACTGACTGGTCAACCGATGGTCATGTAAACATGAGACATTTGTGTAAGCAAATCACACTTCATGTCTCATGCATCATAAAGCTTTGTACACACTTTCACTTGTCTATAATCTTGATATGAATTAGTTGTGCTAATTTATCTCCATATTAACGTTGCATTTTTCTTATCCTTACTAAGGTACTTTTCTTCTCCTTTGCTAAGGTTCTTAGCAAAGTTTATCAACTCATTGAAACTCTGTAATAAAATCAAAGATGTTCAGTTCAGTCTTAGACAAAAGGCAGATACAAGTGCACAGGTGTGGGAGCGGCTTACCAAACACAGGGTTCTGGGTTTAGTCCCACTGCATGGTACCTAGGGCATGTCTTCTACTATAGCCTCGGGTCAACCAAAACATTGTGTGTGGATTTGGTAGATGGAAACTGAAAGAAGCCCGTCATATATTATATATGTGTGTATATGTATGTATGTATGTATGAATGTATATATATATATATATATATATATATATATATATGTATATATGTATGTGTGTGTATATGTTTGTGTGTCTGTGTTGGTCCCCCAACATCGTTTGACAACCGATGCTGGTATGTTTACGCCACCATATCTTAGCAGTTCAGCAAAATAGACTGATAGAATAAGTACTAGGCTACTAGGCTTACAAAGAATAAGTTCTGGAGTCAGTTTGCTCGACTGAGGGCAGTGCTCCAGCATGGCTGCAATCAAATGACGGAAACAAATAAAAGAATAAAAGAAAAGAATACAGAAACAACACATAGAAGTTACTTTAAAAGATACAATAAAAGAATAGTGGCGACAAAAAACTTATGAAAGTAACATGAATTATTTGTTAAACCTTTGCTTTACATTGTTACAGTCATCATGATATACCACAAATATATTTGTTGCTTTCTTTGCATGAATTAGTCATGATGTGTTGGTATCTTGTCTTATTTATCGTATAGTCACTGAAACTCAATGCTATACAGTAGAACAAAACACTTGCCAGTCACAATTTATGTTGCTTGAATTTAGAAGATAAAAGTAACCTGACAGTAGATAAACTATATGGAGAAATGCTCTGCTGACTTCAAATATAAAGTGACAATCCATGAAACACAATTTCATGTAGGAAGGAATAAACAGCATTATATAGCAAAGCTGTCTCTATTTCAAACTGTTGTCTGTTTTCTGATGAACTGGTAAATTTAACTTCAAATTTTCATAGAAAATACGTATGCTATCTCAAATTACGTTTAAAAAACAGTATGTAAACTAAATTAAATATCCCTTCAAAGTAGTCTTCTATTTAGGTAGCTATTTCAAATACTTGTCTGTCACAATGAAACTGCTTTGTTCTTTTATCTCAATGGTTATCTTGCTTTGATATTTGCTAACATTGATAAGGTCATAAACTTTTATATGTTGCTATTGTAGAATGTCTGCCCAGCACCCACAAATCCAAAATTGCCTTTTTGAACCAGCTCATCTTATAGCTTTTTAACCCAACAATCAAAAGTATCTCGTCAACATTGCTGAACCTTTTTGTCCATCATTTCTTTATGTTAATGGCTGTGTAAGTGATACACTTAGGATATTTTCTTGCATTTACCTTAATGATCAATAATACAACAGATTTCATATTAGGCTCTCCCTCTTGCTCAGTCTTCTCCACTTTTATACTCACTGTTCTCAATTGCAATAATTTTAATTGTTTGTGTTGAACAGGATAACTGAGCTTGACTATTCTCAGCTGTGTATCTCACTGCTCAGCTTGAGCAGTATACCTTTGAGCTACTGAACTCAGCAAATTCTTCATCCAGCTGATATTGAGATATGGAAAGAGTTAACTTGTGAAAGACAAGCTTTTTAATTTTCTGTTGATTGACTATGTTCTCAATGCAGCATGGTAAACATAATGTTACTGAGTCAACTCACCATTATCATCATCATCATCATCATCATCATCATCATCTTCATCATCGTTTAACATCCGCTTTCCATGCTAGCATGGGTTGGAGAATTTGACTGAGGTCTGGTGAACCAGACAGCTGCACTAGACTCAATCTGATCTGGCAGAGTTTCTACAGCTGGATGCCCTTTCTAATGCCAACCACTCCGAGAGTGAAGTGGGTGCTTTTACGTGCCACTGGCACGAGGGTCAGTCAGGCAGTACTAGCAATGGCCACTCTCAAATGGTGCTTTTTATGTGCCACCTGCACAGAAGCCAGTCCAGCAGCACTGGCAACGACCTCGCTCAAATGATATTTTTCACGTGCCACCAGCACAAGTGCCAGTAAGGTGACACAGGTAACGATCACGCTCAAATGGTGCTTTTTACATGCCATCGGCACAGAGGCCAGCTTGTTGCTCTGGCAACGATCACGTTCATATGGTACTCTTAGCACTCCACTATGTTATTGAGTTGACTATAACCAATTACATTGTACAGCAATTTAGGTATTCATTTTTAAAAAGTAATGAAAGTTGACCATTTGAAAACATTTTTTATATCTCACATCAATTGCCTTTCACTCATAGCACCAAAAAGAAAACAGTCTTTTTTATATCAATAAAATTTTAAACTGTCAATCCAAATAATTTTCAAGCAAGGCTGTTTGGATTTAAGCACTTTCAGCAATAAGTGCATAGGTCAGAAGCTCATTAATAATTTTTCCATCGCAGTATGTATTAATAGAATGTTGTCCAATTTTTCCTCTCTCAGCTCAAGGGTTGCTCTGCTTTTAGAGATTTCTTTAATCATGTTTTTCGTTTCTTTGCACAAACAACTTATAGTCAGAGTCAAGTACGCTTTTGGCTAGGCTAACAGTTACATTGTGTAAATTTCTTCCCACTTGCATAAAACTGTTACCTACATGCAAACCTACATGCCAGCCTGCACAACCTTCATGAAAGAAGACTAACAAAGTCTCTTGTATTGCAGACTTATCAACAGAAATAAGAATATGACACATTTCATGAGAACATTCATAGATTACAGCTATTAAAAAATAAAAACTACCAACAAGATAGACAAATCAATTTTGTTTGTCCAAAACTGGGGACTACATGGGGACTAACTAGGGCATCACTACACATTCTGAACAGCTTCAACAAAATTTCATAATCCAAATGATAACGTGCAAACTTAGAAATAAAGAAGGCAAGTGAGACCATTTTTGAAACAGAAGAGAATGGATGACAGGGATAGACTGGTGCTGGGAAATGTGAGGGTTGTATTGTATGAGGACTTATTTCACGATTTGGTATGGGTGAGAATGGACTGTTGAGTGGAAGGTGAAGGCTTAATAACTTTCTTTGAGTGGACAGGACAATAATTGTCAAGATCTCAGTAAATCAGCCTCATAAACTATAAGGAGTAACTTTTATAACATAATTAACTGATTTTTCATGTTTATATTTTTAATGTTTTGCCTGAATTTTTCATTGAACATATCTCTTTAAACTAAATGCAAAGTAATGATTAAATACAGTATAGAAATGTTTAATTGGTAGTTTTTTTTCTTTAACCATAGTATTTCATGTCAGATTTTATCAGGAGTACACATTGTAGTGTTGGCTTATGGCTCTGAACACACTGGCTCTGGTTCTATATTTATTTGTAGTTTCACAAATTAGTGTGTTCCTTTTACAACAATTTAACATCATCATCATCATCATCATCATCATCGTCATTTAATGTCCGCTTTCCATGCTAGCATGGGTTGGACGAATTGACTGAGGACTGGCGAACCAGATGGCTGCACCAGGCTCCAATCTTAATTTGGCAGAGTTTCTACAGCTGGATACCCTTCCTAATGCCAACCACTCCGAGAGTGTAGTGGCTGCTTTTAGATACCACCAGCATGAGGGCCAGTAAGTTGGTACTGGCAATGGTCACCGAAAATCAAAATTGTCTTGACTGTTCATATCACTCACACATACTGTATTTACCTTTCCTTTTCATATCACTTCCCCCCACTGTTTAGAAAACATTGCATATCATCATTTACGAAACGTTCTAAGCATTTTTTCTTTCCAACCATTTTGCTTTTAAATTTACATCATTTGGAAATTCTATCACTATTCATCCCATCTAACCAGCAACAATTCAAACTGACCAGTGATTGCCATAGTACCACTCAGTTATTCTTAATATATAGTCAAAGAGGGCTCAAAAACTCTATAGAAATTCTTCCTTTATCAGACTGACATTGCAATTAAAAAACAAATAAACAAAACAGTCACAACAACACAATCTATGAATAAAGAAAATATGAAGAAATTTTTCTTTCAGCTGATTGAAAAGTCGGAGAACAGAATAGATGTCCATAACACCAGTTCTTTTCACAACACAAATTTTATTATTGATGTGTGCAGTGACACAAGCAGTGTTTCCAACAAAATCTGAAGTAATGAATAAGCATTACCAGTAGTAAATAAACAGCAGTGTGAAGGTTTGTGGTATAATAATAATTAGATCTTACAACTACACTTGTTCATAATAATAAGAGACATATCAGATATTTACCTATGAACCACTCAGAAAAATTCATTAAAGAGTCATGGTGAATGGAAGCAGTCAAGACTAGTGATGCACAAAGAATAGAATGAATTAAGAATCTAGAAGAAAACAACTTTCAATAAGTTGACATAATCCTTACATACATACACAAAAAGCTTCGGTTTTTTTCAAATCAGTTTCTTAAGTAATACCGGGCTTAAAACGTTGAAAAAAGGCATTGTGTTATAATGGCTAAACAAATTATCATCAATGAAATAGGGAATTGTAAATGATCATACAGAGAAATGACTGAACAGAGAATAAAATAATGATTCTTCTAATTCTGTAGGTGCTGTTCTTTAGCCCATATCAGACCTGACTGAGTATATAACTAAAGGTGTGCAGGAGTGAAGATTGTGTTGATATTGTCATGTGATGTGTATAGATGAAAACAGCTGCATATAGACGTGCCCTACAAATGGATGGAACTTATAGTAGAGGGAAACCCAAAATGACATGAGCAAAGCTGGGAAGACTGAGCTCAGAGACTGAGTGGAGATGACAAAAGTCTGAGTTGATTGATAATTTACTGTCCTTGAGTTCTTAAATACAAATCGTGAATGTCTAAGCCCTCACATCCAAGTTTTACCCTTCAAGCCTTCCCAACAATAATTCATATTCATAAAACCCTTCCCTCTTCCACCCTTCTCACTATGATGTTATTGCCTCAGCTGCTGTTATTATATTAGAGCAGAACTGCACATATTCCATCCCTTCTGTCATGATGCTAGTTATCCCTGCTTTTCAACCACTTCCTTTGTCACATGTCCCACATTCTCATCATTATCTCTTACCACTATAAGGCAGCGAGCTGACAGAATCGTTAGCATGCAGGGAGAAATGCTTAGCAGTATTTAATCTCTTGCTATGTTCTGAGTTCAAATTTTTCCAAGGTCAACTTTACCTTTCATCCTTTCAGGGTCAATAAAATAAGTACTAGTTGAACACTTGGGTCAATGTAATTGACTCATCCCCTCTCCAAAAACTGCTGCCCTTGTGGCAAATTTATCTCTTACCACTGCATTTTCCATTGAACACGTCTTTCCCCTAAATATCTTCTCATATCTACCATCAATAATCCATCACCTTTTTGTCACTCATTATATCCACCCCTATATGCTTCTGACCTTCATCTCTGTCACTTATCATCATTTCTATCCTTAATAATTCACATCATATCCCTATTTCTCACCCACAGTTTAATTACACTGTTGCTCTCCACTTCACCTCTTTTATGTACAGTGCTGTCTGACTGGTCCCATGCCAGTGGCACATAAAAAGCACCATTTAAGCATGGTCGATGCCAGTGCTGCTTGACTGGCCCTCAGACCCTCAGGCCAGTGCCATGTAACATTCCCCATTGACTCTACGTCTACAGCCTGCCCAGTCTCATAATGCCTTCTCCCCATTCTCACATCTTTTGACCACTCATCTCTCTTTATCAATCTTTTGCTCTAGCACTCTCTACTGGGTCACTCTCCTTCCTATCACTGTCAGCTTACCTTGTCTTCTATCCACCTTTTTAGATACTAGTGAATTTCTCCTACTCACTGTCATTCTTCCTATGTAGGGATGTCATTGTACCTATCTAACCGTATTTTCTCTGAAACATTTCTCCATTTTCCTTTCACTGGACTATACCATTCCTTTAATGGGGTATGGACCTGGACTTCCCTGTATTCGAGCACCCTCCTACTATCCTCTGCTTAATACACCCAATCATCATCCTTTTTATTCTAACAGCCAACATTCCCACCTCCACACCCCTACAGCTCTGTCTCTACCACCATATACATGTTCCTTTCCCCTACATGCACCCTAGTTTCTCCTACCATCACTCCGTTTGCTATTCACCCTCTTGGTCATGTTGTATTCCGCAAATGGACTCAGCATAAGGTAGTGAGAACTTTTTAGTCTTAGAAGGTGTTGTGTCATAATGAAATGCATCCAGTACACTCAGTAAAGGGGATAACAATTAAGTGAAGATAGCATAGGGTCATGATTGTAACATGACCAAAGATTTAGAGCTGTTACCATGGTGAAATGCACTCAGGATATTTTATAATGTGCTTGATGATAGAAAGGGCATCCAAATTTAAAAACTAAGCTAAAATACTGCTGTACTACTGTTGCTACTGATGATGATGATGATGACGATGATGATGATGATGATGATGGTGTTGATGTGTTTGTGTAAAGCCATGTCTGTATTTATGTTTACCATTATGAACTGGGGTTGAGTTGCTTTGCTGAGTATCAAAATTATGAGAAAGTGCTCCACAAAGAAACACTGTTCATATGGGTAACTAAAAGTCCTTGTCCATGCAGACGGTGCCACAGCATGGTCATAATCCAATAAATAAAAGAAAGAAAAAGGTAAAAACTCTGAAATAATAAACATATGGATGTAAAACCTTAAAAAAATATATGTTGAGGGCTTTATAGGGCATCTTTGTAATCTGGTTCTCAGTCTGAGCATCTTCATTTATTTCCTAAAAGTATCCTAGACTTCATACATATGCAGTACATAACTGAGAAGAATGCTATATAAATTGAATTACGTATAATGCTAATGATATTGTAATTGAACATAGGTAAAGATATGAAAACATAAATTGAAACGTCAGTTATAGCAAGTTTATATGCAAAGATAATACTGAAATAGAAAATGAACTTATTGTGAGGCATTTCTTTGCCTGAAGTAATCAAATGGAAATGGATAAAAGTTAAGAAAGTCTTGGAGCTTCATTAATTATAAGAATTTCTTTATCTTCTGTTATATTTGTGAAAAAAGAGTAAATAAAACATATAAAATATTTGTAGACATATCTAAATAAGAAAATTGCTTGTAAGAAATTATGTAAGTTTTCAATAACTTTGCTGTAAAAGAACAGTATATTAGAACATAAAAACAGTCTTAATTATAACACGGATTTTTTTTTTTTGTGTATATGTGTGTGTATGATAAATGACAAATTCTATTTGAAAGTCAAATTTATTTTCTGTCATTCTTGATGTTAGAGTGGTTAAATGGTTTGGACTTTTAACCCAAGGTGAATATTTAAGTGTGTTTGAATAGTCAGTTTGATTTTAAAATATCTTGCTCTCTCTCTCTCTCCCTCCCTCGCTCCCCCCCTCTCTCTCTCTCTCTTATTGTTTTTTGCTGACATCTCATAATGAATTGATAATTTAATTGCAAGAAAATAAAACAATATAGGAGTCAAATTATGAAGACTGAGTATACATAATCAACAAGCAGATAGTCACAATTTGAACACTTCAAATAAATTTTTCACTAGATAAGAAAACACAATGGCAGTGCCCCAGCATGGCCGCAGCTCGTGACCTGAAACTAGATAAAATGAAAAAAAAAAAAGGAAAAAATGAAATAGCAGCTATATTGTCTTTTCTTTATCTGGGATATGGTGCTATATATCTTAAATGTATATCCCATTCACGAGATTTATTCATTATTTTGTTGTATTACATCCTTCATAAGTAGCATTTATCAATTGCTATGAGTAGAACTTTATATCAGAGTAGCAAATAAGCTGTGAGCTGGATGAGTCATCAATGTATTGCACAGACAACATTATGGTATTTGTTCTGAATTTCTGTGCTCTGAGTGCAAATTTCACTAAGGCCAGATTTGTCTTTCATCTTTTGAGGATCATAAAAAGGTAACAATCCAGAGTAGTGAATTGACAGAACTGTTAAAGTGTTGAGCAGTCTGACTTGTTGAAGCTGTTGTGGCATTTTACTTTCGGTTACATGCTTGTAACAGTATAGGTGCCAAATAGTGACAGTTCAAATCAGCAGCTTTTTTCCTTGGATAAACATTGGTACCTGGAAAGAGAGATTTCCATGCACAAGCAGCTACTGCTCTTACTCAAGATATCATGCCAAGGCCTGCACATACTTGTGCAAGTGCGTGAATGCATGGTCAAATGTGATTATGAGTAGCTGACTTGAATTACTCTGCCATCTAGCACACATAATCTGTTTTTTGAAGGGGTTTTTTTTGTCATCCAAAATATCATTCAGGATATCATTTACACATGAATTTCTGGATTTCTGGGGAATTCAAATAAAAGTTGAAATTATGGTCATCTGAGGCCTGATCATATATTATGTTTTATCTTAGATTTTTTTTTCTTCTTTTGTAACTGAGAGTAAATATATTTTCCTACATAGAATTAGTTTTTAAATCTGTCTAAACTTGTACAAATAGTAAACACTGTAAGTAATATTAGCCTATTCTCATTAACTTCTCAAATTTTCCAAAGATTATTTACTGTCATTTTCTGAAAAGAAAATATATAAAAAAGAATAAAAAAGAAATATCAAAAAAATATTATTTTTGATTTTCGATCATTATCAAACACAAATTTTGTGTGAACAATATATTCCTTTATGTGCTTCTGGCTACACTAGTCACAAACCATTGCAACAAAATTCTATTTCATATATCTGTAAGAATTACCATTCTCTCTCTCTCTCTCTCTCTCTCTCTCTCTCTCTCTCCCGTTTGGCAGAAATTAGAGCATGATTGAACCAAAAGAAGACAGTCTTTTTCTGTTAGGAATAACTGATACAACACCCTGAGGCACTATTTATTTCTATATAATTATAAAGTAAGAATCGAGTTTTGACAACAAAGTTATTTAGAGACTTTATCATTCAAGAATGAATCTAAAGTTAATTCTGGAGATATATACACTGTTTAGATGGTATATATTTACAGTTTGGGTGTGTTCAGCAAGATGACAAAGATTCCTTATCAGAAGTTTTCTAGAAACTTTCAATTACTGGCTGCCAGGTATTAGTATAAAAAATTGTTGACAGACGAAATGAAGTTACACAATTTTCTTGAACTCATAAATGTATATCTACTACTACTACTACTACTACTACTACTACTACCACTACTACCACCACTACCTCTACTACTTTATTTTAGAAATAGTATATACCATGGATCCCAAATTTTCATAGAACTCATGGTAAGTATTTTGTGAAGATCAAATAGGCTTTGACTTCAATTTTTATCAGATGGTTTGTTCAATTAAAGAAAGAAACTCTGTCTAATTATATTCCTATAAGAAGGAAGGCTTTATCAAAAGAATAGGATACATAAGATGGGATTCACAATTTGTAAGGAAATTCGATGAGAAATTTTTTTGTCCGATCACCAGAATACTCTTATATAAAAAAAAAAAACACTCTAAAATAATTAACTACATAAAACAACTTCTCTAACCACCCAAAGAAACTTTTTATAACCTCATCAACAGCATATTCACAAGAATTTCTGAATTATCATCTAAGGAAGTTATTACTGAAGAATATGCACATTGATACAATAAAGTTTTAAATACAATAAAGTTTTAAGTCTGGCCTTAGTGAAATTTGCACTCAGAGCACAGAAATTCAGAACAAATACCATAATGTTGTCTGTGCAATAGATTGATGACTCATCCAGCTCACAGCATATTTGCTACTCTCATATAAAGTTCTACTCATAGCAATTGATAAATGCTACTTATGAAGGATGTAATACAGCAAAATAATGAATAAATCTTTTGGATACATTTAAGATATATGGCACCATATCCCAGATAAAGAAAAGACAATATAGCTGCTATTGTATTTTCTTATCTAGTGAAAAATTTATTTGAAGTGTTCAAATTGTGACCATCTGCTTGTTGATTATGTATACTCAGTCTTCATAATTTGACTCCTAAATTGCTTTATTTTCTTGCAATTAAATTATCAATTCATTATGAGATGTCAGCAAAAAACAATAAGAGAGAGAGAGAAAGAGAAAGAAAGAAATAGAGAGAGAGGGAGGAGAGAGAGAGCAAGATGTTTTAAAATACATAGAAAAAATAAAATACTAGAGAAACATCGAAACTTCAACCAAAAAATAGAAAAAGAAAAGAGAATATAGTTTCATACAGTCTGCCATAAAAAGACTTTCTTGTGTCTATTACAAAAACATTTTCAACCTAAATCCAAATACCTCAAACTAGTAAGTAAAGACAACACAAAACTCTTCTATTCTGCCACCAATAACTTCTCACAGATTATATTAAATATCAATCAAGCAGAACTGAAGCAAACTCCTGAAAATTATACAAATAACTGCAATGGAAACAATTGAAGCTCTTGTACTCTATAATAAAATTGTATTAGTAAAGAAATAATTTCTGTATGATCTTTCATTCCACACCCCAAACATTCACCTATTCTTATCCCAAAGTTTTATACCTCCTTCTCAAATCTCACTTGCCACATAGCCTTAGCCTCTTTCCTCACATATCAGTTTAACTGTTAATAACTATTCCTTTCTGAATCAAAACAAAAAATGTGGTACCTCATTCTTTGAATTTATAAAGAAATTAAAAGTTTCCCAAACATTTGAAATTACTGCTTGATAAATCATCTTAAATGTTAAACCTTAGCAAAATCACAATAACCTATGTCATGCAAAATCCTGGATGATATCATGTGATATTTGACATAGTGCTAGCATGAAAATTTTCTTGAAATTACACCTTATCTTAAAATTTTAAGAAACATTGAAAATCACTTTTGGAGATAATCTGTCTACAAAAATATAGGATGGTCAACTATTGACATGCCTTCAAGAATAGTTCTGACCTGGAGCTACACAAAAGCAGTATTTGCATAATGAAGTTTATTTTATTAGAACCAACCTAAAGGTATCTAATATAGACAATTTATATAATATCTTGGCCAGTTTAAGTATTTGTGAAATGTCTAAACAGGGAAAAACTCGTTTACTGTTTGATTTCCTTGAAGTAAATTATGTTGATGTAATGAATTACTAAGATTCATATTATGACCTACTGTCAATATGAGTCATAAATACAATGTTGTTTTTGAAGATTTTTTTTGGTTTTGGTTTTGGCTTTCATATGTTGATCTGAAGGAAGGAATACCTGTGGTCTTTGCAGGCCATCTAAAACTGATGAAATCTATGTCATTAACATTCCTCTTGAAATTTTCTAAGTTAACACTGGTAGGAAAGATATGAGCAGTAAGGCAAACCCAGTAGGTTGACATTCTGAGATGTAAATACTAGGCATAATAATTAGTGTAAGGTCCAAGGGGCTGAACTTAGAAAGGGTAATGAGAAGAAGAGTGATGTGTCAAATGGGGACACTTGAGTGGACGTGGTATGAGTGCAGTCAGCTTCAAAGAAGATAGAGAGAGAGAATAGATGTCACACCTATGATCAGAGGTGAAAGTATGTCTGTGAGTAAATTTATGCCAATCAGACAAGTGTCCCATTTCTGAGAGTTGACATAGAAAGTCTGTGTGTGTAGCAGCAGCACTGTCTCAGATGTGAGAGCAATATTTCATTTGGGGGTCTCACGTGAGACTAAACTAGAGCTATTTTAAGAAACAATCTTACTGTATAACTTATTGATTTAAATTTAAGAATGATTTATGCACTTAAGGAGATTGATTTTTCTGAGTGTACTTACAGAATAGAATCCACATTTTCTCACAGAACATAAAACTAATGAACATGCTGACCACTAGCAAACCATCCTGAAATGAGCACAGATTTCTGTTATAGTGACTTTTTGGTTCTATTACAATGTGTAATAAATTTCAGGCATGGAAGGACTAGAAAAACGGTGGTAGCAGGGAATTGTATCAGATTGCCAGAAGAGAGGCTAGGAGACAGGTTTACTTAGCCAGAGGAGAAACAGATAAGATAAAAACTGCCAATGTTCTACATCATGAGGACAAGAGACTTGAAGTGTTTCGTGTTGCAAGACAGTGTTGTGAGAGAGAAATGTGTCCACATGGATGATGGTTCAGTTGCATTTAATGAGGCTGCTAAGAGAGAGACTTGGAGACACCACTATGAAAGGTTGCTAAATGAAGAGAATGAATGGGAAAAAGAGAGTCTGCCAACTGTTGACCCAGCAAAGGGATCAGTGACCCGAATTGACAGTATCTTGATAGATAAAGCAATTAAGGGTATGAAGACAGGGAAAGCCCCTGGCCCATCAAGAATCACCATAGAGATGCTTAAAATATCTGGCGGTGTCAGCTATAGTCTAGTCACCTGTATAGTCAATCAGGTGATACAAGAAGTTGGACATAAGAAGCATCAGATGCGGTGTGCAAGAGAGACGACTGCATTGGTATGGTCATATCTTGCATATGGATGAGGACAGCTGTGTGAAAATGTGTCAACCCTAGCAGTAGTGGGAACCTGTGGAAGAGGTAGACCCAGGATAACCTGGTACGAGGTGGTGAAGCATGACCTTCAAACGTTGGGCCTCACGAAGGCGATGACAAGTGACCAAGACCTTTGGAGATATGCTGTGCTTGAGAAGGCCCAGGTAGTGAAGTGAGACCATAACCATGGCCTGTGCCAGTACGGCATAACCAGCCCATTTAAGAGTACCATTCGAGTGTGGTCAATGCCAGTGCTACCCAACTGGTCCTGTGCTGGTGGCACATAAAAAGCCCCATTCAAGCGTGGTCATTACCAATGCCACCTGACTAGCTCCTTTGACAGTGGCATGTAAAAGGCACCATTCAAGCATGGTCGATGCCAGTACTGTCTGATTGGCATCGTGCTGGTGGCATGTAAAAAACACCTACTACCCTCTCAGAGTGGTTAGCATTAGGAAGGGCATCCAGCTGTAGAAACTTTGCCAGATCAGATTGGAGATGGTGCAGTTTTCTGACTTGCCTACCCTCAGTCAAACCGTCCAACCCATGCCAGCATGGAAAGTGGACGTTAAACAATGACGATGATGATGATGAAGCAAGGTCTGGAATCAAAGGGCCTTAGAGTTAATTTAGCAAAACCAAAGTCTTATTAGTAGGAAAACAGACAAATCACAGATCCCTTCAAGGTGTTGGCCCTGCTTGATATGAAGAAAAGGCACAGTAAACACTAGAAATGTACAGAAAATATGCTTCATCAAAGGACAGGGGTATATACTTAGAAGTAGTAGATAGCTTCCATTACCTAACTGATCAAGTCAGCAGTGAAGGCAGAGGCCCTGAGAATAAGAATAAGCTGGACAAAGTTCAGAGAGCTTCTACTTTTCTTGGTAACAAAGGAACTCTCCCTCAGAGTGAAAGGCAGGTTGTATGATGCCTGTGTGCAAATAGCCATGCTACACACCATTGAAACATGGGCTGTGATTGCAGAGGATATGCAAAGGCTTGAAAGAAATGAAGCTAGTACCCTTTGCTAGAAGTGCAATGCCAGTATGCATATACAACAGAGTGTAAGTGTTTTGAAAGAGAAGTTGAGCATAAGAGGCATCAGATGTGGTGTGCAAGAGAGAAGGCTATACTGGTATGGTCATGGGACGCATATAGTCGAGGACAGCTGTATAAAGATGTGCTGATCTCTGACTGTGGAGGGAACCTGTGGAAGAGTTAGACCCAGGAAGACATGGGATGATGTGGTGAAGCATGATCTTTAGATGCTGGATCTCATGGAGATGAGGACAAGTGACCAAGATCTTTTTTAATTTGCTGTGCTTGAGAAGAGACATCGAGCCAAGTGAAATTGTAGCCATGGACAATGCCAGTGAAATGTAAAACCACCCACTACACTTTTGTAGTGGTTGACATTAAGAAGAGCATCCAGCTGTAGAAACCAAGCCAAAATCAGACTAGCTCCTGGTACAGCTCTCTGGCTTGACAGTTCCAGTCAAACCATCTAACATATGCCAGCATAGAAAATAGACGTTAAATGATGATGATGATGATGTTCCTCACTCTTCTCCTAGAACTAAGTAGCTGATGAAGACTGATCACTTATCTTGAGATGATAAAATGATAAAGTTGAAAAACTAAACATAATTTATAGTTTTTAATGTGTGTTAATGGATTTGGAGATGTTCTGAAGTATAATGGCTAATATGGTTATATTGCAAACAATAAATACATGAGTTCAAGTCTTGACAAAAGCTTATGGAACTTTTCTGTCTCAAACTTTTGCTTGTGTTCACGACAAATATTTTGATTAAAATCTTATCAGTTAATTCATATTTAACTGTTTGCAATGATCAGAAGAATGAAATCAAAATTTAAAACAAACCTGTTATCATTATTGTTTAGCTCGAGTTATGTCTTATCGAGCTTTCTTATCATCAAAGCCATTACAGCCATGACCATCCCATCTTTTATTTACATCTATTGCAACATGCTTTATGCACAGAAAGCATGAAATTAGAAAAGTAAAAATGTAGCTGCTCCGGTACTAAAACAATAGGACAGATTAAATGAGAAAGGTCTCCAATAATAAATAAATAAACTATGAAAAGCATACACTTTAAAAGATAGAATTAAAAATTCTGAGTAGAGACTTTTTGGAATATATCTTTTTTACCTTAAGAAATTGAACGATTGTCATGGAAGATTAAAATTAATGTTAGCAGAAATTTCTGACAGGATTCACAACAAAAATTCTCATTGTGACTCCTGTTACTATATATGCTTCCAACAAATTTACTTGCATACATATGTTGGAAAGCAAAGGCTGATAAATATTCCACCAATGCTATATGTATGAAGATGGAGCCAACTTAAAATGTGTTGAATAGCTTGGAATTTATATAGAGTGAGTTGAAATAATTTAATTGACTCCATATTGGATTTGGTCAAACAAGAATCTACAAAGGGAAATGGGAAAATAATGCAGAATCTCTTTTCTGTGGCAGTGGAACAGTCCAAACAATGAGCCGCCTGCTGGTTTTCACATTATTGTATTCCCTTTCTTACTCTTTCACTCTTTTACTCCTTTACTTGTTTCAGTCATTTGACTGTAGCCATGCTGGAGCACCGCCTTTAGTCAAGCAAATCTCCCCAAGGACTTATTCTTTGTAAGCCTAGTACTTATTCTATCGGTCTCTTTTGCCGAACCGCTAAGTTACGGGGACGTAAACACACCAGCATCAGTTGTCAAGCGATGTTGGCGAGTACAAACACAGACACACAAACATATACACACACACATACATATATACGACAGGCTTCTTTCAGTTTCCGTCGACTGAATCCACTCACAAGGCTTTGGTTGGCCTGAGACTATAGTAGAAGACATTTGCCCAAGGTGCCACGCAGTGGGACTGAACCCAGAACCATGTGGTTTGTAAGCAAGCTACTTACCACACAGCCACTCTTACGCCTTTTCTTGTGTAAAGGATTTGAGAAAGAACACAAAAAGGAACAAGGTAGAGTTAAAAATAGTAAGATTTGGTATAGATATAAAATAATAATAGCCATAATTCATCTGCCAAAGGGGCAATGGATAAAGGAGAAATTTCAGAGGTGGGTTACAATTTGTAGATTACAATAACAATGGTATCATTTTGCATGAGATTTTCCATGGATAGTTAAATAAAATTTCATCGAGTATTGAGAAAACATCTTACTTATTTGATTTTTATCCAGCCACCTTAACAACTTCAAATATTAATTTTCACTATAAATTCTCAGTAATATTCCAATTCCTGTACTTTCAGG